>NW_020664418.1:10480637-10501329 GCF_002925995.2 Terrapene triunguis | reverse complement strand
GTCTCTAAGGTGCCACAAGTACTCCTGTTCTTTTTGCATATAACTTGTGCAAATCAAATACAAATTAGGCTCAAGGCTATAAATTCTGAACAGCCCTATGGGGTATGACACACTCATAAAAGGAATACCAAGTGTTCTGCCCTAGTAGCACTGATCTGTGTGTGTGTTTTTTGGTGATAGTAATGCAGCTAATGGATGTTTCATTGGCTGACTATTGTCATGTAGTCTACTGCTGTGAGCTTGTCTAAATCAGTGGTTCTCAACCAGGGGTACACATACCCCTGGGAGTACACACAGGTCTTCCAGGGGGTACATCAACTCATCTAGATATTTGCCTAGTTTTACGACAGGCTACATAACAAGCACTAGCAAAGTCAGTACAAACTACAATTTCATACAGACAATGACTTGTTTATAGTATACACTGAAATGTAAGTACACCATTTATATTCCAGTTACTTTTTCATTTTACCATATAATTATAAAATAAATCAAGCAATATTTCAGTAACAGTGTGCTGTGGCACTTTTGCATTTTGATTTCTGATTTTGTAAGCAAGTAGTTTTTAAGTGAGGTGTAACTTGGGGGTATGCAAGACAAATCAAACTCCTGAAAGGGGTGCAGTAGTCTGGAAAGGTTAAGAGCCACTGGTCTAAATGAACACTTAGTTCATGGCAAGCTGGGATGTAAATGAAGGCCACGCTTGCATACGGCATGCTAAGTGTCCATGTGGCCCCAGCTGCTGTGCACTGGAAGTTCCTTAGTGCACTTTGATCTACACCACTTTGAAAGAGAGTAGATTAAAGTGCACTAGGGAACTTCTAGTGTCCAGCAGTAGTGTCCACATGGGTACTTAGTATGCTCTACAGTAGTGCAGTGTAAATTTACAGCCAGCTTGCCACAAATTATGTTCCTGTAGATAAGCCCTGAGAGCATGGAGAAGAATTTGAATTAGTCTCTCCAGTTTAGAGAATGTTCCATCTCTATTGTTCAGGTAGCTGAATTACCATTATGTAGCAAGCCATTGTTTCTTCTGTTTCAGTGGCTAATACTTGACGTTTCAGGAGTAGCTAAGGGTTTGTCTACACTGGCACTTTGTCGGCAAAACTTTTGTCGTTTGGGGGTGTTAAAAAAACACACCCCCGAACGACAAAAGTTTTACAGATGAAAAGTGCCAGTGTGAACAGCACTTTGTCTGCAAGAGCACTCTCTTGCCCCTCGTGGGGGGTGGAAGTTTTCTATCGGCAGAAGAGCTCTCACCTGCCGACAAACAGTAGCTACACTGTGTGCCTTTTAGCGGCATGGCTGTAGCGGCACAGCCGTGTCACTAAAAACCTCATAGTGTAGCCATAGCCTACAAAACTTTCCAGCTAAGTAATGGTAGCTGAAAGCAATGGCTTTGACCTCTTTTACTAGTTTAGTACTCTTGTTTCCATTTGGAAGAAGAGAACATTATTACAACTTCTGATTTACTGGGGCTTGTTTTCAGGCGAAACTCACACTTGCAAAGTAGGTGTGAAAACTTTTGAGCACATTTCTTTCTGCATTACTGGGTGTGTTTTGAAACCAGCTCCTGGTATAATAAACATGCTTCTCATCAGACACCTTGCAGTTTGGGCTCCTGGACTCAAAAGCCCTATGTCCAGTGGAGGCTGGATTTGTGTGTCTGACCCCACTGCAGATAAGATCTAGCATCTGTGTCCTGACAGGCCTAGTTAAAAATATATTACAGTTCCATTCACTAGTTTGTAAATTCCTTTGTCAAAATATCTAAACAGAACCCATACTGAAGTAGCTCAGATGTTTTCTGAAAATTCATTTCACCATTTGCTCGGTTGAATGAATCCTCTCCAGCATTTACTGCTCTCAAATGTGCAATGTGTTTGGTAAAATGAACTTTTAACCAACCTAAATGTTCTTTAAATGCCTTGCTTTTTTCAGTGAACTAACCCCACTAACTGTTATATTCTCATTGCTTTACCTTGGCTCACCTTTATCTTTCCTTCCATCTCTTGCTGTCATGCTTCTGAATGCCTGAGCAGACGGCGTCATCAGACCGCCGAGGAGAGTGGGAGATCCAACCAAGCCGGCAGACAAATACCTCGTACCTGACATCTCACTTGGCTGCAGACCGTCATGGGGGATCAGTACAGGTATTACCTCTTCCTGACCTGCACAGCTTTGCCATCAGAATCTGCTTAAAATTCCTGAAGCCTCATTAATCTCAGCTACAATATTCCTGTGATCAGGAGAACTGTGTGCATTCAGAAGCAACTGTGCTTTTTGGGTGCTCTTCACAAAGCAGACAAGCCCTGTCCTGCAGTAGCTTAATGCTTAAACTATAGTCTCATGACACCCAAGAGGACCAATGACTGGTCAACTGCGCTTACTGCTACAGTCCCTGCAATATCTTTCTACCAGGAATTATTTAAAATAAGATATATGGAGTGATCTACCAAAACTTGATTGTCAGATAAACGGTTAACCACAGTTTAGTATATGAAGAAATACTATTCCTGTTTACACTTGTAACTAGCGGAGAGAATACGGAATGGGATTGTGTACTGACTATACAATCCTCCAAAATGATGTAATTAAGCTATAAGACAATTTGATGTGTTACTGACAATTGACATAAACCTAAGTGGGTTGTTGCATACAAGCACAAAAGTGCTAGGAAAAAGTTACTGCTCTTCTAGTTCAGTTTTTATATGTAGACTGAGGGCTGGTCCACACTAACCCCCCAGTTCGAACTAAGATACGCAACTTCAGCTACGTGAATAACGTAGCTGAAGTCGAAGTACCTTAGTTCGAACTTAAAGGTACTTACCAAAGGTCCACACGCGGCAGGCAGGCTCCCCCGTCGACTCCGCCTACTCCTCTCACGGAGCAGGAGTACCGGCGTCGACGGCGAGCACTTCCGGGATCGATCCCAGAAGATCGATTGCTTACCGCCGAACCCGGAGGTAAGTATAGATGTACCCTGTGTGTGAGCAGATGGTTGAATGCATCTTATGAGATATATCCAGGGGGGGCATCACTGGGTTGAGTGTAGTGATGCACTGTAGAATGGCTAGTGGGAGGAAGAGGTACAGTTACTTTTCCCCTCAGATTGATGAGAGAAGCACATTAAAATGCTGTCACTAATGGCATTGATGCTACATTGAGGTTCTGTTGACATTGTATTTCTCCAGCTCCCCAATGTATTACCTCATAATTGTTTGTTTGTATTTGAGAAGCAGCCTAAGGTCTCAGTCAGGGTTGGGGCCCAGTTGTGCTAAGTGTAAGCTCTATGGGGCAGGAGCCCTGGCTGTTTCAGAGATAGGATGTAACAAGCGACGTAATAGTGGTAATGAAGGTGGAATGAGTAACAGTAGTAAACACTATAAAGGTTAACATTATGCACAACTCCTTAGTTCCAAATCAGCTGAAAAGAGTTTTCTTTTTCATAAATCAGCTGTCTCTTACTGCCTTCCAGCCTAGCTAAGAGTAGCTTTATTACACTAGTAACAGCGAGGAACTGATGTGTAGAAGTGAATGTGAGATTTCTTCCATAGTGTGTGCCAGAACTGGAGGGAGTGAGAGAGGTCTGAGCCTTTGAGGAATTGAGCCCTGTTACTTTTTGAAAATTATTCAGAAGCATTATACACATCGCACAGTGAACTAGTTTGTTTTTAATTCACTCTGATATAGGGAGGGTGTTTTACAAAAGTGCTATTTGAATATTCAGTCATAAAGGATTGATCTGCTGGTCTGTGGATCTGCATACTGTTTTTCTCCCTCCTTCCTTCTAGGTAGGTACTATGTGCACCACAGAGTAAACACTTAGCAAAAGCCAAATACATTTCTTCTACACACACGGTTATGATTATGCCATACGGAATCCTTTGCATCCTCCTTCAGGAGGTACTTTAAAGGTGTTGCTTCTTACCAGCCAAAATAGCACATAAGGTCTCTGACTGGCTGAAGAATGATTGAGGTGAAGTCATTTCATAGAGCTCTCAGAACTCTGTAGAATCCCAATTGAAAGTGCAAACTACAGACTCTACTGAGAGAGTAACATCACCAGTAAATTAATCATTGCTTATGGGAGTCTCCTCCTGGGTGGGATGGTACTGTTCTCCATGTGCAGGTCCTAGCCAGACTGGCCATGAGGTGACTCTTACACTATATGGCATGCTTACAAGCCCCCTTTATAGGTGCGCACTAAGAGATCTAGAAACTTTCAAGCCTCCCAAGAACTTCTGTGTGGAAAGACTGCATGCAACTTTAATACCAGTTCTTGCTGAGGTATAAATCTTTGCTGCTGATAGTTGGCTAGATTCAAGGGACTCTTGTGTTTTTTTTATAGTCCAGCATGTTAGTGGGTCTTTTCACATAGAGAATTCTCTGGGCACCTGAGACATTGAAAACTGGGATGAGGAATTTGTGTCTGCAGGATATCTGTGACTCTGTTCTACATTGACTCAGCATTTGTCTAAACAAGGAAAATTTATAGACACATATTATACCACTACAGCTATACCGATGGTATACCCTGGGTGGACACTCTTATTTCAGAATAAAAGTGCCATTTTCCAGTTTAGTTTATCTGTGAAAGTGATATAAGCTAAACTGAAAAAAGGCACTTTTATTCTGAAATAAGTGTGTCCACAGGAGGCATTATACCAGTATAGCTATACTGGTATAATTGTACCAATATAGTTATGCCAGTAAGTTTCCCTGTGTAGGCAACCCCTTAGTCACTGCAGCCTCTAAATCTCTGCAGAGACTTCCTCCATCATGTGGCAAACCCTTAAATCTCTACTTGATTTCAATTAAATCTCAGGACAAACTTCCTAATTGTAAGAACAGTAGGACAATGGAACAGACCGCCTTGGGAGATTATGGAAGCTCCTTCGCTGGAGGTTTTCAAAAGTAGGCTGGATAGCCATGTGTTGTGGATGATTTCGACTCAACAAATCCTGCATCTTTCCGGGGGTTAGACTAGATGACCCTTGCGATCCCTTCTAACCCTGTGATTCTACATTCAACCTGTTAGTGGAAATCAGAGCTGCTCCGCTGTGCCCATAAGCATCATTTATGGAAGCAGCTAGTCTCATTCCTGTATCATGGCCACCTAAAGAGTTCCTCAACTGATGCCTGGCTATCTCTGGGTCTTCTAGGGGTCAGTTTTTGAACAGTAGCTGTTTTTTCTGAAAGGAATTTGCCATCTGTGACATCGTAAATTGTTACTGGGTAAAAAATGAAGAGAGAACCCAAGCCCATTGAGAAGTTAGGCTTAATGGAAAGGCCCTAGGCCTGGTCTATGCTATAAAGTTAGGTTGACGTAAGCTGCCTTGCATCAACCTAGTTGACACTTAAATTTGTCTCTCACCAATATAGGCTTCCCTTTACGCCGACATAGTAACACCACCTCTCTAAGCAGCGTTGAGCCATAGTTGACTTATTGAGGTTGATGTAGCTTGAATGTAGATGCTGCATTATCTGGGTCGACCCTAAAAGTCCTCTAGCAGCTGTTCCACAATGTCCGGCACTGACTACTCTGGGCACAATTGTGAACTTCACTGCCCAGGAGTCACGGAGATCAGGAAGCCCCCAGCCCCACCCTTTAAAGCCCTGCAGATTTTTAAAATGCCTTTTCCTGATTGTCCAGCTTGGCAAGCACATCTAGCAGCTCTCCACTTTTGTGTTCAACTGCCCAGCTGACCATGCTGGCTACATTCTCCAGACATGCTCTGGTTTGAAGTAGAGAGGAGATATTGGATCTCCTGGGTCTGTGGGGAGAAGAGGCTGTGCAAGCACAGCTATGGACCAGCTGTAGAAACATGGACATCTCTGAGCAGATTGCACGAGGAATACAGGAGAAGGAATATAACAGGGGTCAGCAGCAGTGCCATGTGAAAGCAAAGGAGCAGTGGCAGGCATACCAGAAGGTCAGGGAGGCCTTTGATCCAGAGCGAAGCACAGACCTGCCACATTTACGAAGAATATAACGCCATACTTGACAGAAACCCCACCGCCACCCCACACGCCACCATGGATACTTCTGAGGAGCCCGAGTCACAGGCCCCTGACGTGAACAGCGAGGACAAGAAGGAGGAGGATGGGGGACATGCGGCTGAGGGGTCTAGTTATGCTGTGACCCAAGACCTGTTTCTGACTCCACTGCAGTCAGGCCAGTCCTGGCAGTCAAGCAGGGGCGAGCCCGATGAAGGGAAAGGAAAAGTGTGTAAATTTATTTCCCATTACTCTGCTGGAACCCCCAACTTAGTAGGACACAGCTATCAACTTTTCATTAATTTACTGGTACTAGAAGAGGCAACAAAACAATTAAGCCGGGTACCGTTATCTGCTTTTCATTCCTTTGTACAGTTAGGCAGGGGACCATGCAGTGCAGTTTATGTATCTAGTGATGTCCCTTGAATCCTCCTAAGAGATTTCACTGAAACTTTCATGGAGGTCCTCTGCAATCCTCTCCAGCAGTTTTCTAGGGATGGCAGCCTTATTTCTTCCTCCACGGTAGGACGGTTTCCCACACCAGTCAACGATAACTTCAGCAGACACCATTGCAATACACAGGCTAGCAGTACACAGGCTGGGGCGGCTTCAGGACGCCAGCAGCAGCTGTGTTCTCTGTGCCTTTGTTACCCTCAGGAGTGTGATATCAGCTAAAATCACCACCACCTGTGGAAAAGGTGCCAGTATTCAGTGCCAGTGTCCTGTTGTTCATCATTTCATGCAACCAAGCAATTCCTTCCTCATTTCCCTTACCCCTGGCAGGCCATAGTCACCATGGTAGGATCTGTGCGTGGCGCTGTGCACAAGCACTCCGAAGCAGAGGTGTCAATAAGCATGTCTTGTTTAAAACTTCAGGCATGCACAGGAAGGGAGTTCTGTATCTTAACCTTCGCTTTTTGTTGTGACTTTAGAACTGTTGGAAATGGGTGACATCCACCTTGATTGCATTGGCCTCATTAGCACTACAAAAGTAATTTTCCCTCCCTTGATATTCACCCCTTATTGTCAACTGTTGAGAATAGACCACTTCCACCTTAATTGAATTAGCCTCATTAGCACTGACCCCCCCACACACACTTGGTAAGGAAATTCTCATCTTTTCATGTGCTGTAATATTTATACTGCTTTCTGTGTTTTTCACTCCATGCATCTGATGAAGTGGGTTTTAGCCCACAAAAGCTTATGCCCAAATAAATGTGTTAGTCTCTAAGGTGCCACAAGGATTCCTCGTTGTTTTTGGAACCTCTGTGTTTTATCTGTAGTTGCTGCCATTGCAGCCTTCAGGGAATCCCCTCCACACTTTCAGAATGCCTGAGTCAGATAAGGAGGAGAAAGAAGAGGACTCGGATGACATATTCAGCAAGATCCTGCAAGTCAGTGCTGCACTAGGCTGTCAGCAGAGGACCTGGAGGATGAATGTTGCAGACAGCCTGGAGAAAGAAAGAGCTGACAGGAGAAAGGCCTGGGAGTCAAAGAAAGTTGCACCAGTTTATAATGGGGCTTCTGCTGCAAACACAGATAATCCAGGCGCCTGTGAATCTACAGTTTCAACAGTCCCAGGCTTGCCTCCCTTGGCAGTCCATGGAGAACACCAGTATAGTATCTCGCTATACCCCTTCAATATTTCACATGGCGTCAGGGACCACATCCCTACCCCTGCTATGGCACATCAGGGGACAGTAAAGATAACGAAGCTTCACATACACTGACCTGTGAGAGCCACGGATGATGTGTGTGTAACCAAAATAGACACAAATGTTCCTTTCCTTTCGTTAAATTCTGTTACATTAAAATCTTACTAAATTTATTAATTTGCTTTTAACGTGCACAGAAGTTTTGAAGTGCGTTGGTTACTCAATAAAACTCTATTGTTTGGAAAATAATTCATCTTTATTAGTTCCCAACATATGTTGCAGAATGACTGGTGGTATCAAAGGCGTCCACTTACTTTTACACTGTGACACAACTCACAGGGTCAGTGACAAACACAGCGTAATAATCATAAATGTACAGCAAGCATCACAGCAGTAATCAGTGCTTTGTCAGTGTTCTGTTCATAGGTGTGCACCAAGCACCACACAATTCCTAAGAGGCCCCAAATTTCAGGCCTAGGTAGTGCACAGTCCACCACAACTGTGGCTTGCCGTTAAAGTGCTCTTTCAAAGCCTTCCTGAGCCATGTAGCTGCACACTGAGCTGTTACGATAGCCCTTGCATTAGGCTATTCAAACTCAGCAGACAGCTGCTCCACCTCTACCCCAGCAGCAACTTTTCCCCTTTGCCTCACAGATATTGTGCAGGACACAACAGGCAGCTATAGCCAGTGGGATATTTTTCTCACAGAGATCCAGTCTTTTGAGTAAGCCATGCCATCCTCCTTTCAGTCTACCAAAAGTGCATTCAACTGTCATTCGGCACCTGCTGAGCCAATAGTTGAATCTTTCCATGGTGCTGTCCAAGTGGCTAGTGTACAGCTTCATGAGCCAGGGGGATAGCTCAGTGGTTTGAGCATTGGCCTTCTAAACCTAGGGTTGTGAGTTCAATCCTTGAGGGGGCCATTTAGGGATCTGGGGCAAAATAATCTCTCAGGGACAGTACTTGGTCCTGCTGTGAAGGCAAGGGTCTGAACTCGATGACCTTTCAAGCTCCCTTCCAGTTCTACATTTCTATGATAACAGGAGATGATTAATGGGCTTGCACATTTGCATGAAAATGGCCCTACAGTGGCTTTTCCAACTCCACCGTGGCAGGTTTCCACAGTGCCATCATCACTCACTTCTCCACTGTCAGTGCAGCTCTCATTTCGGTGTCTCTGTGCTGCAGGGGTGGGGCGGGTTTGGCACGTAGATCCTTGCACATCTGAGAGTTCTGCAGCCATCATCCCAAGCCTACGTTACATGTGATTCCACCAGCCAGTGCCCAGTTCTTGGGCCCAGAAGTGGTATTCCACTGTTTGCAGCTGCTCCTTGAGCACCACCAACAATCTTGAATTGGTTCTCACTATGTCCCACAGCAATCTGACCTCCAGGAAATCATCATGTTTCCCGTGGCTCTTCTTGCGCCTGCAAATACTGAAGGATCAGTATGTCCTGTGCTTGCAACACTCATGGCAAAAGTACAGAGTTGTGCAAGCTGCATGCTTCTCTCACAGATGGCAGTCAGTGATGAGTCACGCATGAGTTCATGGGATTTTCAAAATAGGTGCAAAAATTATGGGATAGAGGTGACATTTTGGGGTGGAGAAAGTTGCATGATGAGAACTTGACCCCCTTGCTCCCAGTCACTGCTGCGCAACTCATTTCTGGCCCACCATGCATTGCCAAAACTTCCAAAAAAAAAGACAGTGCACTGAAAGGTGGCAAGTTGCCCAGTGGGATGCTGCATTGCATGGTACACCGCACTGTGCTTTGACACAAGCACTCCTGGTGAATACGTGCGGTGACAACGCAAGTGCCAAGTATGCACCTGCACAAGCAAGATGCTAACTTGCTAACTGTGGTGGCTTTATGTCAATGTCGCTTGCATCAGCAAAAGTTTGTCGTGTAGACATGCCCCTAGAAATTACAACTAGGGGATGGCCCTGCTGACTTCAATTAACATTAAAAATTTTATTAAGATGTTAAAAAAAAAAAAAAAAAAGTGAACAGAGTTTGAGCATAGAAGTTTCTGGTTATCAGGGAATAACGTACAGATAAGGGTGCAAAGTTTGGTTTAAGATCAGGTGGCATAAGGAATACATAATCTGCAATATCCCCGATTGGGGGTAAAGGGTTAACCTTAGCAAAATCTTCCGGGGCACGGGGGGGCTGAGGCCCTACATAAATCAGCTCATTGCAGAGTAGCAGCAGAAGAGGCAACACTAGCGAAGGTGTAAACAGCACCAGGGTCAACAGCTGAGGAGAAGCAACACTTGGGAAAGGTACTGAATTTGGAAGTGTTTGGGCACAGGCTGGGTGGGGCCAGCCACCCTATAAACGTTTCCCAGAGAGAAAAAGGACACTTGGGGCACACACAACATGGAGAACTTACAGGGAAATGGGTATCTATATGGATAAAATAAATACCAAGCCACCTTTAAGAACTGCTACAACTTTGGCTTCCCTCTCCCCCGCTCCAGTATTTCTGGTGCTCAGGTCATCCTAGCCCAACAGGGAGTACCTGGTAACACCATGAGTCCTGACATCTGACAGCAGCGTAGGCCATACTGCTTCCCAGACTTAGTTATCACCATTACAACTTCAGTCTCTAACTCTTCCTAAATGTGGGATAATAGCAAGTGATATGCATGGTACTTTGTCTTTGCCTTCTAACAGGGTAATAGGAGTGGGAGCAACCATACATCATTCACCACTTGGCCAGGATGTGCAGTCACTTCAAGAATCTGCAGTTGTAAAGGTTTTCAGTAGTACTCAAGAGTCCCTGGTGCTTTCCAGATGAGTGTGGAAGGCCAACCAGAGTAGCTACAGTCTGGTCTTCAGTGAACCTGTTCCATAGTCATTGTCATCATAGTTGCAGTTGCTGTAGTATGGTGACTGAGTTTCTCAGAACCTCCTCCTTCTTCGCCTGGCTACAGTATCTCGGACTCTTAGGAGCTGGAGAACTGGGTGCTTTAAAACCACCAATGGTGAGAATTGTTGAGCAGCCTATGATGTGAATTATATTGAGGGAAATGGAAATTAGGGTTCAAGTGCACACCTTGCCACAAGAAAATTATTTTAAGCAAAATAATTCACTTCTTTGAGGAAAATGAGGTAGAGTATGTTCCCAAATCAGTTCCTCTGCCATCAGTGGCAGTGACTAGGGCGGAGGAGTTACTGACACTCAGGCTACTAGTGGACCATATTCAGGTGGTGCCTCTATCAGTTTGGTATCCAAGTGCTAAGGAATCCATTTTGCCTCCACAAGTTATCTTGTTACCTAGTGTCAAAACACTTAGACCTATTTTGTGTTGAGCTCTTCAGCTGTTTCCCAGCTGCTGGGAGTCAAAAGCTTGGGACTCAGACGTTGGTGACTTTAGAAAAATCTGCTGTAAAAGTGTTGGAGGAAAATATTCAGCAGAAATGTCCCATATAACCAGATGTTACAAGGGTGGAAGTAGGAGTCATGGGATGAAACGAAGAAAAATTAGTTTGAATATAAGAGACAGATTGTGGCACGGCCTCCCAAAGGAAGTGGTGGAAGTCCCATCATTTGATCCATTAAAACAAGCACGGTGGAGAACGTATTGTAGAGAACAGGCCTACTTTGGCACTCAATCACTGTTGTGGGAAGTCTCATTGAATTCTACAGACTTCTAGGAGGGTGTACCGTGGCCAGGAGGAAGGCATCAACAGTAGAAAGTGCCTTGTACTCATGCTGTAGGTTTTACATGTTCTTCCTACAGCATCCATTGTCAGGACAAGCCTATCACTCAATTGTGAGCTGCTGACTAACCCAGCCAAGAGACTTCATTCCTAGCTGCTTTTGTTTTGTGTTTCAGGTGGTCAGTTCGACCAATGGAGAACTAAATGTTGACGACCCAACAGGGGCACACTCCAATGCACCAATCACAGCACAGGCCGAGGTGGAAGTGGTGGAGGAAGCTAAGTATGTTTGCTTTACAAATAGGCTCTTCACTGATGTGGTTTTAAATCCTCTGTATTTGAAAGGAGTGAGATTTTTACCTGTTTAAATATTTGATGCTTGTATCCATAACTTTTCCTTGAATATCGCTGCTTTTTGCATGGTACCTCAGTGTTGCTGCTGCCTCTTTTCTCTGTGATGCCTGGAGAATGAAACTTTTGGCCAGAGCATGCGTTGCAAACGAGATGATGGTAAACAATAATTGGAAAATGGAATGTGTGACTCCTGGTGCATCTTCTCTGATCTGGAGGTGTCTCCTCTGCTCCTGCTGTGTGCACAGCCCTGGGTCAGTGAAGGAATTGTCAATCTAGCAACATTGTATTCCTACCTGTGAGAGCTAGGGGCCATGTAGGCAGAGTGGTCTGAAAATAGCCCTTGCAGGGCTTTTGCCATGAATCTTCCCTGATCCAGTCCAGTAGGTGCTGAAAGAGGCTGAAACTGTAAATAGCCCTTCTGCTGGTGAGGCTACTAAATCTCCCTTCGAGCTGCCAGCGTGGGGTAGCAGGATGTTCCATCCATAGCTTGTCAGGAAATGGGGCAGGGGCCGGGAATTGCTGTCTTGGCCATTGTGCTTCTCTTGCATGTGTGCTGCCCTCCGGCACCACTGGGTGGCACTTTGCATGATCTTTGTTAAACAGGAGCTAGGACTGGAGCCTGCTGTCCACATGAGCAGCAGCCCAGCTCCTGCCCCCTCCTCTGAACCAGGAAGGGCTTTGAACCCCGCTGAGTCACTGGCAGGGGGTTGAAGGCTCAGTCATGGCATGACAAAATTGACTTCCCCCATAGAGGGCTGAATGGCTCGAAGGCTGCCTTTGAACTGGCTCATGTGCCGGGAATTGCTCCATGATCTGGGCCAGAGGTGACGGGGGGGGGGTAGGGGGGGAACATGCAGGGTCACATGCCCCCTAGATTTGCTGCTTGGCATGTACTGAGCATGCTCAGTAACACTGCCCTCACTCTGCCTCTCACTACTGGCAGGCACAGGTCATCTCTGATCTGGGCCACAATGTGGCTCAGTGGAATTCTTATTGCTTGGCAGGCATTGTGTTTCTTGGCCTTTTTTGGGGTGGGGGGAGTCTTTTGCTGGAAATGGATTGAAGGAGGATAAGAAACTGCCAGTCCTGGGTCAGAAAGGCTTGAGGTGCAAAGTATCTGTCAAGCTGGCTTCAACACTGAGCACCAGTCTCACCCCTGAGAGTGGCTCTTTGTCATCATCCATTCCTGTGCCCCTTGGAAATCACTTCCACAGTGCCCATCTCACCATTGACCCATGTGGGTAGTGAGCTACAATAATCATCTTGCAGTGAGGAGCCCTAGTAACATCTCTGTGTTCCCTTCCCAGCCAGGGGATGCAAGAGCTGAAGGGCTCTGTGCATCCTGTAAGCTGGGCACCTACAAAAGGGCAGCTTGCGGTGTTGGCCACTGCCCAGTATGGACAGTGCAGCCAATAGGGACTACAGGTCCTAGCTGTCTTGATCGGAATGACTATGCTGCATTGCTTGCTGGGACGTGTAGTCCGTGGGCTGCACCTCTAGTAGAGCACAGTGGCTGCAGTCCAGTTATGCAAATTCCATAGATCTGGCCTTCAGCCTCCTGATGATTTGCCAACACAGCCCTCAGCTGTGCACAGTTTGGGCCCCACCCCAACTTATGGCCAGCTGTAAGAAAGGATCAGCAAGAGTCCCTTTGGGGCAGGGACTGTCTTTTTGTTCTGTGTCTGTACAGCACCTAGCACAGCGGGGGCCTGGGCCATCACTGGGGCTCCTCGGTGCCACCACAGTACAAATAATCAATATATCCTATTAGCCTGTCTTGGCATCAGCACTTATTTGCTTTATTGTGAGGAGGGACAACAGTTAGGAGTCAGTTTCCCCTTTGCAGTCCCCAGGTTTGTGTTTTGAGTCTCTTTTTGGTGATCATGTGGCATTCCAGTGGGGACTGTCTTGTACTGGCTGATCTAGTCATGATTACCCTGTGTAGACTACTGGGTTCCTGTTAATAAGCGAGATGTCCCCTCATCTTTCCCTGCAAGTTGTCTCTGTCACACAAGTCCAAACTTGTCTTCCCTTCAGTTATCTGAATACGTCAGGAGGCTGGAGGTCTTGTGGACACAGGCAACCAGAAATGTGCTCCCAGTTGGCCTAGTGCTACTGCTCTGTAGTAAGGTGGGCCACTCAGAGGGAGGGCCAGGGCTAGCTGGATTGCCTGGCTCCCTGCCAGTTTTTGAGGTAGTGTGCTGGGAAAAGTGGAGCAGTGTCTCACCTCCCTGCATCTGTAGGCAGGCAGGGAGAGCCAGGGCAAATGCTGCAGACTCCGCTTGTGCTGGTGGTGTAAGTGAATGAAGGGGCTCCCCCTCCCCAGCGGCTGTGGTCAACATGTCCTCTCATCCATGCCATAAGCCACCTGCACACAGCCCTTGTCTGACTGTCTGTGGTTTGGATCCCCTTCCTGGTGGGCCAGCCACAGACTTCCCTGATGGCATACTCCTTGTTGACACTCTGATGTCCTGGTATGTTTGTCCCAGGCCACAGGACAGTGAAAACACATCCTACTTCTCAGCAGTGACTTGTCAGGGTATCTCTTGCAATGAGCAGTGAGGCCTCAGGTGGAATAGGGAATAGAGAGGGTGGGTGGGCAAGGCATATGTGTCTGCCAATCTGCACTGCATGTTTGCATGCCTCGCAGTGACATGCTTTCATCCCACCTCTGTGAACTAATTGCTCTTTCTTCCTTTCTGTGTTTTTCTCTCTACACACTCTGTAGCTGCCTGAAAATGCTCAACTTGTGGTGAGTCCCTCTCTCCAGTCCCCGGGCAAGGGGGAGCGGACCAGACTAGACTGGGATTGGCAAAATCAAACTAACCAAAACTGTCTAATAGCTGCACAAGTTAGAAATCCAACCCAGTGCAGTTACTGCAAATACAAGGGTGGGGAACACATGCAGGATGGGCGTGTGTGTGTGAGAGGAGGCCGCAGTAGGCCAACCAATTGAACTAATATTTGGACTGTTCCATTGAAAGCTAAAAAGAATTCTCATCCTTTATCTGTTCAGCTTAATGTATTCACCAAACATGCAAGTGTATGAGCAGATAATGTCTAAAGGAGTTGGGCAGAGTCCGGACCAGGCTGAAAAATCTCTCATGGGAATTCCTCACAACAGATGGTTCTGCATGGAAAGCTGTGTACACCATGCCAGTCTCCTGGGAGCTGTGTGCTTGTGGCTCCTTCCATGGAAGACTTGCTTATATGAAAGTGAGCAGGGCAGGGTTCCCATCAACAGATGCGGTGGTCGAGAGCCATGGTCCTCAACCTCTTCCATATTGGGACCTCCTGTCTCCTAGCTGGGACCTTCCTCTCATTTGGCAATCTGGGAAGGGCAGGGTGATCATGGCCCACAGGCTGAGAACCCCTGATCTTGCTCCAGGTTGGTGGGGAGTAGGTGGTTGCCTTCAAGAAAGTTTCTGCAGCTCAAGGACTGGGGAGAAAAACCAGGGTTTTCATCTAAAAGGGCACACAGGCTGGAGTAGCTGCTTTCTGAGCCTGCTGTTGGTGTTATGCTCTTCCCCTTTATCACCATTATCCTTGAGTTCCAGTGGGGACCCTAAATAGTAACACTCAGCACTTTTATAGTATGGAGTGCTTTCCGAGCACTAGCTAAACTTTAATCCTCAGGACACCCCTTTGAGGGGGACATGACCCCCTGGTTTTACAGATGGGAAAATTGAGGCGCAGAAGTGAAGTGAGTTGTCTTAGATAATATAGAAGATCAGTGGCACAGCCAAGGATAAAATCCAGGAGTTCCAGACTCGCAGTCCACTCGTTCATCTTGCCTCACAGTGGATTTTGAGGGAGCCCATGTTCAGCAACAGACACAGCAGTAGAATATAGGGAGTTTAAACCTCACGGCCCCATGTGTGGTGAAGAATGTCCCTGCATGGTGGCAGACTGGTCCTTCTCTGCCCTCCTCTCCACTGGCACTGCCTCCAGTATCTCTGGCATCTCTTTGGCTTCTCTGTGTGTCGTGCTCTGGGGCTGTTCTTAGACATTGTCTGCACGCACAAAGGTCACATTCTGTATAATTGTCAGCCTGTCTTACTCTTTTTTATTTTGTCGTTTCTGCCTCTGCCTGTGTTAACAACTCTCAGGACTTCCTTTCCTGAACCCTTCCAAACTGAGCAACGGGGCCCTCTGTCTGAGCAACGGGGGCCAAAAGAGAGCAAAGGAATTGCCAGGGAAAGAGATGGCTAAAAAGAGCAGCTAGAAATCAGTCAGGCCCTTGAAATCTGGGGCAGTGAGTGAATCTTGGACCTGGTTCTCCTTCCCTGATCAGATACGTGTGTTTGGTAATCCCTCAAACGTACTCCTGTCCTGTTTCTCCCCATGACAGTTCCCTTCTCCTTTTACTGGTCCCTGAGTCCTGAAGGAAGGTGGTTACTGTGGGAGGAAAACAGAGTGGTACTGGGTAGTTAAAATGAGTGAGGGCATATGGGTGGCTCAGGACATTGGTGGAAATTCTCTACCCTGTGTTATGCAGGAGATCAAATGAGATGTCCCTTCTGGCCTTCCAACTTATAAACCTCTAGGTCTCTCATTCAAAACCAGCTTAGGGTGGTAGTGACCAAAGTCATTACCATCTAATGGCTATCCAGGGCCTATATGAAATCATCCATTTGCTAGTGACAGGATATTCATGTCACATGTTCAACACCCCCACCTCCATAACTAACCTTCCCGTAGGAAATCTCTGGAGGGAAGCTAAGGATAAGCCATGGAGACTGAACTGCCCATCACCCTTAGAGGTGATTGCTGCTGGCTAGGGCTGAGACACACAGGTGGGCATGGTGTATGTACACTTGCCTTCTTGTTGCCATCTCTGTATCTGCTCATGGCTATATAGAGGGTATCGCTCTCCCGGGCTGCCAGTCTAGCACCTCTCACTAGCAGTAAATGTGCTTACTAAGGAGATTAAGTAGTTATCCTCATTTTCAATCACCTGTAATTGGGGTGAGACAGGAGAGGGCATGCACTCCTCAGGGGCAGTAGTGTATATTTCAGCTCTCAGCTAAATACCCATATTAAAAGCTTGTTTAGAGCCGCCACTGACCCAATAGAAAATGAGTCTGCCTGCAGATGCTGCTGCGTTCTGTGGCATAGCTTCTCAATGTCTTTGCTCCTGTGTACTTGTTAGAGGTACTTGCATGAAAACAGGACTTTTGCATACCTCTCCACCTGCTCCTTATTCTTCTCCTCCCTCCTCAAAGGCCATAACCCTAATATCACAACTGGTCACTGAGGAAATGGTTGTGATGTCATGGGGAAGAGGATAAGCAGCACAGGAGCAGATGAACTTGCAAAGTACAAAGATCTTTCCATGCAGATGTTCCTGACACTAGAACCTGAATACAGAGTTGTCTTTAAGGGTACGTCTTCACTACGGGGGGGGGTCGATTTAAGATACGCAAATTCAGCTACGCGAATAGCGTAGCTGAGTTCGACGTATCGCAGCCAACTTACCCCGCTGTAGGGACAGTGGCAAAATCGAGGTCGATTTCTACCCGCCGATTCAGGCGGGTAGTGTAGACCTAGCCTCAATGCCAAGTAATTCCTGAAGAACCAGCTGGAGCTGACAGAGTGGGTGACTCATTTTAGTATACCCCACAAACAAAACCTCCATCTTTCAAGGATCAGCTTTGAAGAGTGTTTATTTCACACCACCTCGATCTCCATTATGCTATCTTTTTGCCTCCCTGTTCACTGTGCACTGATAGCCTTCCCTGCCCCAGATCAGGGAAGAAGTAGGGGTTGTATGTTTGTAGATTAAACTATTGGTCTTTAAACTGAAACTCTGATTACTTACCATCAGTCAAGGGTTCAGTAAAGGAAGCTGGCCCCCAGTCAGACCTTTTCAGAACTAGTCCTTTTCAGCTTACCATGAGCAGTTTAGAAACACAGCACATCATGTGATTGGAAATATTTAGTCAGGCCTGACTCAAACCATTCCAGCACCTTTTAGGGCACAGTTGATTAGTAGTTTTGGGCAGAGGGAAACAGCCTGTTAGTGTATCTCACCTGTTTCCTTCACTCCCAGCAACTGGAGATCCCTGTTCTGCTGCAAGACTTCATCTGCCTCTCATATTGGCTATTGTTGTGCCTTATTTCCTTGTTCCCAATTAAGCTCCTTGGGGCAGGGACCTTGGCTTCATACAGCATCTGGCACAGCCAGTTCCTGATCCTGAGCATGGCCTTTGGGCATCAGCAAAACATAAATAATAATGATCAGTTGAACCCCCTCTTCCATAAGAGCAAATCCCAGTATGTGAAAGCACCTGGCTACCTGCCTTTATAGTGATCCATTGGCCCTTGTCTGAGCACAATACTGCTGCCCCTTCTATTGTGGGCTAGACTGGTCTGCTGTTGGCCTTGTGGACTTTCCTCCTATTGGAGGAGGTATTGGTAGGTCTGTTTTGTCCTTAGTGCTGGACATGTTGAGATCTCATTGCATGTACTCTGAATGAAGGGAAGAAGCCCACCCTGTGCAGTTCATGGAAGGCGGGGGGCCGGGGGGGCTGCTGGAGGATCTAGTCCACTCTACTGACTTGCTGTGTTCTTTGTGCTCCAGGTGCTGCTGCTTCTTTAAGAGGAAAAGGAAGAAGACTGCCCAGCGTCACAAATGACCGGTGCCTCCTGGAGACTTGTGGGAACACCACCTGCAGCTCCTGCCATGTCTTACTGAAAGGAGCTTCTCTCTAGGGGGAGGAGAAACAAGTGACATTTTAAACCAAAAAGAGAAGAAAATTGTTCCAAAACAAACCGCTCTGGGGTGGATCTGCTCCATGGTCTACTCATTCACTCCAAGCCTGAAGCTCTTTTTGGGATCAGGACTGCAGCTGGCTTAGGCCTTGGTTGCCCAGTGGGCAGGTGGGCTGGCTGGCTGACCCTCCTTCCCATTGTTTACGGCAGAAGGCATCATTCACACAAACCTGAGAACTATGCTTTGTTTCCTGCTCACTTTACTCCCCCTCACACTCTCTCTGCCCACCCATCCATCCTCCTCCCTCCCCAATGGAAATACCCCTGGTAGGCTTCTTTGGCTAAGGGGAGGGTGATAGGTGGTTGTCTGGGCAGGAAAGACATGTAGGAGAAGGGCCTGGTGGTTATGAGGCAATTTCTCCCCAAAGTCCCTTTCAGCGTCAGCCTGTACTGCCAGCCTGGCCAGGTACAGCAGTGGGACACAGGCTCGCTCCTAGGTTCCTTGGGAACAGTTATACTGTAGCGTGAGACTTGCAATCTACTGTTCCAGTCCCTTGGGTTCTCTGGCTTCCTTGTTCGCTCCCTTCTCCAACTGGTAACAGAGCAGTGCGGATTGTTTTAAAGAAACTGACATTGTTGCACTTTTTATTATTTTTTAGCATTGCAGATGCATATTGTGTCTGTAGATTTTCGCATGGACAAGTGATGCCAGCACAGACAGACATTCAGCTTGGAATGTGGAGGGGTGCAAAGAATGTCCTCAACAGAGGGTTTGCTTGCAACATCCAGAAAACCCTAAAGCTAGTCTGGGGTTCCTATCACCCATTGTTGGTCATGCGCTGAGAGAAACCTACTTGAATTTTGAATCACCCTTTGTAGCTGCCAGTGAATGTCCCTACCATGGTTTCCTACTTGGTGCCTGACATAACCAGCCTGGAGTTGGAAGGCACTAGCTTTCTGTTGGAGCAGGGAGAGGGAGCAGGGAGAGGCATCAGCCTTGCTGAGCTGGAGGAGTTTTCTCTGGGTAGACAAGCAGATATGGATTACATAACTGGAAACCTGATGTTTCCCAAACTGTAGATATTTTGTATGGCAGGGTGGCCTTCTAACCTTCTCAGATGGTTTCTAGGAGGTTGATTATGGAGTAAGCACCTTTCTTTCAATTTACTGAATGCTCTACAATGGAAATGTTAGAGAGCGCAAAGCTACCCCAGCAAGGAGTGGACACGTAACTGCCTTACAGTGACTGCATCTGCAGGTGGCCAGATAGGCTACTCAGATAAGACCTTGTGTAGGCTTCAGGTGCGCTGTGCAAGCTGCCTAGGCCTGAGTGCAGGCACAGAGCTCTGTCTGTGGGGCCTGGAGCACACACCATGGAGTTCTCCCTGTAGTGGGAGCTAAGGTCTTTTTAACACACCATTCTTGAGCCAAACCATTATTTAGCAAAGGGCTTAGGGCCCTTTGCACATGAACTCTCATATCCCAGTGTAGGGATTACTGAGCTCTGAGGAGGCAGCTGCGGTTACTCCTGGGTGGGTGTGGCAAAGGTTTACAAGAGCTAAAGAAGCTTTTTTGTGGAGGCTAGGAATTGGTTCCTCGTGCTTTGCCTGTTTGCATATTACATCAGCATGGGATTAGACCCCTCATTTCAGGGGCTGTAGTTGTTGTGTAGCTAGGGCTCTCCCACCCCAGGGCTTGAATTCTCTACAGAGGCAGAGCACGGAGGCTTTAATATACCATCTCTTCCAGCTGCCTCTGAGTGCGTGTAGTGGCATGCACTGAAAGGGAAGCGATGGGAGTGCTGGGAAGGAGTGTTTGTTTCAAGGGTGGGCAGAGACTCCCTCCCCCTTCAGGCAGAGCAGCAAGAAGGCAGGCGAGCCCTCTGCTGCAGTTCAATGGTTAGGATTTGTAGAGTGAAACTTAGGGTTACCATAATCCAGCAAGCAAAAAAGAGGACGGGAGGAGCCCCGCCCCATCCTGCCCTAGCCCCGCCCCTGCCCCTCCCACTTCCCCCCCCTCAGAACCCCCAACCCTCCCCCTGCTCCTTGTCCCCTGACTGCACCCTCCTGGGACCCCTGCCCCTAACTGCCCCCCAGGACTCCACCCCCTACCTAAGCCTCCCTGCCTCTTGTCCCCTGACTGCCCCCTCCTGAGACCCTCCCCCCATCCTAACTGGCCCCCTAGGACTCTACCTCCTACCTGTACCCTGACTGCTCCAACCCTTATCCACACCCCCACCCCCAGACAGACCCCTGGGACTCCCACGCCCCATCCAACCACTCCCCACCCCCTGACAGCCCC
>NW_020664418.1:10450132-10475637 GCF_002925995.2 Terrapene triunguis | reverse complement strand
CTTACCCTGCCCGGATCGTCGCCCCCCCCCCTCCCCCGGCCTCCCCTTCCCAGCCCGGACCTCCTCATCCCCCCCATCCCCCTTACCCTGTCCGGATCGTCCCTCGTCCCCTCGGATCTCCTCATCCCCCCCGGGCCTCCCTCAGCCCCAGGCCCCCTACGCCACCCTGATCTTCCCCCGCCAGGGCACCGGGCCCGCCCTACCCCGCCCAGATCTTCCTCCTCGCCCGGATCTCCGACCCCCTCCCCCGGGACCCTACCCCTCCTGGCCCCGAGCTCCGCACCCCAGCCGAGGCAGGCTGGACACGGCTCCCCTAGAGCGGGACGCCATGCCCGCTGCCTGACCCAGCAGCCCCGGAGCCATGGCCGCGCTGCCAGCCCCCGGGGGTTCGTGAGTCCCGAGGCCTGGTCTGGCCGTGCAGGGGTGGGTCGGAGCAGGGAAGGGGCACGGGCCACTGTCTCCCTGGGGAAGGCTCAGACGGGTGCCCCTGAGCTGAGGGGTCCGTCCCTTCCAGCCGGGATCGCGCGGTCACGGCTCCTCTGGGCAGCCAGCAGGGGCGGCGGGCGCCAAGGGTGGGGGAGCTGAAGATGGCAGTACTGCCGGCCTTTGTCAGTGTCTCGGTTAATCCCGGCCGAGGGGATCGTCCGTCCGGAGCCCTGGCCAGCCCTGTCCCAACCCAGGCGGAGTGACACGCACCAGGCACAGATGGCATCAGCGGGGAGGTCTGTCGGAGGGCAGGGGGTGAGATGACAGGGTTCCTTTAAACCGCTGGAGTCTGGGATCTAGCGCACTCACCCGTGGATGGGTGTGGGGCTGCAGGGAAGGGGCAGGCCAGCCTGTGAGCTGAGGCCAGCGCTGTTCTAGGAGTGGGAACCCCAAAAGCGAAGGCTCTGATGGCGAAAATTCTTGTGGCAGTTCTCTCTGAGCCCATTCAGCCTGCTGCCATCTCGCTGACTCAATGCCAGGCGGGGGAAGGTACCTGATAGCCAAGATTCCCTAGGCAGAAACCCCTGCCAAGCTTGGCTTAGGAGCCAGCTGGTGCATGAGTCTCAGTAATAGAAAGGTGTGTAGCTCCGAATATAGCCCTAGAGTAAAAGAGAGAGGCCCTGACCTAAAGGGCAGATAGCATGGTCTGATGGGGTTACTTGTGCTCCACATGGATTGGGATGCTGTGGAAAGGGCTAATATCCTGCTTTTTTAAAGAGGTCTGTACAGTGCAGCCAAATGAACACTAAAGAGCTCTGAGCTTTGTAACCCCTCCCGATATTGAGCCCCTCATGCTGCTTCTCAGAGTGGGGATGATTTACAGCTCATGGGCTGACTTGCAGCTAGATCCCAGGTACAAGAGCTGCTGTAACCCAGCCAGTCAGATAGGCTCAGTGCCTGGGCCTGGCACGGTGGGGAGGTGTCATCCGACTGGCTCCATTTGGTATTCCAAGTGCCACACCATGGCAGGAGAAACAGGAATCCCTGGCTAACGCTGCCTCCCTTGTACCACAGGTGTATTTTGATCTGCGGATCGGGGACGAAGATGTTGGCCGGGTCGTGTTTGGCCTTTTTGGGAAGACCGTCCCAAAGACTGTGGAGAACTTCGTTGCCTTGGCCACGGGAGAGGTGAATGGACCCCTGGGCAATGCCCCTCACTCCAGTTTTCTAGCTCACCCGGAGTTGCAGTGTGCATGAGTTGGTGTTGGCCCTGGTGTGTGTACTCACACCCACTGCCTCCAGAAGCAGGGAGAAAGTCAGGTGCTGGGCTGGGGAGCAGTAGGGAGCTCGTTCCAGCAGCACAGGAGGTGTGTTTGTTGGTAGCATCCATATTAATTACAGGTTGGATATGGTCACTGGTTGAGCAGACCTTCCATTTCTCCTTGATGGGGTGTGCCAACTGCCTAGACGCTGGATCAGAGGGTAGTTATCCTTTGCAGGCTGATCCTGAGAATTATGCTTAGGTTTATCCTCAATACACGTGAGGGGGGTATTGCCTCAAGCCACAAAGACCTGTAAAAGGTCTAGCAGCAGTGCTCAGCATCCTGGCACTTCAACCCTACTTTTGATACCCACCCCCTTCTAGTTCTGCCTAGGGGGAGGAGGAGTGAGTGGGGGAGCATGGTCTAGCCTGGGGGAGTCACCAAGATACTTCCCAGTCTCCTGCTGCTGCGCTGCCTGTGAACCAAACCCCAAGGGAATGGCAGTGTGGCATGTCCCCTTTTTTTATGTAACTGGCTATCAAAAGGCTGAAGCCTGGGGCCGAAGACTGAGATTTCTGAGTGCAATGCAGAAGGCTGTTTGCTACACCCCTTCTTCCATGGGTAAGGTGGAGGGGTTGGTGCACAGCTGCCCACTGTGGAGAAATCAGATCCCTCACTGGCTCCCAGCACTTGGAGCCCTGATTCTTGTTCACCCCCTGCTGCTGAGGGCCAGGAAGTGTTCTCCAGCACTGGGTTGGGGCCTTTCAGTGGGAGTTGGGTGTCTAACTCCTTTTGACCCATTTAAAAATCACAGCCCCTATCAGTACTAAACTCTTCTCGGCTCTGCCTTGCACTGGGACTGGAGACAAGTCCCACTACCCTCTGGGTTTGCTGGGGGCTAAAGCTCTTGGGACCCTGAGTTGGGATGCGTGGGAGAAGATGTGAAATTCCCCCAGGTTCCCATCCCTCCCCCTTCACCCAACCAGCTCCTGTCCTTGCCCAATTGCCTACCTTAGCACTGAATTTGCTACTCTCCTGGTAATCACTGCTCAGCCTGCTCCCATTGAGCTGTTCCTGGACTCCCCCTCAACCCTGGCTGCAGGTTACTGCAGCACTGCATGCCTGATCAGTCACATTTGAAAGGGTTTCTTCCCAACCATGAGGGCCAGAGACATAAATGAACAATCTAGACTGCAGCCTGAGACTGCAGCCAGATCTGGCTTCCCCCATCAGCTCAACCTGCCCTGTCTGGGGGGAGTGCCTCTTTGGGGAGATGGGCAGGCAATGAAGCAGTGATGGGGGACGGAGCAATCCCTTAGCTATTGCCCAGGCACTTGCTTCTCCCCTGGCCTCATGTTCACTCTCCTCTGTTCCAGAAAGGGTTTGGGTTCAAGGGCAGCAAGTTCCACCGTGTGATCAAGGACTTCATGATCCAGGGAGGAGATTTCACCCGCGGAGATGGCACCGGAGGTAACGCTGGGCTTGTGCCACCCTGCCACTATCCTGTGCTCCAGGCCATGAGCCTTACTCATAGACTCCCTCAGGCTGTGAATCTGCTGCACTTGCCCTCTGCTCTGCAGAGCCACTTTGGAGTTAGAGGCATAGGTGCCGACTCCATGGGTGCTCTGGGGCTGGAGCACCCACGGGAAAAATTAGTGGGTGCTCTGTACCCACCGGCAGCCAAGCTGCCCCCTCCTCACCTCCTTCCCCCCCTCCCCCCCCCCAGATTGCACAGCATCCCTGCTCCTCTCCCTCCCTTCCAGCGCTTCCCACCCCACCGCCTAACAGTCTTTTTTTTGGGGGGGAGGAGGGACATGGCGCGCTCAGGGGAGGAGGCGGAGAAGAGGCAGGGTAGGGGCGGTGAGTTGGGGGAAGGGGGTGGAATGGGAGCAGGGCTGGGATGGGAAACAGCAGGGTGGGGTGGGGACTTTGGGGAAGGGATGGAATGGGGGTGGGGCAGCACCCACTGGGCAGAGAGGAAGTCAACGCCTATGGAGGGGTTCTCCTGAGTCCTGCCATTCCTCAGTACTCAGGCTCTTGCTCAGACACTGCCCTACCAGGCATCACCCTTGGTAGGGTGCTCCTGGCTGTTCTGTGAAGAAGGGTGTCCCAGTGAGCAGCCAGGCCTGAGCTGAAGCGTCTCCCATCAGCTGGTGTAATCAGAACTCCAGCTTAGAATGGGCACTCGCAGAACTAAGTAATTATTGACGGATCCATCCCCAGTCATCCAGTCCCAGCATCTGGCAGTCTGAGGCTTAGGGAAACCCAAGCATGGAGTTGTATTCTTGATCTTGGCTAATAGCCATTGATGGACTTATCCTGCATAAACTTACCTAGTTCTTTTTGAACCTAGTTATACTTTTGGCCTTTCACAACATCCCCTAGCATCGAGTTCCACAGGGTGACTCTGCGTTATGTTAAGAAATACCTTCCTTTTGTTTGTTTTAAACCTGCTGCCTATTCATTTCATCTGTGTGACCCCTGGTTCTTGTGTTATGTGAAGGGGTAAATAACACTTCCTTATTCACTTTCTCCACACCAATCATGATTTTATTGACCTCTATAATATCCCCCCTTAGTCATCTCTTTTCCAAACTGAACAATCCCAGTCTTTCTCTCTCCTCATATGGAAGCTGTTCCATCCCCCTGATCATTTTTGTTGCCCTTCTCTGCACCTCCATTGCTAATATATCTTTTCTGAGATGGGGTGACCAGAACTACATGCCGTATTCAAGGTGTGGGTTTACCATGGATTTATATAGTGGCAGTGTGATATTTACAATCTTATTATCTATCCCTTTCCTAATGGTTCCTAACTTTTTTTTTTTTAAATACTGTCACTGCACATTGAGCAGATGTTTTCAGAGAAGTGTCCACAATGACTCCAAGATCTTTCTTGAGTGGTAACAGCTAATTTAGACACCGTCATTTTGTATGTCTAGTCAGGATTATGTTTTCCAATATGCATTACGTTGCATTTATCAACACTGAATTTCATCTGCCGTTTTGTTACCCAGTTATGTGAGATCCCTTTGTAACTCTTTGCAGTCAGTTGAGTAATTTTGTATTGTCTGCAAATTTTGCCACCTCACTGTTTAACCCCTTTTTCCAGATCATTTATGAATATGTTGAACAGCACTGGTCCCAGTACAGATCTCTGTGGGACCCTGCTGTTTACCTCTCTCGGTTGTGAAACCTTACCATGTATTCCTATCCTTTGTTTCTTGTCTTTTGGCCAGTTACTGATCCATGAGAGGACCTTCCCTCTTATCCCATGACAGCTTACTTTGCTTAGAAGCCTTTGGTGAGGAACCTTGTCAAAGGCTTTTTGAAAGTCTGAGTACACTATGTCCACTGGATCACCCTTGTCCACATGTTTGTTTGACCACCTCAAAGAATTCTAATAGATTGGTGAGGCATGATTTCCCTTTTCAAAAACCATGTTGACTTTTCCCCAACAAATTGTGTTCATCTATGTGTCTGATAATTCTGTTCTTTACTGTAGTTTCAGCCAATTTGCCTGGTACTGAAGTTAGGCTTACCAGCCTCGCCTATGGAGCCTTTTTTAAAAATTGGTGTCACATTATTTATCCTCCAGTCATCTGGTACAGAAGCTGATTTAAGCAATACATTACATACCTCAGTTAGTAGTTCTGCAGTTTTATATTTTGAGTTCCTTCAGAACTGTTTAATTTATCAGTTTGTTCCAAAGCCGCCACCTCTGTTGACACCTCATTCTGGGACAGTCCCTCAGATTTGTCACCTGGAAAGAGTGGCTCAGGTTTGGGAATCTCCCTCTCATCCTCTGCAGGGAAGGCCAATGCAAAGAATTAATTTAGCTTCTCTAAAATGGTCTTGTCTTCCACGAGTGCTTCTTTAGCATTTCGATCATTCAGTGGCCCCACTGATTGTTTGCCCGGCTACCAGCTTCTGATGTACTTAATTTTTTTTTGCTGTTTTTGTCTTTTGCTAGTTGCTCATCAAATTATTTTTTGGCCTGCCTAATTATACTTGTCTTGCCAGAGTTTATGCTCCTTCCTGTTTTCCTGAGTCAGATTTGACTTCCAATTTTTAAAGGATGCCTTTTTGTCTCAACCACCTTTTTTACTCTGCTCATAGTGGTGTTTTTTGGTCCTCTTACTATTTTTGGGTTTTTTAGTTGGGGCATACATTTAATCTGAGCCTTTATTATGATTTTAAAAGTTCCATGCAGCTTGTTGGCATTTCACTCTTGTGACTGTTCCTTTTAATTTCTGTTTAACTAGCTTCCTCGTATTTATGTATTTTCCCTTTTTGAAGTTAAATGCTACTATGGTGGGCTTCTTTCCTATTTTCCCCTGCAAGTATGTTAAATTTAATTACATTATGGTTGCTATTACCAAGCGGTCCAGCTATATTCACCTCTTGGACCAGATCCTGTGTGCCACTTAAGACTAAATCAAGAATTGCCTCTCCCCTTGTGGCTTTCAGGACTAGCTGCTCCAAGAAACATTCATTAATGGTGTCTAGAAATTTTATCTCTGCATCCTGTCCTGAGGGGACGTGTACCTAGTTAATATGGGGATAGTTGAAATCTCCCGTTGTTATTGAGTTTTCTTTTGTTGTAGCTTTTCTAATCTCCCTGAGCTTTTCGCATTCTCCATCACCATCCTGGTCAGGTGGTCAATAGTATATCCCTCTGCTATATTGTTGTTGTTCTTCAAGCATGGAATTTCTATCCACAGAGATTCTATGGTGCTATTTCATTCATTTAAGATTACTTTATTTGACTGTTTTCTTTTACATAGAGTGCCACTCCCCCACCACAACCTACTTGGTCATTCCTATATATTTTGTACCCTGGTATTACTGTGTTCCATTGATTATCCTCATTCCACCAACTTTCTGTGATGCCTGTAACTATCAATAGTCTCATTTAATGCTAGGCACTCAAGTTCACCCATCTTAGTATTTAGACTTCTAGCATTTGTATACAAGCGCTTATAAAAACAGTCAATATTTAGTTGTCTGCCTTCATGTGATGTAACTGAATGGGACGCCTTTTCCTTTGACTTTCTCTTCAGCTCCTACCTGTATTTTCTCAACTTCTATCCTCTCCTTTTTATTAGGCTATAGAGAATCCCTGTTAATAGATCCTCCCCTAAGAGAAATCTTTGCCCGAACCATGTGCTCCTCTATGCCCGTTGGCTTTCCCCCAGTCCTTAACTTAAAAAACTCATCTACAACCCTTTTTAATTTTACTGGCCAACAGTCTGGTTCCATTTTGGACTAGGTGGAGCCTATCCTTCCTGTGTAGCCGCCTCCTTTCCCAAAAGGTTCCCCAGTTCCTAATAAAACTTAAAACCCTCCTCCCTCCACCATTGTCTCATTCATGCATTGACACACTGCAATTATACCTGGCTAACTGGCCCTGCATATGGAACTGGAAGCATTTCAGAGGGTGCTACCATGGAGGTACCTACCAGCCTAAATTTGGCCTCCAGAACCTGTGTCCTACCTTCTCTGTGTCACTGGTATCTACATGTACCACGACCACTGGCTACTCCCCAGTGCTGCATATTAATCTAGCTAGATGTCTTGAGAGATCTACAACCTTTGCACCCAGCAGGCACTTCACCATGCGGTTCTCCCGGTTATCACAAATCCAGCTGTTTGTGTTTCTAATGATCGAATCCCCCATTACTATTACTGTCTCTTCCTAATAACTGGGTCCCCTCCCCTGGAGGGGCATCCTCAGTGCAAGAGAACACCATGACATTATTTGGAAGGAGGGTCCCAACCATGGGATCGTTTCCCTCTGCTCCACTTTGATGTTCTCCTTCCCCAGGACTTTCATTCTCCTCAGCAGCACAGACTGGGCGATGGGGGTGCTCTCCTGGGTCCCAGAAAGTGTCCTCTGTGTACCTCTGTCTCCCTTAGCTCCTCCAGTTCAGCCACTCTGGGCTCAAGTGCCCATACTCTGTCTCTAAGGACCGGGAGCTGCTTGCACTAAATGCACATGTGCCACCTACCCACAAGGTAGGTAATCATTCAGTGCAATAAACTGGGTAGCCCCCACTCTGCTGATGGACTTCTACCTGCATTGTTTTTACTCTTGCAGCTTTTTTTGGAGGAGGGGGAGGTTTGATTGGCAGAACATGAGGGGATCTGGTTCTCACACTCTTCTGAAGTCCCTTGCAAAACTCTGCTGTTCGCTAGCTCCTCTGGTTGCTTAGGAGCTGGCTTTTTAACCCCCTGTTCTCCCTTATGGTCCCTTGACAAAGGGGCAGGACTACTCATGGGATTAGGAATGAAAGGCTGGCAGGTGAGAACCTTGTTAAGAAGCTCCCAGCCTGGCCTAGCAGGTGGGTAGGCTCAGCACTCAGCCCCCCCAGACAAACTGACCACACTATGAACATCAATCAATCAGTCAGGCACACAGCAAGCGAACAGACAAGAAGCTCCACCAAGGGTCGCTTAGTCACTCCTGCTCCCGCTCGCTAGCTCTAGCGGCTGCCCCTTGGTGCAACGTATCTTAGCTCCCTACCCTGACCCTTGCACTAGCAACCAGGCGGGCATGTGGAAAAGGATGGGCACTATATGCCCTTAACAGTTCAGTCTCCCTGCGGGAGCCTTGGCCAACAATCCTTACACAGGAACTAGGAGGGCTTGTGCCTGGGACCCTTCCCTCTTGTTCATTCCTAAAGCTGAGCTACTGCTGTTCAAGCAGAGACTAGCTCATTACTGCGGATCTGTGTTGTGCCTTGCAGAGGGTGGGTGTCCCCTGGCTCCTGCCCTGGGAGCTGTCTATGGAATGGGACCCATCCTCCTGTCTGCCACAGCACTGCTCTCAGCCACAGCTCAGTGCACCCCTCGCCTGCCAGCATGGGGCTCCCTGACCATAGCTGTGGCACTTCCCCTCCCTCCCAGAGGGTGTGTTGGTTTCTGTAGATGGAGGATTTCCCAGCAGCCTCACCGAGGAACTGAGCCCTGCATGATGGGGGTAGATGTGGGATCTCTTCTCCCTGATGGAGGTTCCTGCCTCTCTGGACGTGCTAATATGCTCCTTTGGTGCCAGCAGTGGGAACTGACCTGCATAGAACCCATGACTGTAAGCTGCTCCTCTTCTTTTGTTGCCAGGCAAGAGTATCTATGGTGACCGTTTCCCTGATGAGAACTTCAAGCTGAAGCACTATGGACCTGGCTGGGTTAGCATGGCCAATGCTGGCAAGGACACCAACGGCTCCCAGTTCTTCATCACCACAGTCAAGACTCCCTGGCTGGATGGCAAACATGTTGTGTTTGGCAAAATCCTGGAAGGGATGGTAAGGAGGAAGCCCCATCCCTGTGGAGGGGAGATACTTGGGGGGATGTGGGGTGGGGGAAGCACCCTCCCTGGCATGGCTGACCCATAGCTGGCTTTGTGTGCCCCAGAGGGAATGGGGCCTGGGCTGCATGTTAGACTTTGCTAGAGGGCCAGACAGAGCCCATAGCTGCTGTGTCCCTGGAAACAAAGGCTGAAGGGGGCGAGTCTAGTATTGTCTTGGCTCCTGGGAGAGGAGGCTCCTTATATATGTTTTCTGGAGCAGGCCTGAGGGTGAGACAAGGGAACAGCTGGGAGTTAGACTTGGAGCTTGCCAGCTGGAGAAGGGAAAAGGGTGGAAACACCCCTCTCAGCTTTGGCTGTCAGGGGACCCTGTGCATAGGCACATCCTGTCCTCACTGTGGGTGTCCCCTAGGATGTGGTGAGGAAGGTGGAGAACACCAAGACGGACAGTCGGGACAAGCCCCTGAAGGATGTCACCATTGCTGACTGTGGCACCATCGAGGTGGAGAAACCATTTGCCATTGCCAAAGAGTAAACCATCCTGCCCCAGCACCAGGGCAGGGCCGTGCAGTCAGAGCTGGCCTGTGAAGGGCTGGGGGCTGTGATGCTCCACAGGGCCCCTCGGATCTAGCTACCCTCTGGGTGAGCAGCAGCTGTACCCTGCCACCAACCTCCTGCCCGGCCTCTCCTCCCATTCTCTGTGACCCAACACATTCTGTCTGGCCAGCAGAGGGGGTGTGGGTCCATCACTTTTGTAAGAAGCACATGCACCAATAAATGTGATCAGTGTGTTTTTTATAGCACTGTCTGGAGTGGGCTTCCTCTAGGGCCTGAATGTCCCCCAGCTTCTGAGAAGGCACAGCTCACAGCCCCTGCATAAATAGCTTCTTCCTGAGCAGGGCAGCAACCAGCCTTTTGCTTCTTTTATGCCCCACTACTGTGGCTAAGGCATTTGAACAGGGAGCTTGGAGGCACCTGACCTGCTTTGGACCTCAGGGAAGGCCGGGGTGGTGTCTGCACCTCCCCCTCTATTGCAGGGTGGTGCCTCTGGCAGGGGCTGCACTTCCTGCTACTGTTAGCACAGTCCCTGGGACCCACTCATTCTCCCCTAGTGAGTACATCATCCCCCCTACTTGGTTACAGTGTGATACAGGCAACGCACCCAGTGGTGGGGCTCTGCCCAGTACCTTGTCCATGAGAACATCCTGTAGTTGCATTCACCCCTTGGCTGAGAGGCCAAACAGGGCATGTGTCACACACAGTTTATGGGCCCTAGGTTCTAGTCCCAGATAAACACAGTGCAGCAGCCATCTTCAAACCAGACCTGAGTGATTTATTGCCTATATACATCTGTACAGCTCCCTTTAGCCTGCAGGAGGCCAATCCTGGGGCTCTGCATGGGTCTGGGACACCATCTCCTTCTCTCCCCCCACCCCCATAGGCTCTATCTAGCCTGGCAGGGGCAGGAGCTGCAGCCACAGCTACAGCTATGGGTAGCCATAAGCACTGGCAAGGAGCCTGGCCACCCCAGCCATAGTGCAGGCGGCAGCACTTCCACTTGCTATGGCCAGAGACAGCACTGCTGGAGCAGTTAGGGTCTGGCCTGACAGCTGCCCCATTCGTTACAAGTGTTCACTGAGAACAGACCCTCAGGAGCTTCCAGCCCAATCTCCGTGTGTGTTAGGCACCAGCCCCCAGGCTCAGCAGCATCTCCCCCTTTTGTCCACCCCATGCGTGGGAAGGCAGGAACAAGTCCCAGGGGAAAGGAAGGCACAGCCACTGAGATACGGGAGCAATCCCTAGATAGGACAACCGAGCAGTGCTCCCACTCCAGTAGTGGTACTGGTGAAGCCTGAGCAATGGCTGTGTGGTGGATACCCTCATGAGCCCTGCTGGCTAAGCACTTGGGGCTCTGCCAAGCACTTTGGGGCTGCCTTCCCCCAGCAGGAGCTTGCTGGTCTGTAGAAGCCTCGCAACACACCACTCAGAACTATGTCTGGCAGCAGCTCTGCAAAACAGGAGAGGAAAGGGGTTAAAAGTACAGCTGTTTCTTGGCAGCAGCAGGAAGACTGGAACTAGACCAAACTCTGGGAGCAGAGCCCTGCAGGAGATTTTTTAATCCTATTCCTGTGGGGTTCCAGCCCCACTGCAGCACTCCAGCCTGCAGGAGTTAAAGGGGGACCAGATACCAGATTCAGCTCCCCACCCTCTCTTACATTAAGATTTAGAACCAGGTGGTAGCCCAGGAACTGCCAACAGTTCCTGTTTCCAGCCTTGCTGACAAGACAGGGCTGCTGCAGGGCATCAGATCCCCTCGGCAGGGGGACATGGACTAATGGAACTGCAGCTAACCTATTCCAGCCATCACCCATGCTCCCCACTGGCCCAGCTTGTCTAAAGGGTTTCAAGAAGCCCTTTACAAGCTGAGCCAGGTTCTAGGCTGCATGTTACCCCCATGACAGACATTGGCCCCATCCCTATATGAAAAAGCACTTCACACACAAGTAGAGCATGTCTAACAGCAGCCTACAGCACTGCATGGCAGGAACTAGAGGACTGTATGCTTCTGAAACAATGGGAGGGGGAATTAGGACAGCAGAATAGACCCCACTGCAAAAGTTGGCAAAAACTTCCCCTTAAAACCCCAACCACCCCAGGCCATTGTTCAGGACAGTGCAGCTGTGGGCAGTTTTTACATCTTCTCACCAGGGCCTTTGCCCTCTTCCAAGCTTTCTAGGGAAGGATGGAGCAGGGGGTGGTTAGAAAAAAATCTTTTTTCTCCTGAAGACCATTCCTGCCCGGCCCGCTTGCATGGGCGAGATGCCAGGCTGCAGCAGCTGGACTGCACAAGAGGGAAAAGAGGTCCGGCCCCATTGAGACCTTTGTTCCTCTTGGTTTTGTGAAATGTGCCTTTTGGGGAAGCAGGTGAGTCCTGCTCTGCTCCCAGTAACACTCAAATGGCCCCTGTGCGGGGAGCAATTGTAGGGTTTAAACCTCATGCACTTGCCAAGTGGCAGTTTTGCTGCAAATATGAGAAGAGAAGGGGGGCAGCACCTCACAGTACACCCCTCCTTAGTAAAAGGAACCAGCTTGCAGGATGCCAGCATCCCTTTGGGAGCAGCAAACACCCAGAAGAGGCTGTTGGGAGCAGCCTGCCCAGGAGCAGGGGAATCCGTGCCCTCAGCCCAGCACACAACATTTCCATTGCATCACCTGCCCCAGGACCCCGGTGCCCCTGCCTTACCTGTAGGTGAGGGAAGCACATATGGGTCTTTGTGGAAGATCATAACCGGCCGGTGGGAGAGCAGGAAGCTGTGGCTGCAATGAGAGAGGCCAATGAGGACCTGGCTGTTCTGGGGCAGTGACATGAATGGCTAGTGAGAGCAGCCTGACAGGCTCCCCCCACACCGTCTCTCCAGTGCCTGGGTCCTGGCAAGGCAGGTCCTGGCCCATCTGGATGGGGGTGGGCATGGGGCACAGGTTCACTAGTGCCCAGTGGGGTTCTCACATGTCTGCACTGTAGCTCCTGGGCAGGTTCCCTTTTGCTCTATAAGGGAGCTCCTTAGTGCAGCCCATCTTCCCCCATTGGGGGGTAGCAGATCGGCTCTCCCAGCCAGCAGGGGATTTCTTTACCCGCAGGGATCTAGACAAAGCGGTTAGAAGGTGGGGCTGTTTCTTTCAACTGAACCAGTGGAGGGTGGGGGGACAATAACTGTGCAAGCTATTTGACAAGGAAGCTGAGCCCCCACTGCTGGGAGAATTGTTCTAGAAGCAGCCAGCCACCAGGGGGTGCCCTTGCCCTGCAGGTGGGCCAGCTAGCAAGCCCACGAGCTAGGACCCCCATCCAGAGCTTGAGGAGGTCAGCCAGCAACTGGGAGCCCCGCCATGAGCCCCCTGCAGCTGGAGCAAGGTCCCAACAGTTGCACTGGGAGGAGCACAGGGCCTGGGAGGAGGCAGAAGGGCGACTTCTCTCCTCAGACTGTAAGAAAACAGAGTCAAGGGAGTGAAGGGCCCAGGCCCTTGGGGGCTGGAGGGGGGACAGGTGCTGCCCTCCCCTCTGTTAGCCAGAGGGACATACAACCTTGGAGACATCAGGGACCAGGTGCATCTCATCTGTGGCTGAGTTTGCACACAGGCAATTTAAATCTGTCCTGGGTAGGGGAGCACAAGTTCAATAGCTGCTAAGAGCTGCAGCTGATGCCCTGTGCTGGTGCACTAAGGGCAGGGCTGCTAGGACAGCCCCCGCTGGAGAAGCATGGAACTGCTCTGCTGCACAGGTGAGGCCACAGCTTAAGGGGCTGAGCAAACGAAGAAATCCCCATTCTAACACATTTTCACTCCTAGTCAGGCAGCCTGCCTGCCAGGGAGCATGAGCAATTAGCCCCATTTCACAGATGGGAAAATGTCATTCGAGAGAGGGGATGGGACCTTTCCAGGGTCATCTAGCAAGTTACTGGCACAGCTGGGATTAGAACCTAGTGGCTCCAGCCACTAGGCAATGCTGCCTAACATGAACACTAACCCTGCCAGCCCCTCCCATGCCCAGGGAGGGCACCAAGGAATCACTTGAGCTTGGAGACTTTGGCTTCCACCAGTGGGCGCCCCAGGCCTCAGGATACTCACTCCAGGCTGCTGGCCTTGGCATCCTGCTGAAAGTGCCTGAGCTTCAGGAAGTCCAGCAGTTCCTTAGGCAGCTCCTTGTTGTAGTACAGGATGCCCTGCAGCAAACAGAGTGGGCAGGTTAGAGCTCGCCAGAGCCCCTCGCCCCATGGTGGGGCGGACACCCCAGCAGAGAGCACTTGGGCCTTTCTAAGGGAGCAAGCCCAAGTCCACTCCAGGGGGCTCAAACCCAGCCCAGGAGTCACCAGTGATGGAGTCCCAGGCGCGGGCTGTGGGGAAACATCCTACCTGAATGTAAACCTCCAGGCCCTGCCGCCGCTGCTCCTGCACCTTCGACATCCAGTTGGGGACTCGCTTGGGGGGGAAATCTGGGACCTTGCACATCTTCTTTATCTAGGGCAGAACGTGGTGTTACCATCAGACCGAGTCACAGCCCACCTGCTGCTTGTAGCTACAGGACACCAGGGCCCTGGGCTAGACGTTGTGCTCTGGGGATCCATGTACCACACCATGCAGGCAGGAACCCGGCCCCTGCCACACCATGGCAGGAGGACCCCTCCCCTCTGACCCAGCAGCATTGAGCCCCCTCGGGAGCTGCAAAGGTCTCTTCTCCTCGCAGCACCAGCAGGGGTGGCAGCATGCCCCCACCTCTCCAATATTACACCCCAGTTGCTGGTTCATCTGCTTGGGTGGGCCCCAGTATTCCTCCCCTCCTGCCAGGATCCTCTATCAGGGTGGTGCTGGTGAGGCCCCCAGGGGTTTCTGCATGAACACCCCTGTGAGATAACACAGGTCCCCTTCTCACAGCGACAGGCCCAGGCAGGTGTCACCATGTCAATTACACTCTGTCATATTTTCAAGCCCTTTTTTAAAAAAAATAAATAAAAACTGAAGGTGAGTAAACAACGCCTCAGCTCAGGCTGATGCTGCCCAGGCCTTAATCTGGTGCTGGCTGAAGGGCTGTGGGCCCCAGGCACAGTGCAGCTCGGGGAAGAGAACTACATAGAGGTCTATGTTATCCGATCTCCCTGTTCCAGTCACGCAGGGACGCCACTTCCCTTGTAATTGGCACGTGCCCAATCCGCGAGCAGAACATAGACAGGGAGACAGACTAACATCTGGCAACACACGTGTGGAGGAAATGCTGCCAGACAGCATGTTTGCAGGGATGCAAAGGCAGCAGCTGGGCCCTGTGGCAGTGGAAAGATCAGTCCCTGGGGTTTGCTGTGCAGCACAGCAGGTGGCAACGGTAACATGCAGTTTACCCCCGCTCCCCAATCCAGCTGCTTGCCCGGCCGGCCCTCACCCTTTTATGCAGGGCATGGAACTCGCTGTAGCGCTTCTCAATGGTATGTTTACGGCCATTGCACAGCACCTCCACTGTAAACACCTGCAACGGCACAGGAGAGTCGTGAAACAGGCTTGACAGGCCCCAGTCCTAGTGCAGAAATATGTAATAAGAGCATCCCATTCCCAGTACCCTCAGCCTCATCTCCCCAGCTGCCCAGACTGGAGAAGGGACATTGCTTCCCACCCTGTAGCCCTCGGGTGGGGCAGCTGCTCACAGGGCTGTGAAACTGCAGTGTTTGCTTAGCAGTGAAAGCAGTCGTGTTCCCTCTCCCAGAATGCACTGCAGCTGTGTAAGCACAATCCAGTGTCAGGCTGAAGCAAACAGAGTCACAAAAGGCTCTTTCAGAGCAGGCTCTGGCTCCAGCCGGGAGGGGAGCAGTGCGGCTAGAGAAATTCCTCTCTTGCAGGGCACAGCACTGCCATCCTTAGCATCTGCAAACTGGCTGAAAGGCCTCATGCAACCGACAGGCCAACACAGCTCAGCTCCCTGAGCTCAGAAATCCATCGCATCTCCCATCCTACCGCACCCTGCGCAGCAGAGATAGAGGAGACACTGCCACCATCACATGTAGGGCGGAGCATGCTCTGCCTGAGCAGTGCACAGCTACATCAGAGTCATGCTAGGGTAGCACATGAAGAATTGCAGCCAGCTGGCACTGCAAGGAGACTGGGCGTGGGCAGGACATAGCTAGGAATTGGGCCGGACCACCAGGCTTGGTACCCGCCTGTCAAAGAGTGCCAGCGATCATTAATGATCAGTTGTCAGCGCTGCCTCACATTGGAATATGGCCCCTCCAGCAGCGCAGCACCCCATAGCCTCACGCAGGGCACCAAAGTGAGCACTGATACCATGGCAGCGTGGAGGTCTCCCATCCAAGGGCTGACCATGTTTAACCCCGCTTAGCACATGAAATCTGACACCGGCTGCACAATTGCGCATTGTGCGTGCACGCGTCCGTCTGACACACTGTGGTGGGTAGAGCCGAGCTAATGCAGCAAGGCTGTTCTCGTGAGCCCAGTAGTGTTTGCCTGCACCATGCTCACACCCCTCGTGCGTTCGTTTCGCTCCTCCTAGTGTTGGACACACGAACACGGCAGGCAGCAGGTCGCACACGCTCTCCTCGCTCAAGGGGTTGGAATTGGCTCTCTGGCTGGACAGTTGCCCAACACAGCAGGACAGGACCCCGAAACCCCTCACCAGAGCCTGGCACAGAGGACAATTAAATGAGCCAGGCAGAATCTGGCCATGGCCTCCCCAGCCATGACAGTACAGAATTACTCAGTGCCCCCATAGCGACACAAGTCAAATTCCAGCCAGCACCCAGGCTAGATGGCTCACAGCAGCCTCATCTCCTGCGAGTGACTTTCAAACCAGGCCTGGGCAGCCAGAAAGGAGGGCGTTCAACATCTCCTAGAATTCTCACAAGGGGCCCTCAGCTCTCTCCCCCTCCTCCCCCTCCCCACACACAGGCCAAGCCCCAGGGGCTCCTCAGTCCTTCCTCATCCAATCAGGGAACCAAAACAATCTCACAACCAACTAGCTGGGACCAGCTCACAGACCCCCCGCCCAAGCCTCCTGGTGGTGCCCAGATGAGAAGACATGCTTAGTGCATGCCAGCGGCATGGTGACCTGCTCGTGCCCATGCTGGGAGCAAGACAGGGGAAGTCCCTCAGGTCAACACCCAGGGCTGGGCTGCTGGCCAAGCACACCTGCAACGAGGCAGACCCTGTTGCCAGTCATGTCAGGGCTGAGTCTCTCCAGCAGAAGCGGGACATGAAGGGAGCCTGACCCAGCGTAACAGGGCTTGGGCAGGCAGGGAAGGACACTGTAGCTAAGACAGCCAGCGTGCTCCATGGATTTATAAGCAGGGGAACAGGAGGAGTGGGGAGTGGTGTTGCCTCTGCACACAGCACTAGTGAGACCATTCCTGGATCCCGCATCCATCTGCTCTCAGCCTGATGTTGATGGGACACGGGACTGCAAAGCAGAGCAGGCCCAGACAGTAGTGAAGTTTGATCCACTTGCCTTCCCCAGCTGCAGGAAGTGAAGGGGGGAATGTTTTAACAGCTGTGCAGACAGACAGCCACTGGGTGGGGTCAGAGCTGGGGAGGGGCTGTTGAATCAGCAGGTTGGGAAAATGTTGAGTATGTTGGCTGGCACCACATGGGGCTTCTTCAGCAGCCTGCTCTCCTGGGGAAGGCAGGGAGCCCATAGGCCAGCACAAACCCCTCGGGCTTAGGGCTGCAGGAGGTAGGAAGGAACAGAGAGAACGTGAACTCAAGTCCCCAGCCCAGGCCAGGCTGCTGCCAATCAGCCAGGGAGTTTTACTGGCTCCCACCTTATCCGTGTGGTTGGAGCAGGGAGGGGATGATGGCGGGCTGCTGACTGATGCCATAAAAGGGCCGGGGGGGCCCTTCTCTGGGCCTTGGCTTCACCCTGCTCCATTGCCCTCCCATGCAGAGGGATGAGCTGTGGAGGAGTTATTGGAAAGGTTTAACCCTTTCTCTGCCTTACAGAGGGCTGGCATGTTTATAACCAAACAGGGACTTGTGCTTATGCCACACGCCAGCCCCAAGTCCTGTAGCTTTTACATGCTGCTGAGCTGGGGGGGGGGGGGGGGTCAACCCACAACTCCTGAGCCCACAGCCAGCTGCAGTGCTGGGGGTTAGTGTCCCAGCAGCAGACCCCAGACTCAGACCCTGGGAGAGCAGCAAACACACACAACTCTCAGCCCGGAAGGAGCTGGGACAGCACGGTCCTGAGGACTGCCGAGAAAGCCAGCAAGGGGGGCGGGACAGACCCTGGCTCACGGAGTCCCCCAGGGGGAGGGTGATCTCTAGGGCCTCCGAGAGGGAGAAAAAGCCATTGGTCACTCGCCTACTATTAACTGGCTGAGACTCTCCCTGTGGATGGGTCCGGCGTCCGGGCAGCTGTCCGGTGGGAACCGCTAACTACTGACCTGGCTCGTCCTGCTCCAGCCCCCTGTTCTCTCCAGTGTGGGGCTTGTCTCCCGGGGGGTGCCACTATTGCACCCGCATTGCCCCCCCCCCGCCACCAGGGCACAACCTGAAGCGGGTTATAAAGAATTTCCTGCGCCAGGAGAAGTTGCCACAAGCCCCCCCGGCGGCAGGAGCCAGGTGAGCCCCGGGGCAGCCACGGCGGGCGGGCTGGTCGCGCCACAGGGCGGAGCAAGCCCCGGCCTCGGATTTCTGTTATTCATTAATGGGGCCGGGGCACTAAAAGGGAGAAGCTCTGGGGTCTCCGTGCCCCACCTCGGGCTCCTTGGCTGCTGGCCCCAGTGCACCAGCCCCCCGGCGGGGCACCCCTCGGATCCCCCTTCCGCTGCCAGAGGCTCGCCCCGGCACCGGGCAGTGAGGTCCCGGCCCGACGTGACCTGGCTGCGGACCGGGGCTGCGCCGGGCCCCGGGACTCCGCACCTGCTGGGGGAGCCCACGGACCGCAGCGCCTCGCCCCTGGACGCGCAGCGCCAGCTCCGCCACCCCGGGCCCGCTCCCCGCAGCCAGGTGCGGTCCCCGCCCGGGCGGGCTGAGCCGGGGCCGCACGTGGGCGCCGGGCTCAGCCCGGGTGCTCCAGGACAACGCGCCCCGGGCCAAGGGGACCGGGAGCAGCGGCTTTGAAGCGGGGGAAGGAGCCAGCGGCAGCCCGGGGACCCCCCAGGACCGGACCGGACACCTCACCGTGTGCGTCTTCTCCGGGCTCGGCTCGGGCTCGGCCCCGGCCCCCGGCCCCACCGCGGGGATGGACACCGCGATCATCGCGCCGCCGGCCGGGCTGGGGAGGCCGCTCCATTCATCGCCGCCCCGCCCCCGGCCCCGCCCCCGGCGCCCGCCCGGAGCACGCGTCTATCCCCGCTCGGGACTGGCCCCCGGAGTGGCGGCCCCCCCGCTCCCGGCCGCCCCCCAGCGCCCAGCCCCCGAGAGAGCCTGCTAACCGCCGGGCAGGGCGGCCCTTGGGTGCCTTCCCCCTGACATAAACACCCCCCCCCCCCAAGGAAAGCAGGGGATAGTGGCTATTCACTGCAATCATCTGCATGGAACCACAACCTGGGGCAGGGAGAATCCTCTCCCTTTACAGGTGCAGTGCACAGAGAGCCCAGGGACAGCCCCCACTCCCAGGTACGCATGTAAATACCCACCCACACCCACTGTCAGTGCTGGTGGTGGAACACTTGGAATCCTATATCAAGAGCTCAGGCCAAAGGAGCATGTTACTGCTCCTCCCCCCAGGAATAACTGCAGGGCCTACAAACAGAATGGATTTCCCAGCTGTTCTGCGTCCATGTAAGGGGTTCCCATTCCATTCTGTGTGAGTGTCCGAGCCTGGCCCCACAGCTCAGGTCTCTTCCCCGGAGGAAAGGGAAGTGACACCTCGGCCGGCTGCTGTTTTCACTCAGACCTGCAGGGAAAAGGCGAAGCAGAATCCCCTCATTCCGCTTTCACTTCATATTTCTGCTAAAGGCCCCCACTGCAGTGAAATGAGCAGAACATCAGAGTCCCCAGAGGCAAGAGGAAGGATCCCTGCACACGCAGCCCCAGGGAGAGGCGCTGGGGCTAGGAGGGAGCTAGGGGCACTTGAGATACCTTGGGGAGCTAATAGTGCTGGCTAGACAAACACAGCACAGGCACGAGTTGGCCAAGCTCCCCCTGCCTCTAGACTTGCTGATGCCCTTCAGTTCCCGCAGCCCTTGGCTACTCCAGCCCAGGGCACCTCCCCCACACAGCTCTGCCAGTGCCTCTCAAACCCAGCCTGCAACCCCTGCTATTCTAGTGCTGGGTTCCCCTTAAATCCCCCCAGGCCGAAGGAGCCGGTGTGCCTGCGCTGGCTCTCCATGGTGACTCTATTTAGCTAATTCCTGATTGCTCCAGGGTTTACCTCCATTGCTGACACCTGTCTCGGGCATTAGTGAAGGGGTTGGGGGGCTGGGAGGCACACTCTCACAGCACACTAGTCCAGACCCAGGAGAGCAGGGTCAGTGAGAGATCCCATATGATGCACTTCAGGCTGTAATCCCAGGATGGGTTGGGGTGATGAAGGTTCGTTTGGCAACAAGGACTTGGTGGAGCCAGAAGGTTGAGATACCATGCTGAGGCTAGCAGCCTGAGACAAGGCTCTATCATGCAACGTTGGGGAGGGAGGGGGACTTTTCCTGGGCCTGCTTTCAGGCTGGGTTGGCATCACTCATATTCACGGTTGTGGGTAGATTTGTGGGGTCCGCTTGGAGGTCACTTACAGGGCCTGAGGTTAATGTGTGTGTGTGTGGGAGTGCTGTTAAGGTTAGCTGGTGCTGTGCTCCTCCCTGGGATCAGTGACACAGGCTCTTCCTTTTCATCCATCCTGCTATAAATGTGGGTTCGTTTGGCAGTGACGAGCCCAGCTCTGAGCTGGGGCTAAAATCCCCCTGGGGGGGTTCTGGCCTTGCCTTGCCTGGGAAAGGGAAAACACGGGGTGGGATGGGAATCAGCGTAGCCTGCAAGGCAAACAGGAGCCAGCGCAAGCAAGAGCTGCAGCCAAGTCCCATTCCATCATCCCAAGAGCAGGCAGCCAGTACGGTGCTAAGCCAAAGAACAAGGGATCTGCTGTGTCTCCCTTTAGCGCTGGGGACATCAGCATGTGAGCCACTGCCAAGGCAGCAGCCCAGCAACACTTCAGCAGCCAGACGGCACGCTCAAGAAAGTGAGTTTGGCTGTGGTTCCTGGCCCCTCAGCTGGGGCAGGACAGACAGGCTCAGGGAGAACGAGACAGGAAGTCACAGAGACTGAGATCCTCGGCGTGCAGTCTGCTGGCCTATCCTTCACTTCAGCGCCATTGGGGCCACATCCAGCCCTGTAAGGAACAGACCCAGTCCCAGCGAAGTCAGTGGGAGCTGTGCCCTCTTACACGTGTCTGAATTTGACCCAAGGTCTGTGCTTGGACTCTCACCCCTGGCACTCAGCCACCCTTTGTTCTGCCTCTTTGTTACCTAGCTGCTTTCAGAGTACGCAGCTCCTAAAGCAAATACACCGTCTCTTCCCTGTCGGCCAGGTGCCCTGCAGCACATGCTGCAAGCAGTGGTGCATTTGTCTGCCGACTGCATAGGGCGGGGCAGGCTATAAGGACAGGTGTTTTCCATGCAAACTTTGAACAGAGGCACAGAATGTGGAGCAACAAAAGGCTGCTCCTCCTCTGCAACTGCACTTGTCCCGCTGTGGCAGGGAGGGAGTCAGCATGCACAGCTCTGGGGTGGGGGAAGAGCCGTGCTCAGCAGCACTCCTTCCTGGTCAGTCGGGGCACTGCACTCAGCACCTATCTCAGCTGGCTGCAGAACAGCAGGAGGTGCCAAGTGAGCATGTGTCAGGAGGAGATAAAATAAGGAGTGAGCTGGAAAATGTGACTAGCCCCGTATCGCTCATTGTGTCTCAGTCACGGTCAGCCTCGGGGCTGGGGGCATTGGCTAGTGAACTTGGACCTATGTTTGGGTGTCCAACTCGAGACAGCTGCGGCCTGCTTCTCTGAACCTCTGTAACGCCTGTTGATTTCGCCTAACGCCGCGAGTGCTGAGTGCTGCAGAACCCCAGGGGGTTGCACGTAGGCACCCCACATGAGGGGACACCTTTCCCAAGACAGGCCTTGCTGTCCCCTGACAAGGCTGTTGAAAAAGTCACTGAGAACTAGTCAGCACCAGGAGACGGGAGTGAAGCTAAGTCTTCAAAATGGCCAGGCAAAGTGATCCTGGGCTGATGTCTTGCCCGGGGAGAATGGAACAGCTCCCAAGAGGGAACAATAGCTGAACGAGGTGTGGCACACGGCAAGGGGGACGTCATGTGAGTGATGGGGCTGGCCAGGAGTTGTAATCGCAGCAATTGAAACAGCGTGTGACGGGGTATGTCTGACACTGCACCCAGCGGCTCATATGTGGCAAAGGGCTGGAACGCGAATAGGGGGCTGGAACCTGGTGGACGGGCCAGACAACACAGCATGCATTGAGTTGGGGGAGATGCCTGGCCATGAAGCCAGCAGGGTCAGGCTGGGCTGGCCCCTGAATGCCCTGGGTGCACTTCAGTGCATGCTCTGCGCAGCCCTGCAGAACAAGGCATTTGGCCAAAGGCTTCCTGGGTTGCTGTGGATTATCACAGAGCTCTGGGAAGGGACAGGAGGCTCAGCCAGGCCTGTGTCATGTCTCCTGGGCTCAGGCCTCCAGTTTGGTGGGAAGACAAATGCCCCTCACTGCTGCCAAGCAACAGACTAATGGCAGCACGGGTGGACACCAGTGCCTCCCCCGCCAGTCTCCAGGTGTGGAGCATGGGCACGCCTTGGGGCCTGGTGCTGTCTGTGCAGAGATCGCTGGCTCTTCCTGGGGGCTGCCCCGTGAGGCTGTGGCAGAGAGGGAGGGATTAGCTTCCATCCCAGATCAGTCCCCCGTGTCACCCTCGGCAGTTTAAGAGAGGGTGGCTGGGCAAGCAGGGTCCTGCTCCCCTCCATCTGGGCTGTCCCTCTGCAAAGCCGGGTCTGAGCAGCCCTGCTAGTTGGGTGCAGTGGAGTGGGCAGAGGGCATTCACCCCAGTCTGGGCTGGGCTCAGGGTTGCTGCTAGCGCTGTTCTTTTCACGGTGGCAGAATGGGAGCCTTGGGCTGGGTTGGGAGCTGCTCCAGAAGAGGAAGGCTGTGGTTGTCCCCCACCCCCACAGCCGGCCACAGCATGTGACACAGGCTGGCATCATTAGCTCCCCTGCAGGGGCTGGCTCCTGGACTCAATGAGCTCCTCCCCCTCCTTCCCCATCGTACTGGGTCAAAGAGCTAGAGCCGGCTGGCCACTCAGCAGAACAAGAGCTGAGATCAGCAGGTTGTAAACCCTGCCCTTGCTGCAGCACTCACTGCTCGCTTAGTACAGCCCTCTGGCCCTGCCTCTGCCGCTCCATCCCCACCCCCCACACCAGCCCTGCTTCTCCTGCCCCATCTGGCACTACCTCCTCCCCCACCCCACGCGTCCTGCCTCTGCTGCTCCATCCCCACCCCCCACACCAGCCCTACTTCTCCTCCCCATCTGGCCCTGCCTCCCCATATCCCTGCCCCCGGCGCCTAGTATGGCCCCTCACCTCACCTCTCCTGCCCCAACCAGCCTCTGCCCCAGCCTTTGTTATCAAGTGCAGTGTGGATCCCATTCCCGTCTGCCCTCGCTGACAGCAGGAACCCGAGGGGAGAGGAAACTGGTCCCACATTAAGGGATTCAACTCCCAGCTCCCGAGCCATGTTTTCCTACTGGGGTTTTGCTGCAGCTTCTGTCACACAAGGTAGAGCCTGGCCTGGGCAGTGCTGAAATCAGCTGCACCATCGTGTGGGATGTGCCTGCCAGCACTGCTCCTGTAAGCCACGCAGACTTCCTGATCCTTGTTACAGCCACCCCCTGTGGCAGTGAGCCAGGACCGGGGACGTGCTGCAGGAACCCCTGAGCTGAGCCTCCCCACAGAAGTGGCTCCTGGGCCCCATCAAGACAAACTTGCGTCTCTATTCAGCTACCTGGGCAGATTTTGGCCCTGACTGAGGACTTGTGGCTACAGGTTCTCATCAACCAGAGGCTGCCTGCCTCATCTGCTGAGCCTCCCATCTCTTTGGTCTGAGCTCTCAACTGGCTACAGCATCTCCCATCAGTAGCAGCACTTCCCATGCCACCACCTCCCCCAGGAAAGCGGGGAAGGACGAGCAGGAGGTTTTGCCCTCCCGCCCCCACCAAGGCTGCCACGTTGCTCACATCAGCAGATGATTTCTCACTGACGCCCACCACAGCATGCCTCCATGGCACAATGCGCGTGGCTGGCAGATCCTGCCTTGGACAGGCTCAACAGCGACTTGGGCTTTTCTTCCCAGTTCGTTGTGGTTAACCCAGGACCCTTTTCCCCGTCTGTGCTGCTGCTCTCACTGATTCTGTGCAGGGATAATAGACTGGGGGGATTGATTCCTGGGGCTGCCCTTCGAGCCCAGCTGGCAGAAGACGCTAGAGCCCAATGCTGATGGAAAACAGCTTATGACCTAGTGATCCAGCACTTCCATGGCATGGCAATGGGCACTATAGCGGCACCTGATGCTGCGACACTAAAACCCCTCACAGTTCAGGGTAGAATTACCCTTTAAGGCTGTTTCCAACACTCTCTGTACTCTTTCCCCGGCACAGTTTACTTCAGGCCAGGGCCCGCACTGTCATTACAGGAACCTCTTAGCGCCGAGCGAATGGCTGGTACAGGGAGAGGAGTTTGGCACGAGGAGCAAGAATGAGCTTTGATGTGACGGCTGCCCGCGGTATTTTTGTGTGGCCATTTCTTTAGGCCTTGGCCAAGGTGAGGGTCATCTAGTGATTGGCTCACATAGTCCTTAATCTGCTGCCAAGACTGCCAGGTGACTGACACGAGTCCAGGGGAAAGCAGCTCTGCTGGCATCCCCGGGGGGATTATTTATAGCCTACTAGCAAGAAAGGCTTAAAACCAGCACCTTTGACAGGCTACAGACGCAAATTCTAAAACTAGCAGCAAACTCTGCCTCCCCGACCCCACCCCCAGCCCCCATCTCCCTTACCAAAAGCCGCAGTAAATGGCCTGGTTTGCAGCACACCATAGGCGTGCGCACGGGGTGTGCCGGGTGTGCCCGGGCACACCCTAATACCCACAGGCCGGATCCGGCTCTGGCCCCTCGGGGCTTTGGATCCGGCCCGCGGGATTTGCCCCCGCGGCACCGCAGGCCCCGCGCTGCTTTCAGAAGCAGCCATCAGGGCACGATGTCTCTGGGGCCGGGGGGTTGCTCCAGGCACCGCCTCCCGAAGCTCCCATTGGCCAGGAACGGGGAACCGCGGCCAATGGGAGCTTCAGGGGAGGTACCTGGAGGCGTGGCAAGGGCAGCGTGCAGCGCCCTGTGCCGCCCCTCCCCCGGGGCTGCGCGGGGACGTGGGGAGCGGCGCGGCATGGGGCCCTGGCAGGCAGGGAGCGCGCCGCCGGGCCGGAGCCCGAACCCCTCCTGCACCCCCCGTCCCTACCCTGAGCCCCCGGCCTGCACCCTGTTGAGCCGGGCTCCCCTTCCCCAGGGCCGGGCCGGCTGCTTTAACAGCCCCATGTGCTCCCTGGCGGCCTCCCACCCGGCAGCACCAACACAGCCGCTTAAGGTGGCCCGCGGGGGCGCTGCCACAGCCCCCCCCCCCCCCGCCGCCCCCCCCCCGCGCCCTCATCTCCCCGGCGCTGTTCGGGGGCTTCGGCCCTGCACCCTCAGCCTTTAGTCCAGCCCTGGGAGCAGCCCGGCCACTCTGCGATCCGCCCCAGCTGCCTCTGCCCGGCCTGGCCCTAAGCGCCCTGCCCGGCCCCCGAGCCTGCCTGCCGGGACGGGGGACCCCAGATCCCCGGGCCTGCCTGCAAACAGCCTGCCCCCCAACTCCCTGCCCTGAGCCCCCTGCCTGCATCTCGCACCCCAACCCCCCTGCCCCCCAACTCCCTGCCCTGAGCCCCCTGCCTGCATCTCGCACCCCAACCCCCCTGCCCCCCAACTCCCTGCCCTGAGCCCCCTGCC
>NW_020664418.1:10398626-10450032 GCF_002925995.2 Terrapene triunguis | reverse complement strand
CCCCCTGCCCTACAACTCCCTGCCCTGAGCCCCCTGCCTGAACCCTGCACCCCCAATCTCTTGCCCTGAGCCCCTTCCTGCACACTGCACCCCTCCTGAACCCCAGCCTCCTACCCTGAGCCCCCTGCTGCACCCCTCCTGCACCCCAACCCCCTTCCCTGAGTCCCCTCATACACTCCTCCTCTGACCCAATCCCTTGCCCTGAGCCCCTTCCTGCACACAGCACCCCCTCCCACACCCCGCATTCCCTCCTGCACCCCAACCTTTATGATGTTTGCCTTTAAAAAAAAAAAAACAATTCCCTGGGTGCACACCCTAATGAAATGTGCTGTGCATGTCTATGCAGCACACCCTGGAAGATCAACAACCCCAGGGCTGTGTCAGACCAAGACGGGGGTTGAGTCCAAAGCTGAAGGCCACTCGCAGAGAGCACCCTACTGCTAGCAGTCCCCCGCCTTTAAATCCAGAGGAATGCAGCTCAAGTGCTGCTGCTGACTGTCTCTGTGGCCTGGGGTGGAGGCGTCACAAATAGGCAGGTCCAAGGCCAGTTAGGGCTTTATAGAGCCAAACACCTTAAATGCCACTTGCAAGCCAATAGGCAGCCATGCAGTTCCTGGCACTCCCACAGGGAAAGCACCTTCTGTACCAGCCTCTGTTTACGGTGCCACACCATGTGTGGCACCCTCAGCCCATCTCCCATACCACTTCCTCAAAATGCTCAGGCTACCCTGACTTGTTTGTAAAAGGAAGGGTCAGGGAATCTCCTTTCCTGAGCCTTATTCTAGCCAGCCGTTCACCAGCTTTGCACCCAAGGTATGGCTTTCATTTTCCTTGGCTCATTTTTGGGGTTTCCAGTGTTGCTGCACAGAAACCTTGCTGCTGTGTCCAGGCCTTTGTGTGGCTTCCCCCTCTCCCTGCAGCAGTTTCAGAAACAAGTCACTGACCACAGCTTTCAGGACATGAAAGAGCTGATAGAGACAACTCTAGCCAATGGGTGAGCCAGGAGCTTGTCTGAGGCTTGGTATGTGTCACCGTGGTCGGAACAGCTGGCCACAAAGTGTTGGAGTGTATAGGGATACAGCCCATCCAGCTATAAATTCTACCTCCCACTGTGTCTTAGGAGCGGTTTGACTTAAACACAGTTATGGGAACCTGGGTGGGAGCTGCGATTCTCCCTCACTGAATGGCTATTAGCGCTCAAACTTTGTTCTGTGTCTGAAGAAACTCATTGCCTCTGTGTCCCCTACCACCAGGAATTACTAAATACTAGGGCTGTCAAGTAATTAAAAAAAATAATTGCAATTCATCGCGCTGTTAGATATTTTTGGATGTTTTCTACATTTTCAAATATATTGATTTCAATTACAGCACAGACTACAAAGTGTATAGTGCTCACTTTATATTTATTTTTGATTACAAGTATTTGCACTGTAAAAAACCAAAATAGTATTTTTCAATTCACCTAATACAAGTACTGTAGGGCAATCTCTTTATGATGAAAGTTGAACTTACAAATGTAAAATTATGTATCAAAAAAACTGCATTCAAAAATAAAACAATGTAAAATTTTAGAGCCTGCAAGTCCACTCAGTCCTATTTCTTGCTCAGCCAATTGCTCAGACAAACAAGTTTGTTTACATTTGTGGGAGATAATGCTGCCCTCTTCTTATTTACAATGTCACCAGAAAGTGAGAACAGGTGTTCACATGGCACTGTTGTAACCCGTGTCACAAAATATTTACGTGCCAGAGGTGCTAAAGATTCATATGTCCTTTCATGCTTCAGCCACCATTCCAGAGGACATGCGTCCATGCTGATGACAGGTGCTGCTCAATAATGATCCAAAGCAGTGCAGACCAACACGTTCATTTTCATCATCTGAGTCAGATTGCACCAGCAAAAGGTTGATTTTCTTTTTTGGTGGTTCGGGTTCTTTGTAGTTTCCGCATCGGAGTGTTGCTCTTTTAAGACTTCTGAACGCATGCTCCACACATCATCCCTCTCAGATTTTGGAAGGCACTTCAGATTCTTAAACCTTGGGTCAAGTGCTGTAGCTATCTTTAGAAATCTCACATTGGTATCTTCTTTGCGTTTTGTCAAATCTGCAGAGAGAGAGTTCTTAAAATGAACAACATGTGCTAGGTCATCATCCGAGCCTGCTAGAACATGAAATATATGGCAGAATGCGGGTAAAAGAGGGCAGGAGGCATACACTTTTCCCCCAAGGAGTTCAGTCACAAATTTAATTAACATTTTTTTTAATGAGCGTCATCAGCATGGAAGCATGTCCTCTGGAATGGTGGCCGAAGTATGAAGGGGCATACGAATGTTTAGCATATCTGGCATGTAAATACCTTGCAACTAGGGTGACCAGATGTCCCGATTTTATAGGGACAGTCCTGATTTTTGGGTCTTTTTCTTATATAGGCTCCTATTACCCCCCACCCCCTGTCCCGATTTTTCACATTTGCTGTCTGGTCACCCTACTTGCAATGCTGGTGTCAAGGCTGATTCCCCACTCTGTCACTTCTAGTGCAGAAGGTGGGGGCCTGCAAGGATTTTTAAAAATTAATATTGGCCACTCTAGGCTTGTATTAAACTCCCAAGGTTACAGCTTTTCTCTGACCTTGGCTTGGTAAATGCTGCCACCACCCTAATGCAAAACCCCTTTTTGGAACCCAAGAAGGTGCACTTGGGAATTCCTTCCTGTGGGGTACCCTCAAGCCCTTTCACCCCCCCACCAGGGAAGAGTTAAGAAAGAAAACAAAGGAAATTAGCTGTTGCCACCAGCTAATTAAACAACATAAGCACAAACCTCTTAGGACACCAAAAATCCAATCCTGTTCTTAAAAAAGGTAAATTTTATTAAAAACAAAAAGAAAGAAAATACATCTGGAACTTAGGCTTTTGCTAGATTTTAAAAGAGCAATTCCAAAAATTAAGCACCCAAAATAGCTTTCTTGGGGGGGTGGTTCAGCTTAAAGGTTACAAGCAAACAGAGGGTTAGCACAGAGGTCCACTTAGCCATAAGAAATAAACCTAATCGCGTCTTTCTAAACATTCCTGATCTACTTATACATTTGGGGGTTCCAAATAGTAGTGCTAGGTATGTTCTGATGATCTGTGATCATACATGGCTTTTAAAGCTTCTCATAACTGGTCCCCATTCCCCTCTTTCCCAGAGAACAACAGAGACAAAAAGGGATAGTTTTTTCTCCCATTTTAAAAAGTTCTAGCCTTCTCATAGGCTTTTTTGGTCAGGTGTTCACTCCCTTTACCTGGGGGACTTCGTTAACCCTTTACAGGTAAAGCAAGCAAAGAACAGCCACCAAGAGGGACTTGCTAGCTAACTGGCTGGCTGGGTGTCCATAAAAGGGAGCTACCCCCGTCCCCCACTTCATTTATCACAGCTGGCTACAAAAGTGGCATGCAAATACCTAGTCTCACTTTCTGGTGACATTGTAAATAAGAAGAGGGCAGCATTATCTCCTGTAAATGTAAACAAACATGTTTGTCTTAGCGATTGGCTGAACAAGAAGTAGGACTGAGTGGACTTGTAGGCGCTGACATTTTACATTGTTTTGTTTTTGAATTCAGTTATGTAACAAAAAAAATCTAAATTTGTAAGTTACACTTTCAGGACAAAGAGGTTGCACTACAATACTTGTATGAGGTGAATTGAAAAATACTATTTCTTTTATTATTTTTACAGTGCAAATATTTGTAATCAAAAATGATATACACTTTGATTTCAATTACAACACAGAATACAATATATATGAAAATGTAGAAAAACATCCAAAATATTTAATATATTTCAATTGGTATTCTATTGTTTATCAGTGTGATTAATACTGCAATTAATTGTGATTAATTTTTTTGAGTTAATTGTGTGAGTTAACTGCCATTAATTGTCAGCCTTACTAAATACCTAATTCAATGGAGCCATCAGAACGTGGCCATCCCTTAGACCAGCGGTGTTCAAACTTTTTGGGCTCAGGACCTGTTTGGAAATGTTTATGGCCAGTAAATAGTCTGGGGGTGGAGGCTCTGGGGTGGTTTTGCTTGGGTCCTGCCCGGCACTCTCCCCACAGTGGTAGCTCCTGTGCTGTGGGACTGGCTGGGCTTGGTTCTCTCTCCAGGTGTTGCAACCTCCGGGGCTGCAGCACTGCTCAGGTTTGGCTCTGCCCCCCTGACTGGACCAAATTTGTTTGAGGGGCTTGTGACACGACTCATGGGGTTGCAGGGCCACTCACTCAAATTTGAACTACCCAGGCTCCCTTTGTCATGATGACTGGGCCAAACCTGAGAGGCGCTGGGATCCCAGAGGTTGCAGTGCCTGGACTCGGAGCAGGGAGTTGAGCCCAGCCAGCCCAGTGGGACAGGAGCCCCAGGAGCTGCCACACCACCCTTTGAAACATTCTGGTGACTCAATTCTGGGTCCCAACGTACAGGGTGAGAAAGCCTGCCTTAGACGGCAACTGCCCCATCTTCCTGGAGCCCGGCCTTCCTCGCCCATTCCCCACCTTTGCAGGGGCGGCTCTAGGCACCAGCTAAACAAGCTGGTGCCTAGGGCGGCAAAATGTATGGGGCGGCAAAATGCTGAGCTACCGGCTCCCGCCTGGGGGGGAAGTGGCCGCTGCCCGCAGGAGAGCGGCGCGAACAAGCAGAGGAGCGGCCCATCCTCTGAAGCCAGGGCAGGGCCGTGCTACCGGCGCCTGCCGGGGAGAGGGGGGGGGCACGGGTGGCCGCTTCCCGCTGCCCGCGGGAGAGCAGCGTGAAGAAGCCGAGGAGCGGCCCGTTCTGCAGCTGGGGCAGGGCCGCGCTACCGGCTCCGCCTGGCGGTTGGGCGCTGACAGCGGGAGAGCGGCGGGAGCTAGTAGCGCGGCCCTGCCCCGGCTTCAGAGGACGGGACGCTCCTCAGCTTGTTCACGCCGCTCTCCCGCGGGCAGCGGCCACCCCCCCCCCCTCAAGCGGGAGCCGGTAGCACAGCCCTGCTCCGGCTGCAGAGGACGGGGTAACATGGCGCCCGGGCAGTCCGCTACTCCTCGGCTTGTCCCCGCCTCCGCCTCCTCTCTGCGCCGCCTCCTGCCAGGGGAGGGGAGAGGGGAGCGGAGCGACAGCCCGGGCTGAGCCCAGCTCGTGCCAGGGCCAAGGCAAAGCCCAAGGATGAGCAGGGCTGGGATCCAGCAGCAGCCCCAACCCCTGGCCCTGGGAGCGGTGGTGACCAGAGATGACTCCACCTCAGGCCAGATCTGCAGGAAGGTAAGAGTCGGGCCAGGTGGGAGGGTCCCCAGGACCCCTGGGGAGCTTCTGCGTGCTGGAACCCCAGAGGCTGCTGCCTCCCTCCCCTACAAATTCTCTGTTTTCATTTTTTGTTAATTTTAAACAGTCAAAACAAAACTACAAAGTGCAAACATGTGTAAAAGCCAAAAAAAAGCGCGGGGGGGGGGCAGCCAAAATTTTTTTTGCTTGGGGCAGCAAAAAACCTAGAGCCGGCCCTGCACCTTTGTTATGACCTGCACTAGTATCGTGGTGGATTAGAGCATGGGGCTCAAGCTGCTGGGGTTCAGGACCCAGGTGTGAACGTCAAGGGCCTCTCATGACCCACTAAATAGCTTCAGTACAAAAAACATCTGGCTTACTGAATACCCATGAGATACACTAGCTCTATTAACACAATAAGTACTAAACAAGTACACTGAGTACCATAGCAGCGGCTTCTGGCCTGCAGGACTGGCTAAGCTTGGCTCCCGGCCCCTCTTGTTGCAACCTCTGTGGTAGCAGCACGGCTCAGCATGGGGCTAGCCCCCCTGCCAGGCCAAATTTGCATGAGAGGGGTTGTGACCTAGCACATGGGGTTGCAGTGTCACACACATCTGGCCCAGCCAGTGCCCCCATTGTCATCATATTGGGGGGCTGGGTCAAACCTGAGCAACACTGCAACCTTGTGCACAAGATGAGGCCTCTCACAGTCCCATGGGACTGGAGCTGCAGGAGCTGTGGTGGGGCAAGTATTGGGACAGACTCTACAATCCTCCCTGCCCCCCCCCAGGGCCAGGACCCAACCCTCCCCCCCCTCCCCACACAACTCTGTCATTCTCACAGAGTAATTTGCAGTCATGACCCAGAAGTTGAGAAGCCCTGGATTATACCGTAGACTAGCAGAAAGGCTCATGTCTTATTTGTCTCTGTAAAGGGTCAGGGTAGGGGACATAAATAATCCATACCCTGCACTGATACAGCAGTCACTGACTAGCTGTTCAGGTCAAGGTCCTCCGGGGCACAGGTAAGCGTGAGATAGCCCAATGCTCAGCCCCTAAAGCCTTTCCTCGAAGGCAGTTCACAGCGAGCCTAGAGGAAGGGGTGAAATTTATGCTCTGCAACTATCCCTGCAAATGACTAGGTTCAAGGAAAGCACCGCTGGGGAGGTTGTATGCCAGGCTCCCCTTTGCTGCTAGGACAGGAAACAGGGCCATTTAAGAGTTTTAATTTATTGCATCTTTATCCTTGACCTGGACACCCTCACCCCAGCCCTCAGCAAGGCAGGATCATGCAGTGCTTGGCTTCTGGGGGAAGGTAGGACCTTGGCTGGGCAGGGGCAAAGGGAGAGTGAAATTCAGCCTTGAGAGATGTTCAAGCACATCTTCCCAACAATCCCCATGGGGCTCATTCTCCTGCCACAGGTGGCTGCCTTTCAGGGAAGGGTGACATGCTGGGCAGGGTAGGTAGAACATTACTTTAGCATCTCTCGGGCTGTAAGATACCATATTCTATGGACTAGCTGCTCGTTTGCAGACATCCTTAAATGCCTTGTCCCAGGCTCAGTGGTTCTTTCACCACCCCTTTAATATACAGAGCCTGGCACCCATATTTCTCTGCAGGGTTGAGGGATAAAACGTGGCAATTCTAGACATAGGGGCAGGGGGCTTGCAGTGCTCCACAGCACACACTCCCTCCAGGCAAGCCAGGGGTAGCCTCTTTAGGGTCAGTGGTTTTCAACCTTTTTTTTCCCCATTTGCAGAATTCTTTAAAAAAAAAAAAAAAAAAAAAAAACCACATCAGCCCCCACCCTCCCCAGGGTCCACAGGTTGAAAACCACTGCTCTAGGGGGACATTTAGGGCTTTACATGTCTCCTTTACCATTTCAAATCTGTAGAGAATCTGTCTCAGCTCACAGCAGTGATACACCTCTACCCTGAGGTAACGTGACCCGATATAACACGAATTCGGATATAACGCGGTAAAGCAGTGTTCTGTGGGGGGAGGCTGTGCACTCTGGTGGATCAAAGCAAGTTCAACATAACACGGTTTCACCTATAATGCAGTAAGATTTTTTGGCTCCCAAGGACAGCATAATATCGAGGTAGAGGTGTACTAGGAATGGCATAGGCCAGGTTTCTCCTTTGTCTTAGCCGTAACTAGTCAGACCTAGAGTTAGACCTAGAGCACAGCTAACACTTGCTTGGCCTTGTGTGAAGATGGTACCCTAAGGAGTGCAGAAGGGTATATATAGTACTGCACCTAAGGTTTCTGTAGAGTCAGACATGGCCTGGTATGATGTTATAGGCCCTACCCCTTCTTAGGGACACTACCCCTGCCCTCCAAGGGGAAGTGGCTAGTTCACTGCTGAGGAAACAGCTGTTCGCTTTCCACTCACGCTTTGTTCAGGGGAAGAGTGGTATCAAGTATGAGACAATGTAGACCTCTGCAGTCTGACACAGAACCCCCAAAATGCCACCATTTGAGCAAACTCTAGGTAAACTGGCCCTCAAGGTGCAAGGCAGAGTGTAAATACCTGGCTAGTGCTTTGCCTTCTTACTGCTCAGGGTACCAAAACAGCTAAAATCGAACCTGTTAAGCTAAGGGTAGGGGCTAGCCTGTGGCTAAAAACTTGTAGCCTATAGGGCCAAGACCTCCAACATGATGGCAGCCTTATTTAAGGGAGAGGATCTGTGATCAAATAATTTCTCCTGCACTGACTGTTGCTAGGAGCCTACACATGCCACAGTAACCGATTCGAAAAGCACATGACAGCAGCATCTAGCAGAATTAAGCTGCATTAAAGGAATTTACTGGAACAGTTTTAACCTAACTCCCTGCTGAGGTTGGAACACTGTGAAAGCTGGTGGAGGAACATGTGTAAGCAACCTTGCGACCAAGGCCTTTTCAGATCCTTCTGGTGATAGTTTGCATTTAAGGTTCTTTTCTCTGCACAACAGTCTACTTTGATTAAACTTAATCTGTAAGACAAGGGTGGTTATCGGTGGCAGAAGGTGGAAATATTATACCAGAACCCCTGGATACTCACAGGGAGCTGCAGGACCCCTTGTCATCTCAAGTCAAAGTCTCATTTGAGGAAACTTGTTTCCCCACAACACAGCTCACGAGTGAGAGGCATGGCATTCTCAGCCTGCGGTTTTGTCAAGTGTCCTGTAATATTTGGTGTTTCTTACAGTGTCAGCGTGTGGAGTCACACAACCAGCCGAGTTCCACATCTAAGTGAGAGCAGAGATTCCTGTGTTCAGGCTCTGGTTCTGCACTGGGGAGCCACACAGGCTTCAGCAAGAAGGCAGGTTGAAAAAAAATGTTTGGTTTTTAGTCCTGGGGTCCAATTCATTTTTGAATGCTCAGGGCTGGCAAGACAGAGGGAGAATAGGCTCTGCAGGTGCAAGATACAGGAGAACAAAGGCGCACTGCACAATGGAGAGCGCAGTGCACACTAAACTTGGGGTGGGGAGGAGAAAGGTGGTGACTAAGGGTTTCCTCTAGAAGTCCCATCCCACAGACCACTCTCCCCCCTGCACGAGTCTGGAGGGTTAGAAGGTGAGACAGAAAGTCAGTTATCCTACTGACAGTTAAAAGTCTAACATCTGTTGCTAGCCCAGGGAGGGAGAGTTTGAAGTGATATTCTAACTAATTTCCACTCCAGATCTTCCAGTGTTTGTTTTAATTGAGAAACTGGTTTCCAGCTTCCCACAATATACCCAAAATAAAAACCATCTTGTGATAAACTTTAGCTTGGTTTGACAAGACCCCCCCCCACCCACGTGGCACCTACTCAGAAGAGACAAGAATTAGCTGGTTTGCCCTGATTTTTAAATATTTTATTACATAATCTTCATGGCACTGCAGGAGTAACAGAAAGCCATTATTCCCAGGTCCTAGAGCCCAGCCTGAAAAATATACATTTTATTTATATACACATGATATCATTAACCCCCTCCCCACACACCATGTACTGTAGGTCTTGGCTGAAAGCAGGAAACTAGTCTCTCCATTAAGAAAATATATATATGAAGCTAAATCAAAAATACAATTAGAAGAGTTACTGTCCGGGCCGCTGCTCATTTGGGGGTTAAATCTCTAACGGCTCTGCAGGATGCATTCAGTTAGGGTTGGTCCATAAAAGACAAAGAGGTATAGTGTATAAAAAGGCAGAGTAAGTTCAGGTGTGTTCTGGTTTGCTTGGTCTGGTTATGAGATGGCCTTCGCTTCAGGTAAGAACGCCTCCCAGTACTTCACCAGCTGCAGAGACCACAAGGAGACAAAAGACAAGCAGTCAGCAAGCAAGCTGCCAGTCATCTGCCAAGACAAGTTCCCAATTGAAGTCTAGTGCTTTAAGGAAAAAGGCCTGTTCCTTCTACAACATGGGAACAACTATACTGTCTATAGAGGAATTTGTACATAGTGGTCTAGTGGAAGCCCACTGACCCTTGCTCATTTTGACTGACCCAGGTAGACCTCTGGCTATATTGATGGCTTGTTATTAAGTAGCCATGCTTAACTACTCCTTTTCCTGCTGCTTGTACCATCACTATGGGATACAAGTTTCCAGGTTTAGCTTAGCCTCTGATGGGACATGGTTATTCAAAACAAACAGACACCATTCATCATCACTTCTCCAGACACACTGGGGCTGGGTAGGTCTCTGGCTTGCCAGGGCAGCCAACGCTGCATTCTGCATGTACTATATGAGTCTTTAGTGCAGGTTTTCAGAGCTAGGCTTTACTTTGCCAGGTGTAACCCAATACACAGCCTCCTACATTCAACTGGACTTGTTGAAGTCAGGAATAAACCAGTTGAGGGATTTATGAGCTGCTGGTCAGGGATTCTCACCTGCTGCTGTGAGTTTAAGAGTGTCTCAAGGTATTTAGTCACATGGTTTCTGAAGTCCTTTGATTTCTCTTTCTGCAAGAGAAGACATTAATTCAGCCTCATACCTACAGTGTGGTTCATCTCCAGCTGGAACAGGCAAGACTCAAGAAGAGCTGCGAAGAGGATTTTGCTTAAAGTTTTCATTTAGGATTCTTAATTTGACCACCTAGTGGTTATATCATGCACATTCTATACAAAACAAACAGCTAATAAAGCTGCCATAGGACCAAAATGCAGTTTAAGATCTTGGCTGCTGGCTACAGATTAATTGGATTAGAAGCAGCTGGGAAGATATGTCAGCACTCCTGTCAGTGGCCTGAAGGAGCTACCTGAAGTTGCCTGCAATAAGTTGCTGGGATACTTGCTACTGGAGTGCACCATTTGTCCTGTGTGTCCATGGACACTGGAGCAGTGCAGAGACCAGAGTTCTGTGCATGTTACCCATTGGAGGGGCCGGGTGAGAGAGGGAGAGATGAGTGAAGTAGAAGTTTATTTTTGCCCAATCAGGCTGGATTGGGCAGTTTTATAGTCCTCACTGAATCCAGAGGACACCATCTGGGAGGAGCAGGGAAGGTCTTGGGAGAATTCCCTCCTACCCACCCCACTGTTCGACATCTCAGTATCAGTGGCTAGGGCAGAGCATAATGCCCATCTGAAGGCAGACGGGAATGCAAGATGGGAGCAAGTTGCCAGGTTTCGTTATGCGCATGCTGCAGGAAGGACTGGGATCCACTGTACCTCAAACCGTATCACTTCCTTGCGGACCACGGCAGAAATCCGCTCGAAATCCCTTTCGTACTGTGTCACACGAGACTCCCACTGCAAAGAGTTGACAGGTCATGTTATTTCTTCAACTCCCAGGGCAGGGCAGATTCCATTTGGATTACACAGTCACCACCTCTTCCAATACATCCACTGCACTGAGCTGCTTAGTGCCACCTACAACTCCCTGCAGATAACCTCAGGGGAGATTCCCTGCTGACTTCACCATCTCCCCTCAGTGGGGAACAATCTGGCTCTTGCTGGGCTATTACAGCTGAGCTTCCCAGGTTGCACACCCATCAGGTCCCCTCATTACCACTATACAGCCAGCTGCATCCCCAGCCCCATGTCATTCAACTCTTGTTGGATTACCGCCACGCCATCAAGCTGGAGGAAGACAGAGCTAGGTCACATACACTGAAAGGTCCCACTGAGGACAGAGAGAAGATCTCCCCCTATAGAGCCTTGCACTGACAGGCCTGTGTTTAAACCAGGCTTGGGTCTTGCACAAAGAGGGGCAAAATTCTTGTCACTAGCCAGAAACCCATCCCTTCCATTAATAGGGCATCCTATCTCCTAGGCCAGGGATGACCAAACTTACTGACCTCTGAGCCATATACGACAATCTTCAGAAGTTCAAAAGCTGGGGCACACCGAGACACCACCCCCGCCTTCCCACTAGGCAGAAGCCACTATCCCACTGCCAGGCAGAGGTCCCAAGTTCCCCCTCCCACATCTGGTAGGTGGAAAACAGGGAAGCGGGGCTCTGCAAGCCACACTTTATCAGTAAAAGCCACGTGTTGCTGGTGAGCCACAGTTTGGCCACCCCTGTCCTAGGCTCAGGACACACAACTCACCACTGGGGTGGAAGCAGAGCCATTGCCTGGTCTAGAGAAGTGGCTCTGACCTTTTATTTATAGTTCCTGTGCAGTGCTACTTGGTAACTGGGCTTGCTGGGATGGTGTGCAGAAGGGAAGGGTCACGGCACTGGTTTGGCAGCCAAACCAAGGCAATTGCACAGCACAATGAGACATTACACCAAGGCCTGCTTAGCTGGTGCCCTGGTTTGAGGCAGCTTGCCTCCCCATCCCCCCAAGAGTTCCTCACCTCAGAGATCTCCTCTTTGGCCTGCTGTAGCTTGTCAGGTTTGTTGGCCCATAGCAGCCTGGCCTCAGTCTCCCGCTTCTTCTGCAACATGGTCTGGGCATCCTGCCAACGCTGCCAGGTCTTCATGCGCTGGTCAAAGGCACCCTGCCAGTGCCGGAGCAGATAGAATATTAGACCAGCAGTTTGCCCTCACAGCTACATTCAGTGCATCTGCATAAGGGGACGGTCACAGCATTACAAGAGGTTTGTTATGCAGTCAAGGGGGGCTGTATTAGACAGTGAAACAAAGCTATTGTGCCAGTCCCCTCCACTGACCTGCTCCAGCCTCTGCTAGGAGCGTTTCATTGCTCTGTGTCTCATAGGACACTGCCCCCTGGCTCTGGGATGGGCCAGTGCACAGTTTACAATACCTGTAACTAACTGACTTCCAGGAGTCTCAGAACATGACCTTCCTTCCTGCTCCAGTGACGGTCACCCACCAAGCTACTTTTGAGATAGTAATCCCAAGAGAATCATTTGAGCTGGGTCATTTACTGTCTCCTCTCTGGAGCTATCGGGGTGCATTTCAAGGCAGTAGAGCACCTTTGTCTCTTGACAAGATCTGGAAACCTTCCTTTTGAAGAGTCTCTGAATTGAAGACAGGCTACATGTTGCAGAATTTCAACAGGTGGAACCTGCTCCTTCAGAGTTCTATAACTTGGAGTTTCAGACTGGAGGAGCCAGCATACGGCATGGTAAGGCCAGAGACTCCTTGTGCTCCAGGCAACCCAAATCTTGCCCCCTTTGGGATTGGAAAATCCAAAGGCCACATCAACTGGTCTGTTAAGGTAGGGAGAGACCAGTTCACATGAATGGGCCAGGACAGGTCATGGATCTGAAGGATGATGCTGCAATGAAGAAAGCTTTTCAGAGTCCCCGTTTCTCCCCCATTACCCCCAGTTAGGAAATTAGAATCACTTTGCAAACTGAGCAAGGCAATTGAGCAGGCCTGAATCTGCTGCACAGCACAAGTCTTGTATAGTGGAAAAGGAGGCTGCGAGAACAAGGTAACTGGATGCTACCTGCTCAACAGATGTCTGCTGTGCGGTTACAAATGCTACCCAGAGAAAGAAGTGCTGAGCAAGTCTCTACTTTTGAGAGCTTGTAGTGGCCCTTGCTCCCAGAAGCCTAGCACAGCTCCAGAGACTAGGAACACATGCTCCTTTCAGAATGTGGCTCTTCCATTAGCATTGCCAGTCACAAGTGACACTGCCAATCATGAGAGGCAGATGCTAATCCCATGCAGCAAGGGCACATGTAAGTGACTGGAACAGGCTATTCCTTCCTGCAGGCCCCTTGCCCCAGTATCTTTCAGGCTTCAGATTAGCTGTCCCAGGACTCAGCCAGCACTTTCAAACCCAGGTGCTTGGCGTTAAATGCTTAATTTTCAAAGGTGCCAAGTACCTGCAGCTTGTATTGTTTTCAGTAGGATTTATGGAAATCAGCATTTCAAACTCTGGCCATTCAGGTACTGATCTGTAACCTGGGTTAGAAAAAGTTGACCATATGCTTTAGCGGTATGTTTGGTATCGGGGATCTGCAAGAACTGCCTGAACAGATAACCCTCCTCTACTTTGGTCAGGAGTGGGGGTGAGCATCCATTTCAGAACACAGGAGACAATCTACTTGGGCTTTGGTAAAAGACCAAGAGCATTTCAGACACTGAAGGACAAAGACAACCTAGGGGGAAACAAAGGTGTAGAAACCCTGACCCTCCTGCTGGGGATTTCCCCCAGCAGAAAGTCAATACATCTTCCCTACAACACTGTTAGAACCCAGACTACATCTTAAGAACTTATGCAGACAGTAGTGTCTGAATTCTCAGCTCAGTTTGTGTGTATTTATCCCCCACAATTGCCTTCTAAGTATGCACTGTAGCCCCATTTGACAGATGGAACTGCAGCCCAGACATGTTAAGTGTCTTGCGTAAGGGGTCTCATACTGTGAGAGAGCCCAGATTAGGACCCAGGTCTTCCAAGCTCCAGGCGAACACCCTAATCACCAAGCCAGCCTTCCTCTCTGGACTTCTTTGCAGTGAATGACACCATCAAGGCGAGAGACGGGAAGGAGCAATTTACAACAGTTTGCAAAGATTGGACAAATGACATAAATGGAAGTGAGAAATCTAGAACAGCAGCAAGAAAAGGAAATCTTTAAAGCGAGCTGAGCCCCGGATACCACCTGGGCTCCACGGTCTGTACCGATGACTAATGAAGCCAATCCCTTTCCTGGGCTCCCAGCTACTCTGAGACTTTGTTCTTTGTATCAATTTGTAATGCATCCTGAGGCCGACCACATGGGTCAGAGGGGAGAATTCTAGGAGAGCTAAGCTTGGCCCATGAAGAATATTTACCAGGTCAGTACATCTGGCTCATGCAGCACAAGCTTACAGCAGGCCTGTCCCATCTTGCCCAGCCAAGGGCCATAGTGACAATTTTATGGGAGCTACACATGGTTTATATTAGCTCAGGTAGAACAGAGTTTCCTCAGCTGTACTACAAAGCAACAGCAGACTATAGGTCCCTGTATGAAATGCAGCTAGACCAAGGCTCAGATAGTGCATCTACAGGGCCCAGCATGCAATGCTGCATCTTGATCCTACATGCTGTTGGCACATCATGCTGGAACCCGTAGTCTGGGCCTGCACCTCCACATTAAAAATGAAAGTGGCCACTTTCTGGCTCGTGCCAACTCCAAGGGCCATGTTCTGGCCAGCCCTGCTCTACTCCTGTGGCAAGATGCCAAAGGTTTGCCTGCTATGGACAGGATGTGAGGATTGCTTACCCTTACAACTGAGAGAAGGCGAACGTAGTCACTCAGGAGCTCAGCCAGGAGGAAGAAGTCATTGTTGGCCTGTTCCTGGTGCAGCTGTTCTATCTTCTCTTCCACCTCAGCCAGCTGGGAGAGTGCCCGAGACAGGGCTGTGTTGTCTTCTGAACTCCCTAGCATGGCCAAACTCTTTGCAAACTGTGCTGTGTTCAGTACTAACTCTAGTGGATGGAATGAGAAGAGTGTAAATACAGCTCACTGCAGAGCACTCAAAGTCAAGCAGTGGCCAATAAGGGGACAACCCAATTAGAAAGATTAGCCCACAGAGTAGGAGTGGGGGAGAGAAGGCTAAAGGTTGCTTCTTAGCTCTAATTTAGTTACCAACAGAATTGCCTTCTGACTACCCCGTGGTCAACTGAAAAGAGCCAGTTATCCCACAGCAGGAATCAACTGCCTCTTGGGACTTTGAGGGGGAAGGGCTAGGTGCCTGTAGCTAGTAGGAAGAGTGGATAAGTTGGCAGAGAAATAAAGTAGGAGGCCAGGCACACTAGAGATGCAGATCCCAGGCAGCCACTATGTGTTTTTATATATTTCTATGTGAAGAGATAGTGAAATTGCTGCTCCCCACTGCATATAGTTGTCTTTCAGAGAACTCACGATGAAAAGCAGCAGAATGAACAGCTTCTTAGGAGTCACAGGGGAAGCTGGAATTGGAGTTTATTCAATTACTGCAGCAGCCTCTGAATCCAGATCAGGAAACTATTTAACCTTACTGATTCTGCCCCTTCTCTGCTACAAATCATGCCTCCCGACCAGGAGATTTTACAGGCCAGATGTATTCTCCCACCCCTTCCAGCTCTGTTTTCCTACCCACTGCAGACATGGTATTAGCAAAGGTAACTCTAGGAGGGAAGCACCATAGTGCAGAGCAGGTTCTAGTGGTGAGCAGATCTCAACCCCCACACAAGGTTAAAGCTCAGCAGAGTCTATAGTTCAAGCTGCAAGTTCTATTGAGACAGAAAACCAGTTACCTTTCCTGTGGTTGACTAGTGTTTCTACAGCAGCATGTAGCTTCCGTAGGCGCTGCTCCTCACACTCCACCTCCTGAAGTTTCTCCTCAAACCACTGAAATGGACAAATCCACAACTGAGGCGAGTTCACACATTCTCATGGCACGAATGAGAACTGAATGAATGGTTGCAAGGTTACATTTGGGTCTTAGCCAACCCGTTTTCCCTCTTTGGCACTCCTAGACCCCACAGCCCAAAGGATAGTGTCAAAGTCAAGGGGACAGCAGAGGCTGCCCAAGGAGAAATGCCACTGAATACTTACGATGTCTGATTCATTCATCTTGATGGTCATTTTACTGACAGCATCAGTAGCTTTGCTGAACATCTTTAGTATACCTGCTCCACTCAGTGTCTGGGTGCCTACTGCTCGGGGCAGCTGTAGAGAGATCAAAAACCCTTTGGTTGTTTGCTATAGTGGCAGAATTGCTGGTTAGTTTGATCTTAGTGTATCAGAGTACCACATGGACAATAGAGATGCTGCAAAAGAGTGCTGTTAGATTGACTGGCTTCATGATAATCATTGCGATGATAGACTCATAGACTTTAAGGTCAGAAGGGATCATTATGATCATCTAGTCTGACCTCCTGCACAACGCACGCCACAGAATCTCACCCACCCAAATCCCTAACCTATGCCCGAGTTATTGAAGTCCTCAAATCGTGGTTTAAAGACCTCAAGGTACAGAGAATCCTCCAGCAAGTGACCCATGCCCCACGCTGCAGAGGAAGGTGAAAAACCTCCAGGGCCTCTGCCAATCTGCCCTGGAGGAAAATTCCTTCCCGACCCCAAATATGGCGATCAGTTAAACCCTGAGAATGTGGGCAAGACTCACCAGCCAGCACCCAGGAAAGAATTCTCTGTAGTAACTCAGATCCCACCCCATCTAACATCCCATCACAGACCATTGGGCATATTTACCTGCTAATAATCAAAGATCAATTAATTGCCCAAATTAGGCTATCCCATCATACCATCCCCTCCATAAACTTATCAAGCTTAGTCTTGAAGCCAGATATGTCTTTTGCCCCCACTACTCCCCTTGGAAGGCTGTTCCAGAACTTCACTCCTCTGATGGTTAGAAACCTTCGTCTAATTTCAAGTCTAAACTTCCTAATGTTCAGTTTATATCCATTTGATCTTGTATCCACATTGGTACTAAGCTTAAATAATTCCTCTCCCTCCCTGATATTTATCCCTCTGATATATTTATAAAGAGCACTCATATCTCCCCTCAGCCTTCTTTTGGTTAGGCTAAACAAGCCAAGCTCTTTGAGTCTCCTTTCATAAGACAGGTTTTCCATTCCTCGGATCATCCTAGTAGCCCTTCTCTGTACCTGTTCCAGTTTGAATTCATCCTTCTTAAACATGGGAGACCGGAACTGCACAGAATATTCCAGATGAGGTCTCACCAGTGCCTTGTATAACGGTACTAACACCTCCTTATCTTTACTGGAAATACCTCGCCTGATGCATCCCAAGACCGCATTAGCTTTTTTAATGGCCATATCACATTGGCAGCTCCGAGTCATCCTGTGATCAACCAATACTCCGAGGTCCTTCTCCTCTTCTGTTACTTCCAACTGATGTGTCCCCAATTTATAACCAAAATTCTTGTTATTAATCCCTAAATGCATGACCTTGCACTTTTCACTATTATATTTCATCCTATTACTATTATTCCAGTTTACAAGGTCATCCAGATCTTCCTGTATGATATCCTGGTCCTTCTCTATATTAGCAATACCTCCCAGCTTTGTGTCATCCGCAAACTTTATTAGCGCATTCCCACTTTTTGTGCCAAGGTCAGTAATAAAAAGATAAAATAAGATTGGTCCCAAAACCGATCCCTGAGGAACTCCATTAGTAACCTCCTTCCAGCCTGACAGTTCACCTTTCAGTATGACCCGTTGTAGTATCCCCTTTAACCAGTTCCTTATCCACCTTTCAGTTTTCATATTGATCCTCATCTTTTCCAATTTAGCTAATAATTCCCTATGTGGAACCATATAAAATGCCTTACTGAAATAGAGGTAAATTAGATCCACTGCATTTCCTTTGTCTAAAAAAATCTGTTACCGTCTCAAAGAAGGAGATCAGGTTGGTTTGGCACGATCTACCTTTTGTAAAACCATGTTGTATTTTGTCCCAATTACCATTGACCTCAATGTCCTTAACTACTTTCTCCTTCAAAATTTTTTCCAAGACCTTACATACTACAGATGTCAAACTAACAGGCCTATGGTTACTTGGATCACCTTTTTTCCCCCCCTTTCTTAAAAATAGGAACTATGTTAGCAATTCTCCAGTTGTACGGTACAACCCCTGAGTTTACTGATTCATAGATGTGCACTGACTCAGTTCCCTTTCAGGAGACTAGTTCTGGATAAGTGGCCAAGGCTAGTTAAATGGCACATGTTGCCTGTAGCTTAGAGGTATGAATTGGCATTTGCTATGATGTTTTCTGGTTATATAGCTTTCTGTAGTTCAAGCTGCTTCCTAAGTCACTCAGAGTTTAAAGCTCTGGAGTGGATCTCCAAGAACCAGGAGGCATACTTGGCACCTCAGGGCAATGTTTGAAGATTTACTGTCTACACAGTGCCAGAAACAAGAGCTTTGCTATCTTAGAACATAGGCTAAATCCCCTTGCATGTTGCAGAGTGTCGTTAGGAAACCCTGCTAGGACTGGCATGCTCATTTGAAACTCAGACTTAGTATTTTAATGGAGATCAAATTTAAACTAATTGCATGCTGATTGGCCAGGTTACCTCTCTGTCAATCCCACCCTCAGAAGTGAGCTCATGACTCAGTCAGAGTCTGGCATATGTTGTATGCAGTACATTAGAGACATAAGGTGGATGAGGTAATTTCTTTTACTGGACCAACTTCTGTTGGCAAGAGAAGCTTTTCAGCTACACAGAGCTCCTTCAGGTCTGAGAAACCAGCTCAAAGTCTGGCATAGATCATCTTATCAAGGGGACTATACATGCAGTCGTGTACAGCTGAGAAGGTGGTTCTACTATGAATACTTCTACTTCCATGAGTGGACTCATTGTTTAATTTAAAAAAGTTTATTCCCATTGGCCCTACAAGGCCAAAACAGCCAATACGGAGCTGGATTTTATTGCTCAGGCATCGTTTACTATATCAGTTGGTTACACTTGTGCACCCTCCTTTATAAAGTGTGAGTGCACAATGCACAGTCACTTGTTCTGAGAAGGAGAGAACACAGCTTGACTCAAATACCAGGGCAAGTTTGCTGGGATGGTGCAGAGATTTAGCTGTGAATTGGGCACATGATACAGGAATAAGTGTGGAGCCCCAGAGTAACACTGAGTCACTAACTAGAAAAGAACTTTAAGACTTACGATCCAAGAGACACGGCAGTAAAGCTGAGTGAGTCACAGTCACCCATCCACCCCAGATTTCTTTTGAGCATTTCATATTTGAGACTAGTGAGCCTGTTGACTTGACTTTGGCCAACACTGGGCAGCCAGCTGAAGCTCAACACCTGGGCAGCTTGGATCTCATGCCTGCATGTTTTCAAAGAACAAGGACTACCCTACCATCTTATGAAGGCATCCCTTTTCCAACAACTCAGCACTAGCCACCCTAAGGTCTCTGCAGAGCATTCAGAGATCAGCCTCTGAATGAGACTCTGCATGACTTGCTCAAGGTCAGTCAGTGGCAGCCAGACAGAAGTGTCTGGTCTCCCAAGTCCTAGATGTGTGATTTCACCACATGATTAGGCATTTATCCCCACTTTGTTTTGGTAGAAGTTAAAGGAATTTGATTCTTGTAATTACTATGTGTTGAGAAGAGCTCTTATAAATCTGTGCGGAGTAGGTGAAAAGGCAAAATGTCGACAGCTTTGACACGCAAGTGGAAGATTTAGAATGTTACACCCTAACAGTAAAAGTTAAACTAATTCCTGAAGTGTGTAGTTTCATTTGAATCCTCTTAAGACATGTATTGAGGTTGTCTACCTACACTTCCAGAACACCTGCAGCTGTATTTATGCGCACTCTATACTAACCTCTTCTTTTTCCAAGAACTCCCTTACATCAGGGTCCTGCAGCATGGTTGGATGGTTGACTATTCTCTGAAGGTACCTATAGAGTGAAAAATACATTAACAAGCAAGTCATTTGTTCTATCCAGACTTTCCTCCTTTAGCTCTAGCATTACTAGCAGTTATAAAAAGCCTCAAGGAAGTGAAGTCTGCACAGTATCAGTACAGCATGTTATAACAGAACGGGTAAAGTGCAATTAAGCCATCAAGACAGACCAGCAAGCCAGCTGTAGGCTAACAAGCTGTTCCCACCCAGAGATCTGTTCCTTACAGATTACATATAAAAGGGACCATTACAATCTAGTCTTGACTCGTGTGTCAGCCCACAGAATTTCATCAAATAATTCCTGCATCTAGCCTATAAATTGTGGTAGAGTTCTAGTACATTTAGAGAGACCAATCTTGACTCAAGGACTCAAAGAATCCATCACGTCCTTCTGAAGGCAGGTGTTCCCGATATTCCCAAGCTTCAGAAGATTGTGCCGCACCACAGTTCTGAACTCTAGGAGTCAGTCTGCATGTGACTAACAGATCAGAAGCCTCCTTTGGTAAGGTTAAGGGTTTGTCTAGACAGAGTTAGTGCATGGCAAACAGGGCTATACATCTATAGCGGCCTAGAATGCTGAGCACTAGCTGGCTGCGTGGACCCTGCTACTGCACACGACGCTCTCCTCAGGGAACATTTCAAATGGGAGTAGCTCAAAGTGCACTAGGGAGTTTTTAAATGCATAGTAGCAGGCTCATGCAGCCAGTGAGCATGCAGTACACTGTACATTTACAGCCCAGCTATCTGCACACTAACCCTCCATCCAGACAAGGCCTAACACCCCAGTTTCACTGCCATCTACCAAGGAAGATGGAACAATTCCATAATGAATTGTTCCCTACCCCCAATCCTGCTCGGTTTATAAGCCTGCTGGGCATTCATTTACTACTTTAGGTTTGGTTTTGGAGCAGAGCCATTTCTGTTTTTAAACAAACTTCGTAACCTACATTGGAACTAGTGCCCTTTGAGGTCTAGAACCTGTCTGTACTACACAGGATCTCCTGTAACTGAGGTGAACACAGTTTGCTGAAGTGATGGGGGTCTCATCTTGCTGTAGTCATCTCATGAGGTTTTAAAAACCCAGGCAGAGCTTTGAGCCGATTCCCATTTAGGTCAGTGAGCTTTGCAAGCCTGCGCCCATACTCAGGAGACGTCTCACTGACCCTTCCTTCAAGGCTTCCCCTCTGAATCTCTTTGCTTGTACTGGGGGTAGCTACACTGAGAAGAGGCAGGCTGTCCCGAGGGCAGTGTCTCAGAGGGAATGGCCCATACCTTTCTAGAGCAGCCCGTCTCTTCTCTAGGAATTCCGCAGAGGAGGAGTCTTCTTTCCCAACTTTCACTTTGGTCATTCCTGGAATGGCAGACAGGAGACACTACTTCATTTGAATAGCACTAGGTACTTTCAGACAGAGGCTTCAGGTAAAGGTAACAAATATGGCAGATCGATCGGAAACAGCTTTCCTCTGAGGCAGCAAGAGGATCCTGTACCAGCAGCAGCCAGGCTGGGAAGGGACAAGGGGATGCTACCAGATAAGCAGATACAAAGGAGAGAAGCCACATGCATGGAATGAGGTGGAACAAAGCCTGTGCAGGATTCGAGAGGGGGGTAAGTGATCTGGATCCTGAAGTGAAAAGAACATCATCACTGACTTGCTAAGTTCAAGTGTATGTAATGTGGTACACACTACCAACTCTGTGTACACAAACTATAGCTATGTGAATAATCAGGTGATTTATTCCAGTGTTTGCTACGCTGTTCACAAGTTGCTCCAAGAGAAAATTTTAGGTTTGTCAGAAGTTGTTCATTAATAGCTTCTCAAAAGCTACTGACAGATTATTAAGAGTTTACATTTGAGGTGCAGTACTTGACCAGAGACAGTTCTGATTGCCCCTTAAGCTGTATGATCATTACTCAGAATCCAGATTCTGTGGCAGATGCTCTTATAAACTCAAGATTTGTTTTCCTATTAATATTCTGCAGGATTTGTCTCAGTTTTGCAGTTTGAGAGAACATGCCTGCCAGTAAACCCAATGCACTAGCGCACATTCATGGAAAGCTAACAGCTCACCTCAGGATTAGAATCAATTGCATTGACTGGCAGCAGAGTTTCTGGACATCACCCTCACCTATTAAGCTTTTTTCTGGAGGTGGTGGGACTATGAATCCATTCTGAGAGTGCTTCTCTGATAGCTTCTCATACAGACCCAAGAAGTCACTGAATCTCCTTTTCACAGAGAACTGCTTGCTCCTGAACATTGGCAAACTGGTCTGCAGGAGAAAGACAAGAGTCAAACAAGACTAAATACTGTGCAGCTGATCTAGCCAAGAACCCCTATACTGGATGTTCAGCTAGCACTTCACCTTCCCTCACGGAGCGTCTTAGCCAGGAAAGGACAGTTTTCCTCCTACAAGAGCCTAGAGTGGCCTCCCCTATCCTTCAGCATTCCCCACCCACCAAGACTTAAACTCAAGCTACATTAGCTCATTTTGGCAAGCAAGTCCGAAAAGAAACTGTTACTGAAGAGTCACTTAACACTGCTATTTAGATGATCCATCTGAGGACAGGATAGCTCTGTAGCTGTATTAAGTTTCATGGCACGACAGTTTTGCCAGTGAGCTCCTGTTAGCCTTTAGAGACATTTAGAGCACTTCAGAAATGTGCTCAGTATTTCCTCAGAGAGCTCACAAAGCTGGACAAGTAACACCCAGGGAGATGGAAACAGTAAGACCAAGCTGTTGGGATGCACACATGGAGGGCTTGAGAGTCGTGTTGCTGTCATCCCTCAATCAGTCACGTACAAGGAAGGGTGAATGGCTTTGAGCAAATCCTTGTTAGAGTGACTGCCAACTTGCCAAGTTCTTTACTATAAGAACAGCCTTTCAGTGTTCAACAGCAGCAGCTGAGACAGATGGAATTGTAAGCCTGTGGGCAGAGCTGTGTACGGCGACTTGGGGTGACCACTTCAGACCCAATGCTTTGGGAGAGCCCCATGGGCCGGTGCGGTCGGTCCCGGAAGAGATGAAGTGGTGTTAGAGTAACAGATACAGTAATCACATCTATTGTCTCATTCTCTCTGTGTGTGAGTGTGTGTGTGTGTGTGTGTGTCCCAGTCCGTCCGTCCACTGATCCATGCATTTGTGTCCCCTTTGTGCCAAATCCAGAAGATGAGCATCTCAGTATGAAAGCCTGGCTCTGAAGCTCAAGCTGTAGAGATTCAGGTTTGTAGCATGAGACTTCTGGTGCCATGCAAGATGGCTGCCATCACACATGCAGCTGGTCTTCAACTGAAAGCTCTTTGGAGCAGGGACTGGCTCTACCTCTGTAGAGCATCTAGAATTATGGGATCTCTGGACACCACCAAGTATTACTGTTCACCAATCACTATCCCCAGACTCATCTCCACTCCCAATGAACTTTGCCAGACTATTTCTAACTATTTCTCATGTGGTACCTTCTCTTTAAAGAGCAGGCACCACACAACAATAGCTTTTAGGTAGTTAACTGAGCAATAGCAAGTTACTAGTGCTACCAGAGCATAAAATCCCCTTACAGATGGGGATGATGCAAATGTCACCAGCGTCACTACAATTTGTGATGTATTTTACTAGCCTTGGCTATAAAGACAAGAAGTGGGCGTGTTCAGTTTGGGAAGAGGCACTGCACTCAGGACAGGAAGTCATCTCTCCTCCCACTCCCATCAGTCAGCAAGAGGACAGTTATTTCAGTGTAACAAATAGATGACTAGATGACCATAATGGTCCCTTCTGACCTTAAAGTCTATGAGTCTATGAGAACAAGACTGCAGTCTGCCCATGGTCACAGATCTCTGCCACAGAATTGCAGAAAGATACCGTCATGCCATTCCTCAAAAACAGATGTCATTATATATAGCACAAGCCTGAAGGCTTGGCTAGGATAACTATGTGGAGAAGGTAATAATTGAGAGGTGACAGTAATTCAGCTGGGATGGCAAGCTTGGGCAATAGCCTGTCTGAAGCTACTGTGATATAACCAGTGCATAGCTGGCCTGTTCGTTTTAAGTCATTCTTCCAGTTTTTAAAACCACAAAAGGGAAGTAGGAACATGTGTCCAAGACAATACACCATTCATTGCTGCTCCCCTATTCCCCCAGGACTTGTTTAGGACAGTCACTTCTCATGAGTGATATTAGGTAGTGAACTTTGGGGCAGGGACTCATTCATTTCTGCGAAGCATGCAGCAGCCCCACAGCAGTTTCAGGAAGGACAGGAAGTTAAGGTTCTGGAGCCAGAGATTTTTGGCAGTGTGTGTGGTTAACTAACCTGGAGTTGTTAGTACTCTTCACACCTTTACAGGAACAGGGAAAGGGCAGTGGCTCTTCAGTGTCAAGTGAGCAGAGCCGGAGTTTTGTATATCATCCAGAAGTAGCAACCCCAGCCTGTAAGGTTCCCTCGTAACAAACTGAGCCATTGGGTCATGGCTGACTGAGGGAAAACCACCTACTGTGCCACAAAACACCATGGAGGGAGAGAATGCTGCCAGGAATGAAGAGCTCCTATCCCTTTACAGGCCAGGTACAACTCCTATTAGCTTATGGCGGTTGCTGGCAGGGCTGGGGGAAGAGGGGTTTTAAACATGCCTAGCTTGGGTTTCACAGCCTCTTTAAAGGAGAGAATATTTAGATGGGGTTGTGGCCAGAACTCATTCCCAACAGGCTCTTGGTACTGGCTTCCTGCCAAGTAACAGTAAAGCCCCCTTATTATTCTGCATGGAGCTGGTGCCTGACAATCTTATGTCAGGAGAGATTTCACTGGAGAGACATTGTGTAGCTTTATAGAGGAGAACAAACAGTAGCTAGACTGATCCTTCATTGTGCAAAAAGGGAATAAGGAGTCAGCCCTAGAGAGCTCGCAGAAACTGACTCAGTTAGGATTTAGGTCTTCAGTACATTGTTTTGCCAGGCTACTAAGGGGTTAAAGAAGGAGCTACAGCTGTTTGTGGACAACATGCAAAGCAGAAGAAGTCTGACCTATGAAGGAGATTGCTGAAGACTTCACATTTTGTAGGGAAATAGTCCAAGATTCTACCTTACACTATCTCAGCAATTGCAGAGTGAAGAAAGTGTTTGTGAAATCCCAGTGGAGGATAGGGGCTTCTTCCCTCATTAGACGTACCTGTGTTGAGACTTTGTAGGCTACGTATGCATTCATGCCATCCCCTACAGAAAAGCCAAGAAAGCAAAAAATATTAGTTCTCCAGACAATCTACATCTTATTTCCTACTGATGCTTGGCATATATGCTAGCCGCTTTCTGAAGCAGGGGATGGCGTGCTCCAACCTGCTGCATTTAGAACTTCTGGACAGCTCGTGGGCTCAGTTTGCCCACTGACAGTATGTGCCCAAAGGCATGCTGCAGCTCACATTATAGAAGCTGCTGGATTCCTGCCAGTTAACAGATCTGGCTGCTTGATGCTGCAGAGCCCTCTTTGTACTTCCTAAAGAAGTGAGCTGGACACACTTACAATTAATCATTTGTTGCACTGCCAGCATTTGGGCTAGTCCCACACATCTGTTTAAGGGTGAACAATTCAGTGGCTGTATGGAACAGGAGGCAACCTATTTAGAAGGAAGCTAGATGCTAACCTACCCCTTAGCTACATGTGATTTGCCTTTTCAGAGCCTCCATCATAGCCAGAGTATTAAAACAAAGCAGACACTTCCCTTTCTTCTAGGCAAACTAAGGGGCTATCTACCGTGTTCTCCAGCTGCAGGGAAATGCTTCCACACCCTTCCTTTTTATAGCAGTAATTGCTTTAGAGATGCCTTTGATTGGTGAATGGGTCAAGATCTGTGTCCAGACACCTGACCTAGCCAGTTTAGTGGATACCTGAGGTACTGATTCCAACAGAAAAAAACCACCAAAGCAGGCGGCCACTGTGCTGGCCAAGATCAGGGTGCTGTCAGGCTTGATGCTGGTTCTCAGAACCATACTTTTGGTGCCATGTGGGCACTACAGACTCTGCCATTGCTACCTTTGGTGTTTTAGTCCTTATGTGCCCTGAACTATCAGTCTCTCTAGTGGAGAGCTCTCTCAGTAGCCATCTTTAGGTAGGCAGGCAGGCATCCTCCCTCTTTACAATAAAGGTAGAAGATATGCTGCTGTTAGGTCAGGCTATCAGCCATTGAGGGCAATGCATTTACTAAAAGTTCAAGTTGGTGGGTACAGAGGAGTCTCCAGAACCAGCCACCAGCAAGAAAGCAAACTGAAGAGATTGACATTTTGGGAATGGATAGAAGCAGGACTTGGCTGTGTATTCAGGAGGGAAGATAGTGGACTGGCTGCATTACATCCTGCTAAGCGCCACTTCTAGACTCCACTTTACCTCCATGCACACTATACATTGTACACAGACTCACCAATTTTTTCTGGGTCACTCACTCCCACAGTCAGCTCAAACTTGTCCTCCTGTTCCTCTTCCTCCAGCTGTTTAGGAAGAGGAGAGTACATATAGCAAGTCAGTACAATCCAAGGTCAAGGTTTCAGCCTGCCTCAAACCATGCCAAATCATTACATATTCAGACATGTGCTTATCTGGTGTTTAGATTACAAGTTCCTCAGGGCAGGGCTGAGCTGTTGTGTCTCACACAGCACAGACAGGGGCGTAGTGCTGGACCTCAAGACTGTTCCCAGAAATGCAAAGCCACATCAAATGCAGTTTCCTACAGTTCATCTCACTTCTCTGATCCACCCAAATTGTGCCCAGCATGAGATCCAGGAACCAAAGGCAGTTTTGACACCATTTCATTCCTCTGACCTTGTGGGAAAGTGTGATAGAGTAGCCTCAAGGCTGTATTACATTGCACCTGGCTGTGTATGGCCCCCCAAGAACCAGTATGGCAACCTGGGATAACTAGACTGGAGTGGCACTTCCACCATATCCCCTACCACACAGGCTGGGATAGAGGATGGAACAGAGCCAACTACACCAGGTCTGCCACCTGTGGATTGCCCCACAGGAATCTTCAGGCAGCTGCTTAAACCACCATAACACCTTTATGTCACAGGAGCAGCACACAAGTGGCTGGATGGAGCAAGGCTGCAAAACTAGTCCTCAGTGCGCTTCAGTCTAAAATGTGAAAGGAGGCCACTGATTGGTTCAATGAGCAGCATCTCCAGCTATACTGCACTGCTTTAGGTAAAGAGGGTAACACTGAAGTGGCACTTGAGATTCAGAGACCCCTTCCCCTGGCTAAAGGGCTCTCCCACTAGAGACCCTGGTACTGCACATATCCTGCCAGAGAGATCAGTCCTCAGCTGGAACCCATCAGTGCAGGTCTGTGGTTGGCCAGGTGTGTGCAGGGGAAAATAGGAGGCATTGAACACAAAGCAACACCTCTGGAGGAAGATGGGTCCTCTGCCCAAATTCAAGTCTTCTCCCACACAGCACTGCAGAGTTACTTCATTTGGCCTTTATTTATAACCATACCCTCGCTGCTGAGACAGGATCAGAGAGAGCCCAGCCTACACACTAGACATAAGGACCCAATGTTAAAGCTAGCTTACAGGGAGACAGACTTTTACAATAAAGAAAAAAGCAGCTCATTCTTCTGGATGGGAAGGCAAATAGCTAGTGGAAACAAGCGATTATACTGTCTGCCCTGGGAATATGCATGCAGGTCTGTTACTTTAAAGCCACCTCTAAGCACTGTATAACCGTTTTGGCAAATTAAGTCATGCTGTTTTGAGAAGTGATTTCGGTCTGTATGCAAATATATGCTGACGCAGGCTTGCAAAGAGGAACTCAGGCAGGTCCTATCCCAGCTGAATCAATCACAGTTGGTACCAGGGGCTGTAACCCAGGTCCCTAGCAGAGTACACAAATTGCAGAATTGCACCTAGACGAGGTAAAGGCCTGAGGCCTGACACCTGTGGAGGTGCCCCATGAAGGGATGATAGTGAAATCTATGTGACACCATTACAAGCAACTTTGTATTCAGCCAGTATCGCAGCATTGGAAGTGGTCATCTGACAGCAGCACTGCATGTCCACAATGGGCAACAGCTTGGTCACTCACTCATGCTGATCTTTGTCCCTCAAGTGGCCGCCACATTCCACCCTGGCAGAAGCTTTTAGCAATGTCCTGCTCTCAACTAGCAGGAGTTGCCATCTCACAGGGCGAGGATAATTAAGTTCAAGGGACTCTGAACCCCCTTGAAGTTAACCAGTCTTGTGGGGGTGCCCCTGACATTTTACCCTTTGATCACATGCAGACCACTACACCTTCTGATGCCAGTTCCAGACTGGCAGAGGTGAATTGGACATAAGGCAACCAGCATGGAAGTAGCAATTCTCACCTCCTCATAGCTCTTTGGCTGGTGTTTGGAAGAGGAACTTGCTGCTACTTCTAGAGGCGGGGCAGGGCTGGACATTCTGGCTGGTTCCTTCTTCTGGTTGTTTTGTGTACTGTCCAGAGATAGCTCCACCGTGGCATCTGTAAAGGCACAAGGGTCACCACCAAGGGAGAGTCAGCAGCTTTTCTAATCTGACAGTCACCTGGTTCCAGAGAAACTAGTAGAGCTCTTGTTCTGGGCAGTATTATACTCCCCACTCTCAAGAATTTACACATATAGGTATTTGACAGAGTGTTCACCTTGGAGGAAGTTTCCCCTGAACGCCTATATGCCTAGTGCTTGGCTTCGGCTTCCAGTAGTGCTATCACTTTATGGAGTTTTTAATCCCCTCACACACTTTTTAGAGTGTGACCAAGCCATCGTCCCAGTGAACAGCTCTTTTCTGCTCGTACTGGCCAGGGCACCAGTTCTTACCTTATGCTACGCCTTACTCCGCTCTGCTTGGCTGTACATTGGGGGGAGGGGGGGTGGGGAGAATAGCAAGAGCAGCTGGAACAGTGTAATAGATCCTTGAATGGCACCTGCTCCTGGCACCCTCCTTGGCAGGAGTTAATTCCCTGCTACTCGTAGAGCAATAGTTCTGCGATTCCTCCCAGGATGCTCTCCATGGAGACTGCTTTGGTGCACTCTTCTGTGCAGTCTGGAGCCCTTATGCTGGCCACTGGAGAGTGGAAGTGCTTCGTGTAGTCTTTTCAGCCTCCTGGCTGCTGCAAGGAGCTGAGGACCTCTGTCACTTTTGGCTTCCTCCCCAGTGAGCCGCTCTAGTGCCATCGTGACTGCTTGGGAAGTCTACAAATAGCTGTACTGTCCGTGTCACTGACAGTCATAGGATTCTGAACAGCAACAGTTTAAACTGACCCATGTGTTACTTTCACTCCACAGCTGGTTGGGAACTCTAAGCTCCAGATGCTACCTGCACATTCCAGAAGCACACTGCAGCCGATCACAATGCTTACATTCTTTAGAGTTTGGCGTTTAGGCGTCTCCAGGCAGTTGCCACAGGCAAGTAGTTTTCCCACTGCAATTTAGAGCTGCCCCTTTAAGGTAGTGCTAAGGAAACCCTTACCCAGCTTTCCCAGAGAGGCCAGGAGAGCTTGTTACTGCTTCTATTTTCAAAGGAACATAAGCAGATGCATGGAAGGGGCAGGTGCCACCCTTACCACAGATCCCCTCCTCCACTGGGTACTTAAACACAAGTAATGACAAGCCTCCTGCAGCTTTTAGCTCTTATCTAGTGGCTGCAGTTGCCTCTCACCCTACTTGGAAAAAGCTTGAGTTGTTTTACACACAGTGCAGGGAAGCCTACCTGCAAATAGGTCCTGATCATCTTGTTCCACACGAACCCCATTTTCTTTGAAGCTGCTATTCAATGGGAGAGGAGATTCCCTCTTGGGTGACTGGGGCTTGCTCTGAAAGCAGAGTGGCAGTCAGTGTGGACATCATGAGTTGCACAGATCACTTATACCTGCCAATAAGAGGACTGTTCCAGTTCCCAACCAAACCTCCCCCAACCAGGGCTGGCCTTATGCATGGGTGACTGCCCCGGGCACTGTGGTCAGGGGGATGCCATGGTCAAGAGGCAAGGAATGGGGCAAGCCTGGAGTGCAAGGCTGCAGAAAGGAGCTCAGTGCAATGGAGGTGGAAAGCCCAGGGAGACAGTGGGGACCCGAGCTCCAAAATACAAGTTCACCCAGGGTGCCATTTTCCCCCAAGGCTAGCCCCAACCCAACCACACTATTCAGTCCAGATGACGTGGTGTGATTTCACACAGCTGTCGCTCTGCTGCTCCTGCCACATAGTCATGCTTGGTCACGTCACTACTCATCGAATTTAGAAATGGGATGGCAGAAGTGCATTAAAACCTGCAAGGATTCCAAAGTTTAAGGGAAGTAATGGAGGAAAAGGATCTGTGCAAGGAACAGCACAGGCAATCAATACAGCCAAGCTTAGCAACGCCAGGTACTTCCTGCACCTCTATCTTATGAGCATTCGATTTAGAAGTTCTCACTGGATTTTGTTCTTGCTCTATTAGGAAGAGAGTTGCAGAGGGAGATTAAATTTGCTCTGAGCCTCTGCACTCCTGTCACAAGTGAGTTCTTAGACCCTATCTGCACTATAGCTGGAACGGCAATGGTATTAGGTGTTGAAAATGGTTGCTGCAAGTAAGACTCTAAAGGTTTTCCTGACCAGCAAGGACAGGCATGTACAGAGACACTGCCTGCTGTAACAGTCGCACTGTTGATAATAGATCCCCAGAAGGCACTGCTCATGCTAGTCAGATGGTGCAGACAGCTATTTACACATAGATATGACTAGTACTGTTTCAAAGATAGTGTGGACAGGGTCAGAGTTTAAATGCACCATGCACTGCTCAGCATTGGACTCTGCATACACTGGGCAAGTTAGTGCCTATAATTCCATGCCCGGCAGATCCATTGGTAGCAATGGGGAAGCGCTAATACACCTCTACCCCGATATAACACAGCCCGATAGAACACGAATTCAGATATAACGCGGTAAAGCAGCGCTCGGGGGGAGGGAGGGGGGAGAAGAGGGGCTGCGCACTCCAGTGGATCAAAGCAAGTTCGATATAACGCAGTTTCACCTATAACGTGGTAAGATTTTTTGGCTCCTGAGGACAGCGTTATATTGGGGTAGAGGTGTATTTTCACTACTATACAGTCAGCTATGTTCAGAGCAGGCCTCTTTAGCGGTCAGGATACCAGTGACTTGAGCACAGTCTACATTAGCAATCTCAAGTGTCACTACTGCTAGGGGGTCATTTCCTGAAGTGCAGGAGAGGCCAGGTGTGAAGCAAACAGGATTATGTTCTCAGATCAGTGGGTTTCTATCCATTACACCAACTGCAGACTGCTACACAAAGAAAGAGAAAAAGGGTCGTTCTGTGGATCTATTTGCATGCCTTGCTCACCGGGCATGGTTTGGAGCCAGATCTGTACCAGTAATCTGTTCTATAGAAGGTTGCAGTATGTCTTCTCCTAGAACAATTCTACAAAGGCAGAGAAGGCTACACGGTCTAGAATTTCTGTCTTGAGTGCTTAGAGATTTCACTTCAAAGCCATGCAATGCACAGTGCCAGCTTCTGAAGCTGACACCAAGGCTTAACACATCACTCTGGATAATGTTCCTTTTGAAACCCAGGAAGTTAATTCTTTCTGAAAGTTGCCCCCCCCCCGCCCAACCCCACCTGCACTTTGCAGTGTCAGTTAGTACTGAGCTGTCAACAGGGCCAATCCAACCCTGTGACTCACAAGAATGAGTTTGCAGGGCTGCTCCATCAACAGCACACAGAATACTGCCATTTGAGCAGGTTGCTCAATAGGCAAGAGACAGTGACTTGGCAACACAGAGTGATCTAAGACAATGAAAGTCTGCCCAGGGAAACCAGTATGCCAAGTAGCTAGTTACATGTTAAAAGTAGTCCTGTACTTCCACCATAATGAAGTCTTTGCCTACACAAATCTCCATCCAACCCAATGGGGCTCATGGGCCAGTAGGAGCTATGGGTTCATCTCTAGAGTTTTAGGGTGGAGGAGAAGGCATTGGAAGGGAAGAGAAAGGGCAAAGATTCACAGCTGAAGTTTGAGGATAGCGTAACAATAGCCTCTAACCCAAGCAGTGCAATCCAGCAAGATGAGAACTCTCCACTCTCCTGCCACGCATAGGGCTGGTCTCAACAGGGCATTTACTGGTTGCCAGGAGAGGACTGGAATGCCATTAGCTTAGGGGTAGGCAACCTTTCAGAAGTGGTGTGCTAAGTCTTCATTTATTCACTTTAATTTAAGGTTTTGCGTGCCAGTAATACATTTTAAATTTTTTTTAGAAGGTCTCTCTCTCTCTATAAGTCTATATTATATAACTGAACTATTGTTGTATGTAAAGTAAACAAGGTTTTCAAAATGTTTAAGAAGCTTCATTTAAAAATTAAATTAAAATGCTGATCTTACACCCCCAGCCTGCTCAGCCCGCTGCCAACCTGGGGTTCTGTTCACCTAGGCTGGCAGCAGGCTGAGCGGGGCCTGCAGCCAGGATGCCAGCTGGCAAGGGGCCGGCAGCTGGGACCCCAGACCTGGGGGGGTTCAGGGGTCAGGGCAGAGGGCTGGGGGGTGGAGGTGCAGGGCAGAAGGATGGGTGTGTGTGGGGGGGGTGGTTCAGGGGTCAGGGCAGAGGGCTGGGGTGCTCGGCTCGTGGGGGTGCTCCCAGCCTCCTGCCCTGAGCAGCTCACGGCAGGGGGCTGGAAGGGATATGCCCTGTTCCACCCCCTTCCTCAAGGCCCCGTCCCTACCTCTTCTTTGCCTCCTCTATGGAGCAGCGAGCACACTGCCACTCCTCCCCTCTCCCCCTCACAAGGGCCATCAGCTGATCGGCACAGGGAAGGAGAAGAGGAGGGGCAGGAAAGCAGCACGCTGGTGGAAGAAGCGGGGGGGGGGGGGAAGCTTGGCTGCAGGAGGACCAAGCTTCTGCCTCCTGCCCCCGCAGGGGAGAGCGGTGGGGCTGAGGGCCGGGACCATGGCAGGCAGCAGCGTGCCACTCAAAATCGGCTTGCGTGCCGTGTTTGGCATGTGTGCCATAGGTTGCCGACCCCTGCATTAGCTGGTCAGCTAGGTGTAGCACTGGGGTGGGCATCTTTGTCTAGGGAGCGTGCTGCAATTTGCATTAGTTACATCCCTCCTGTTCTTCTCTAGCAGGTGTGAAGTACTGCTGTTGCAGTTCTCTAGAGATGTTACCTGTCCAGCTCACATTAAGGTACTGCATCCACTTAAGAGTAAGCTCTCCCTCCCTTTATTTTTGCAGACTTAACTTTGTGCTGGGAACAAACTCCCTTATGTTTCTATAAAAGTATGGCAAACTGAACTCTGTTCCCCAGCTTTCTCCTGTAGACAAAACAATCTGTTTTTAATCCAGACCTCAAGCAGAGACAAAACTAGTACATCAGCCAGCTGATAAAGCTAAACTCCTTTTCTAATCCCTAGACTTATTCTCTAGAGATTCACAAGGGGGAAAATAAAAATGCACCTGATAATTAGTTTTAGATCCTGGCTGGGCCAGAGGCAATTACAGTGACCTGTGGTCCCAGTTACAGAGATGGAGTCAGACACTAAGAGGTGTAGCTTGGCCTAACAAGAGGACCCTTGAGCCTCTGGATACTTGTTTTCTGGGGGTATCTGGACAGTTATGCCCATATAGCATTTATACACTTCTTCCTTTGCTGTTACCGAACATTTACATGAAGGTGCGGAGATCTTGTCTCCGGAGCCTGCTCTTCTAACAGGAGGCACAGTTGCAGCACTGTGTATAGTGCATTTCTGCTGGCACCTGCCTGTATACCTGCAGCACAACATGGTTTTGCAGCAGAGACCATGCTGTCCAAAGACAGTTAACTGAAAGTGGAAATAACCAACATCAGTAATGTCTAACCACCTTAACGTGAGGTTTTATCAACAGAGATCAGGGATCTTGAAACTGGAGTAGAGTTTCAGCCCAAGCAAAGATGGAGTGGCAATGAACACTTTAGCTCCCTGCTCCACTCTGCCTCCTGCTGGAGAGAAGTGCTACAGCAACAGAATATACAGCGCCCTTGCTGAGATTATCTGTCCCAGAGCTGGATTAAGGCAATCCAGACCCTTAGCTACACCATGACATGGGCTCCCTCCTGTAGGGCCAGCCCTGTACCATGGGGCCACTCCCACTTGAGTATAGGTGGGGGAGGAGGCCTTCCTGCCCTTCTAAAGAGGCAAGGTAAGCGGCATGGGCACCCCCTTCTCCCCTTCAAGAGCAGCAGGGGTCCCCTCTCACCTCAAGATGCACAGGTGGCATCAAGGGGAAACCCCAGTAACTTGCCCAAGCAGATACTCCCACAGCCATAGTGTGAGTGGGGTGGACCTGCTGCAGTCAGACTCAATCACAGAAATGTCAGTCTGAAAGGGAACTCAAGAGATCATCAAGTCCAGTCCCCAATGGTCTGTGATGGGATGTTAGATGGGGTGGGATCTGAGTTACTACAGAGAATTCTTTTCTGGGTGCTGGCTGGTGAGTCTTGCCCACATTCTCAGGGTTTAACTGATCGCCATATTTGGGGTCGGGAAGGAATTTTCCTCCAGGGCAGATTGGCAGAGGCCCTGGAGGTTTTTTGCCTTCCTCTGCAGCATGGGGCACGGGTCACTTGCTGGAGTATTCTCTGCACCTTGAGGTCTTTAAACCACGATTTGAGGACTTCAGTAACTCAGACATAGGTTAGGAGTTTGTTACAGGAGTGGGTGGGTGAGATTCTGTGGCCTGTGTTGTGCAGGAGGTCAGACTAGATGATCATAATGGTCCCTTCTGACCTTAAAGTCTATGAGGACCAAGTAAACCTAGAGCATCCCTGGCAGGTGTGTTCGTCCAACCTGTTCTTAAAAGCCTCCAATGACAGGGATGCCACAATCTCCATTGGAAGCCTGTTCTGGTGCTTAACTATTTTATAGCTGGAAAAGATTTCCTAATATAACCCACATCTCCTTACTGCAGATTAAGCCAATTACCATTTATCCTACCTGCAAAGGATACAGAACAATTGATCACCATCCTCTTTACAACAGCCCTTAATATATTTGAAGACTTAACAGGTCCACTCTCAGTCTTTTTTTCTCAAGATGAACCATGCAGTTTTTGGGGGGGGGCGGTTGTTTTAAAAACCCTTCCTCGCAGATCAGGTTTTCCAAGTCTTTTCTCATTTTTATTGCTCTCCTCTGGACTTTCTCCAATTTGTCCACCTCTTTCCTGAAGCATGGTGCCCAGAATTGGTCACAGGACTCCAGTTGAGGCCTCTCCAGTGTTAAGCAGACAGGACACATACCTCCTGTGTCTTCTGACACTCTTGTTAATAAATGGTGCAGCTGCATGAACAGCTAGTATCACATTGCTGGCTCATTCAATCTGTGACCCACTAGAACCCACAGAAGGTTATATGCAGGGTCCGCTAATAGACTGTGCATTGGTGAGGTTCCCCAGAGCACTGGGGCTTGGAATTAACACCTCATTGAGATGCATGGGGCAGTTCATACCCTCAGAGCTATTGCTTCAGGCTGTCTGAAGACTGGCAATCACCAATGCATTGTTACATTGTTCACATTTGAGCTTTGCTTTACAAACATGAGGCCTAGAAATTTACATGAAAGCTGAGATTCACATGTACAGTACTCATGTAACTCACATCTGTTAAAGATGCCAAGCTATTTGGGTTATATCTAGTTTGTTATCAAACAGTACTATTGATTGTACCATCTCCAATGCCTATTCCTCTGTAGTGTTCATGGCTACACTATAGTAGTGACTAAGCTGTAGCTCTAGAAACTTCTATAGGTCTCACTATTCTCCCATCACAGTCCGTGATGGCCCACCTATGCGGATTCACTAGAGGTGCTGGATTTAACATGCTCAGCAGTAGCACACTCCCCTTGGGAAGATAAGGGCTTGTGCTATTGTAAGTATGGCAAGTCAGACTCTACCCAGACCCCTGATGTGAGCACTACCTTGCGATGAAGTCTTTGTTTAGCTCCTCACATGAAGGAGATTTGTTTTATTTGCTGGAACATGGAAGAGTAACAGGGCATGGCAGAGAGCTTAGCTCAGAACAAAGAACAGAAACATGGATTGTTGCAAGGCAGGCAGTCCTCTCCTGGGTGTACTTCACTATGGATGTCAGCATAACAGCCAAGTTTCAGCTCTGGTTCTGCTTATAATGCTTGGTCCAAAGAAAACCACTCAGTTCCAACTCACTGCCAACTGAGTCATTGCTGATTAAACTGGCTGCTGAAATTTTAAGAGTCCAAGTGCATATGTCCTAGCTGAATGCATGTTGTTTCATGTAGAACAGTGAAACTGGGGTGGCTTAAAAAAACAAAAACAAAAAACACACAACACTGCTGTTTTAGTAGGCAGGGCTGCTCCAACTGAGGTCAATGGGAGTCAGCCTACGTAAGTACCTAGCAGTGATCGGAACCAGATTTTACAGTACGCCATAATCCAGCAATGTGGGCCTGCAGCGATATAGCAGGGTTCCTATACTTTGCTCAGCAGAGGTTTGCCTTAGCACCTGTTGTCTAGCTCCTAGCTAAATGAGCAGAAAAGACTGGAGACTTGCAACAGAGTTCAGGTGAAGGAGGCAGTCACAGGATCCTTGGGGGTAAGCTTGTCAGTTTGTTGTGTGCTTGCTTGATTAAAGATTATAGTGAGATCTAGTGTGGGGTCTGTGTGCTGAGCCAAGTGGCCTGCCTGGCTAGGCAGAGAGCTCACTAAGGAGGTTCTAGCCTGCTAGTCTTTGATCCCTAGCTCCTTTAGGATCCCTTGACAAGGGGGTGGGGCTAACTTGGGAGAACAGGCATTTAGGAAGCTAGCTCCTAAGCTACCAGAAACGGAAAACCAGGGAGTTTAGAGACCCAGATACACCTACAGACATTCTAAACAACCCAAAAACCCAAACCCCTGCAAGAGTGAAAAGAAGGCAGGCAAAAGTCCAGCAGCAGAGTGGGGATTCTCTACTTTATTGCACCGAATGCAGCATGTATGATTATCTGCCTTTTGGGCAGGTGGTGTATGTGCACATATGGTGCAAGCTCATGGCAGTCAGATGGAGCACAAGCTCTTGAGAGCCGAGTGGCTGAATTGGAGGAGCTAGGAGGGACAGAGGTACATAGATAAGACTTCCAGGGACACAGCGTGGTCCCATCCCCACTCTGACAGCCTCTGTGCTGTTGAGGATGAAAAAGTCTTGAGGAAATCAAGCTGGAGCAAAGGGAGATGATCCCATACTTGGGGTCCTCCTTCCAGATGTTATCACTCAGGTGAATACCCTAACCACTGGGCTATAGTCACTCATTCACTGGCCCAATAATTTAAACAATAAGAGGAACAACTTCAACATTTAATTAGGCCAGAAAAGTGAGAATGACAATAGCCCTGAGGTTAGGGCATTCACCTGAGAGGTGGCACATCCCTGTTCAAATCCATTCTCATCAGGCAGAGAGAGGACTTGAATTGGTGGTCTCCTACCACCCAGGTGAGTGCTGTAGCCACTAGGCAAGAGGTTGTCAGCAAGGTCTTCCTCCTGTCTCTCCTTCTCCCCCCCCCTCCCCAGCTGTTTTGTGTGGAGGTCAGCAGCCTCTGAGCACACCTACCAATCGGGCCCTACACCACATTGAGGAGTCATTAGGAGGTGCTTTTGGAACAAATTGATATTACTGTTTAGTTTAAGTCACCAGGACCAGAGGACATTCACCCAGGAGTTCTGAAGAAACTCAAATGTGAAATTTCAGAACTAACTGTAGTTTGTAACCTATCATTTAAAATCAGCTTTTGTACCAAATGACTGGAGGATAGCTAATGTGATGCCAATTTTTTAAAAAAGGGCTCCAGAGGTGATCCTGGCAAATATAGGCGGGTAAGCCTGACTTCAGTACTGGGCAAACTGATTAAAACTATAGCAAAGGACAAAACTGTCAGACATAGACAATGTTCCCTCTAATTTTTTGCATGCATATGCAAAATGAATTTTGTTATATGCACCAATATGGAGGTGATGTGTTGTGGGGGTGGGGCCAAGGGATTCAGAATGTAGGAAGGGGCTCATGTCTGGGGCAGAGGGTTGGAGTGCAGGGGGGTGATGGCTCCAGCTGGGGTGTGGGCTCTATGGTGGGGCTGAGGGTGCAGACTGCTCCAGGGCTGTGGTGGGGAGAGGCCTCCCCCCAGCCCTCTCCTTGGCCACAGCAGCTGCCTCTCCCGGTCTCTCTGTGGCTGCTGCAGCTCTGGGTCTGGAGCCAGGGGAGAGGTGCCTTTCCCCACTGCAGCCTTGAGCACCTGTGTGGCCCCTGATAGGCTGTTGTGTGTCCACACAGCTTAGAGGGAACTTAATACACAGATGAACATAATTTGTTGGGGGAAGAGTCAACATGGTTTTTGTAAAGGGAAATCATGCCTCACCAATCTACTAGAATTCTTTGAGGGGGGTCAACAAGCATGTGGACAAAGGGGAAACGAGTGGATATAGTAAACTTATATTTTCAGAAAGCCTTTAACAAGGTCCCTCACCAAAGGCTCTTAAGCAAAGTAAGCTGTCCTGGGATAAGAGGGGAGGTCCTCTCAAGGATCAGCAACTGGTTAAAAAGATAAGAAACATAGGGTAGGAATAATAGTCAGTTTTGCAGATTGGAGAGAGGTAAATAGTGGTGTCCCCCAGTGGCCTGTATTGGAACCAGTCCTATTTAATATTCAAATGATCTAAAAAAAAAAAATGGCTAAACAGTGAGGTGGCAAAATTTGCAGAAGATACAAAACTACTCAAGATAGTTAAGTCCCAAGCAGACCGTGAAGAGCTACAAAAGTATCTTTCAAAACTGGGTGACTGGGCAACAAAAAAGGGCAGATGAAATTCAATGTTAATAAATGCAAAGTAATTCACACTGGAAAACATAATCCCAACTATGCATATAAAATGATGGGGTCTAAATTAGCTGTTACCACTCAAGAAAGATCTTAAAGTCGTTGTGGATAGTTCTCTGAAAACATCCACTCAACGTGCGGCGGCAGTCAAAAAAGCATCCAGAATTTGGGAATCATTAAGAAAGGGATAGATAAGACAGAAAATATATTGCCTCTATATAAATCCATGGTATGCTCACATCTTGAATACCGTGTGCAGATGTGGTTGCCCCATCTCAAAAAATATATTGGAACTGGAAAAGGTTCAGAAAAGGGTAACAAAAATGATTGGGGTATGGAATGGATTCTGTATGAGGAGAGATTAATAAGACTTGTCTTTTTTCCAAGCTGAAAAGTCTGACGGGGGGGGGGGGGGGGGGGGGGGGGAGGGGAAGAGAAAGAAGAGATATGATAGAGGTCTATAAAATCTTGACTGGTGTGGAGAAAGTAAGTAAGGAAGTGTTATTTACTCCTTCTCATAACACAAGAACCAGGGATCACTAAATGAAATTAATAGGCAGCAGGTTTAACAAACAAAAGGGAAGTATTTTTTTTTTTTCACCCACACAACGCAGTGTCAACCTGTGGAACTCCTTGCCAGAGGAGGTTGTGAAGGCCAAGACTATAACAGGGTTCAAAAAAGAACCAGATGAATTCATGGAGGTCCATCAATGGCTATTAGCCAGGATGGGCAGGGATGGAATCCCTAGCCTCTGTTTCCCAGAAGCTGGGAATGGGTGACAGGGGATGGATCACTTGATGATACCTGTTCTGTTCATTCCCTCTGGGGCATTTGGCATTTGCCACTGTCGGAAGACAGGATACTGGGCTAGATGGATCTTTGGTGTGACCCAGTATGGCCGTTCTTATGTACATATGAGCTAGATGCTCCTCCACTTATCTTCCCCTGGTTTATGAATGCTCCGGTGCTCAGGTGGGAGATAAATATCTGGACAGCTAGAGTGAAGCAACAGTACACATGCCCAGTGGCAGAAATATAGGTGCCTAGGGAACTTTTACCACCCCAACAATAAAAATACCCCATACAGGCATCATGTGATTTTAGGCAGCAGCCAAGCAATAATTGTGGATTGCAGTGGCACGTAAGAATGGGACTTAGGTGCCTAGTTACGTCTGTGGATTTAGGCCTAAGTTGCAGCCTACATAACAGAGATTTGGCAGTCAGTACATTAAGGGGACATATCTAGATTACAGGCCAGATGCTAAAGGTCACCTAGGTAGGCATGCCATTCTCACTGTAGCATTAGCAGTCACAAGTTTGTACAGATCTAGATGCGTGGCCTATATGTTAACCAGAATTATTCTTCCCCTTCTGGAAGGAAAAGACTATTATACAACTATGGGAAAGACACAATAGGGAGATGATCTTTTGTTCTATCCATGCAGGCAAGAATTTCAGTTCATTCTGCAAGAAGTGCCTGCCTGCAACCAGCATAAAAGTAAAAGCTACATTAAATTTGCCTCACATATGCCTAGAGCAGCAGGACAGGAATTATAGTTCTGTCAAGCATTTAACATTAACTGCTATAATTGGGGCCTGCCAGACCTATGCAAATTGGGAGTTCAACAGTGGGGAAGTAGATAAGTTTATAAGATGTTCCTATCACCTACAACAGTAAGTGTTGGTGGGAAGAGACAGAAAGGGAGACAGAGTGGGTTAAGCCAAACAGGCCTGCTAACATAACAGTCCTTCACTTAAGAGCATGCCCAGTAAACAAGAGGAATATAGGACTGGAAGGCAATGGACCAAAATTGGTACTTTGGAAGTTAGGCCTAATTGATTAACAAAATAAGGTAAGAATGGAATAGCCCATCCATCACCCCCTTTTGGGGGCCCTTAAAGAGACTTTGGGGGGGGGGTAGTGCAGGGAAGTGACCTTCCACTGCAGCTGCTGCTAAGGGACTTTCATCCTAACACCCAGACCTTGGCATACCAGTGGGTATGCTGGATGTCCTTGCTGGTGCAGTGGTGGCACTCAGCCTGATCCAAGCAAGATCCTGCTCCATCTTCCCTGACCTCATGTGTCCCTTTCCATCTTCCTCCTGGCCTGTCTCTGGGCTTTTCATATGATCCTGTGACTAACTACACAGCACCAGCATAATGAGATGCTATGGCCCATCCAGCTCTGACCAGCTGGAGAAGGACCCCATGAAGGGAAGGGCCTTGACCAAGAAACCAGATAGCATCCCTGAAAGAGGTGAGCCAGGTCCAGAGCAACAGCTGCTGTGGCCAATCTGCCAGCCCAAAGCATCTCGCCATAACTGACTAGTCACCCTGTATCCTAAAATGTATTAACTGTACTCCACCCCCACCCCCTTTTTGTCATCCTATCTTCTGCCCTCTTGGCCTGTTTTGTTAAGAGCAAGAAAGAGACTCATTCTTGACTCAAATAACTAGAACAAATCTTTTCTTCCTCATCAAAAAGGGATGGCTGACAAAATAAGAGGTCATACCCTCTGAAAAAGGGACTTAAATAAATATAAAAAGAAGGTGGTGTGTTTGGAGTACAGAGGCCTCTGCTTGCTTAGTACCATGACAAACCACTAGAAAACTCATGCCAAAGGTTGGAAACGTAGTGATTGGGATATACACAAGGAACAGAATCAACATAAAGCACTACATTTAGTGATTCTCTTCCCCCCCCCCCCCAATTACATGCGTTTTGCATACATATTAAAATGTTGTATGGTGACAGTGTCACATTAACTTCTTCGACTCTCTGGGCCCATTTACTGAATCAAAAATAACACAATAGCACTCACATGGAGCATTTGACCAAGGCAGAAGAGGATGTATGGGTCAGTAACAGCTAGAGTTTCACATCCCCTTTCTCAAGAACCGTTTCTCTATCGTCCTTTTATCTCAGATATTGGTACATATTGAAGGCCAGATACCTACTAGACAGATATGAAAATTTAAGCAGACCACAAGCAAGAAGAAAGGGCAAGACCCTAGTGACAATCTTAGCTCCCTCTGGCTCTTGTCTGTCTTGTCAGATTCAGTAGGCTGCTGGGAAAAGCTACCAACAGCAGTAGAAACTCCTGGTCTGCAGACAGCTCAGAAGTCACCAATGCATTAGTCATAATCATAAGCGAAGCACTCTTGTCAGTCAAATGACTGACTTAAGAAATTGTTCTCCAGAATTGGCTAGCTTGGCTTCCATACCCTTCCCTCCCACAACTCACTAGGGTAAGTCTTCTGTCATTGCCAAGTGGCTTTTTCAATTCCTGCTTTGTGATCCTCCCCAAGCATTGCTTGTTGACATGTATGTCTCAGCCAGGAGGACAAAGACCTATAATGGCTAGAATACTAGGAAGTATTAGCCTTGTGAAACTGCTGCAGGATATCAATGCAAGATTTTAGTAAGATCCAAGAGGATCATCCATTTTTCTAAACGGGGATCTTACCTGCAGTTACACTAGATAGGAAAACCATGGGGTTTGTCAGCCCATATATAGTTTGAGGTACAAGGTAGTATTCAGGTGAGTCCAGGAAGGAAGTTCCCATCAACAAAATATTGTATTTATGTAGATTTTGGAGGCTGGCTGAGCTCTCCTCCAAAGCATCTGGCAATGGCTGCTGTTGATAAAGGATACCCCAACTATATGGATCATTGCTCTGTTCTGGCAATTCCAATGTGGCTGTACAGTCTGTTAACAGTCTCTTTACTATGGGACTCCAGCTTATGTGCCTACACAGCAAGTCTAAGAGCTACTTATCACTGCTGGAATTCCCACCACTTAATAGGCAGGGGCAGGAGCAACAGATACAGATCTAGTCAGCTGAAGAGGGCATGAGTTAAACAGAAACCAAGGACTTTCCTCTACCTATCTAGGGATTCAGACACACAAGGTGGAGAAGGGGTCAAGGAAAGGCAGTGTCCAGCCAGGACTATTAACAACATGTTTATCCAGATTACCAAGTCACTGATTAATTGCTGAATGGCCAGGCCACTTCTGGTCCCTCATCTCTCCATGTCATTGCATTAATTAAACAAGGGTTCTCTTTTAGCTCCTAGCAGTTTCTACTCATTTATGACCTGAAGGGCTTAAAGTGCACATCTATTTAGCAGCAAAGAGGTGCAGACAGCAGTTTCATACTGCATCTTTTAGTAAAAAAAAGCAGCAGACCAGTGTCATTCAAGAATGATCCCAAAGAACTGCACAGCAGAAGGAGCTGTAGCACCACTGTCTAGCATTTGGGGAGCATCTCTACATTGAGCCCTCACTACTGTTTGTTTGCCCAGTATTATCTGCAAAGACTGCTGCCCCAAGCACACATAGAACTCCAATTTGTTTCCATTAGCTAATATGTGGACAGGACAGCCATCTTTCAGGCAAGTGAAAAAACGTAAGACACTGCATGAATCTTCAAAGCTTTGCTCAATATGGCAGAGTGGGCCAGAGAGTTTTGTTCCAGATAGTCCCTTCCAGCCATCATGATGCCTAGTAGAGGAAGAGCTAGAACTCCAAAAGCAAGCAGAGAATGAGCTTTAGAAATGAATTAGGATTTAGGACATTCATTTTGCTGCAAGCTGGGGGTTACCATTCTAAAGTTTCCTTAATGCAGAGCTGGACTTTTTTTTTTTTTAAAGCAAAAAAGACATCCAGGCTTTGCCTACACTAGTTCTGCTTTCTAAAAATGTTTAGCTGTTGCCAACACTTGTTCAGCTTCTGCCTGCATTACCAACACTAGAAACAATGCATGTTGGTTGCTGCCAGCTTTTGATACCAAGTTGATCAGACATGTTCTACGCAAGTTTATACAGTGCTAGAAGCAGCCATGCCAGCAATCCATCATTCTATTCGAATGAGGTTCTTATACCACCCTTGCCACCACAGTACCAAGCACCTTCCAGAAGTATACTACATTAGAAGCACTATGTGCCACTGTAGTGTGTTAGGTGAAAACGCTCTATGAAGACAGGTGAGAGAGCTCTTCTGTTGGCATAATAAATCCACCTCCATGAGAGGCGGTAGCTATGTTGGTGGGAGACGCTCTCCCGCCAACATAATGCTGTCCACACTGGTGCTTAGGTCAGTGTAACTTACATCACTCAGGGGAGTTGCTTATTCGCAGAAGTGGTAGTGTTGACCTAGCCTCAGTGACATGACTCACTTCCATCACATGTTCGTCATTCTCTCATCCTTTCCCCAGGTTGGGGCTCAACACTGCTAATGCTGACCAGTGTTTAGCAACAATGGGAAATGTAGCAGGATAGACAAGGCCCAAATGTGAAGACTAAAGGTACGTCGACACTTAAAATGTTACAGCAATACCACTATAGCACTTCGGTATAGATGCTTTCTATAGCGACAGGAGGGGCTCTCCTGTTGCTGTAGTTAATCCACTTCTGAGAGGTGGTAGCTGGGCTGACAGAAGAATTCTTTCACCAACCTAGCACTGTCTATACTAAGGCTTAGAGTGGCATAGCTGTGGGTCTCAGAGGTATCACACCTAGGGTGACCAGATGACAGAAGTGAAATATCGGGATGCGGGGGGGCAGAACAAAAAAAACCAAAACAAAAAAACCCGCTGGAGCACAGGAGGAAAAATTGGCGGGGGCAGGGCGGGCCGGGGAGGCGTGGCAGCCAGCAACAAACCACCCCCAATTCTTTTTGTATAGTGGGACTCGGGAGGTACTTTTCAACCTAACATATACCCCAACACACCTATGGCTGAGACTCTGCTCCCCTCAGACTGATCCTCTTCTCCTCTGGTCCTTCTCTTCATATTTTTAAGCCTTCGTTGTTTAGCAGAGAGCAGAAACCAAAGCCCCATGCACACCCACTCCGTTCAAGAGAGCACACAGCAGTACTTGTGTATATCAACAAGAGCCACTCAATCTATGGTGCATTTACAAACGCCTCCTTCCACCCAGATCCCCTCCCTTCCAGGGGAAGAGACTTCGGCTCTGGAAACAGCGATTTCTGGGTCTGCAAGACTGCCCTATCTCCAGAGAGCTCCTCCGCCCCCAGAGGAGGGCAGGGCAGGCAGCATGGCTAGGGGGCTGCTCCTTTAAACCCCATCCCAGACTGGAGGCTTTTGGAACCGGGCAGCCAGAGGAAAGGGGGCCGAGCAGGCGAGCAGTTACCTAGAGCGAGTGGCCGGTGGCTCAGGAGCAACACGAGCTGCTGCTGCTCAGCTACAAGCTGAGCCTGGCTACCATCCCTGCCCCCCACCCAGCAACCAGAGCTGCCCCCCAAAGAGCTCCCTCCACTGGACGGGGGCGCTCTCTGCCCGCTGCAGGCTCCCGGTGCCTACAAGCCCCGCCCCTGCCTCTGTGCGTGCCTGGGGAGTGGGGCTGCAGCACTCTGCAGGCTCCTGCTGGCCAGCCGGCGCCAGAAGCTCAGCTGCGCTGCCCCAGGGCCCGGAAGAAGCGGGGAGCGGCGCCGGCTTGCCGCGGTCCCCCAATATCGGGACAAAGTGCGTCCCGACCAATGTAAGGTCGGGACATGTCCCCTAAGGTCGGGACATGTCCCCTAAGGTCGGGACGTCTGGTCACCCTAATCACACCCCTGAGATAGGCAGCTATGCCCAATAACTTTTCAGTGTGGACCAGCCCTACAGCTGCTCATGAGAAACAAGAGATCCAAGTGCAAGGCCTTTGGGAAGCTCCTCCTGACACCTCTCATGGCTCCATCTTTCATATCAGTCTTCAGCTAACTGGCATCAAATCTAATGTACCTACCCCCTCTAGCTGTTGAAGGAAAAAATGCAGCTGTTTTTCTTCTCCCTCTCCAGAGCCACCTTACTGCTGTGGTGGAGAGGATCTGCTATTCTACCCCTAAAGAGTATCCTAGTACCTGCCTCTGCTGCTCAGAACTTCTGCCTCAAATAGCAGCATAAGAACATTTGTATAGTAACTCCTCACTTAAAGTCGTCCTGGTTAACGTTGTTACGTTGCTGATCAATTAGAGAACATGCTCGTTTAAAGTTGCGCAATGCTTCCTTATAATGTCATTTGGCAGCCGCCTGCTTTGTCCACTGCTTGCAGGAAGAGCAGCCATTGGAGCTAGCTGGTGGGGGCTTGGAACCAGGATGGACCGGCAGCCCCCCTATCAGCTCCCCGTTCCCCTAAGTTCCCTGTGTTGCAGCCACCCAGCAGGCTATCAATTGCCAGCTGTTCAGCTGTCCCTCCCCCCACTGCCATGTGCTGCTCCTGCCCTCTACCTTGGAGCTGCTCCCTGGAGCCTCCTGCTTGCTGTGAGGGGGCCAAATTCACATGCTTCTATCTATCTATCTATATATCTCTCAAGTTAAAAAGTATGCCTTTCATACAGCTTATAAAATGTCTATTTTATGTATTAAGTATAATGTATTGTGCTTTATAACTAAAACTGTACAAAAACCCCATCATATTATTGCTATAAAAATGTTATTGCTTATATTGCTATTAGTTAGCTTAAAATTATATTATTATTGTTAAAAATATAATAGTAATACCTTTCATGTCCATGCTCATCATGCATTGTCATTACATCCAATCAAAACCCCTTAGGTTAAAGCATCTAAAGTAAAATCTAAATTCCAAAACTTAATGCAAATAAAAATTTAAAAATGTTTGTTGTACTAGCAGTACAAATCAGGGGGGTTATAAAAGCAAAAAAAAAAAACTAAAAAAAAATTGCAATGCATAACAATTTTTTAGCAGAAGTCAGGCTAACTATAACCCTAATAATATAAAATTTATAAAAGCAAAAAAAACTATGTAAGGCAAATAAAAAAAGCTCTATAAAAAGTTGTTGCAACCTTATATAAATATGTAAATAATATAGAATGTAGACTAAAAGTCTACATTAGTAAGCAAAACAAAATATCAAAATAACCTATGTATAAACAAAATGCTGCTGTTGTTTTCCATGCTGTATCTCTTAATCACACCTTTAGTTTTAAAAACCTCCTTCCAAACCTTAAATCATAAATGGTTTACAAAGCTCTTTCAAACAATTGCTAAATAATTTTTTTTCTTTCTTTCTTTGTGTTATTTAAATAATAATACAATGTGCCAAATGCCTGTGTAATGCTATAATCAAAAGCTCTGCTGTCCATAAAAAAACCCAGTATCTGTCCCTCCAGGTTAATCGCAAATTGCGTAATGGGCCTGACAATTTTTGGGTTTGTCAGGCCCGAAGGAAAAACCGTAAAAGTTACTAGTAACCCCCCCCCCTTAACAGCTAGTAGCCGTTACGTCAGCCAGCGGCCATTAGAAAAAAGCAAACACTTCAAGTACACAGTAGCCTAAACTTTTCAACTGTCTTCCCTTTCAAGGCCTTAAGGTAGTTAAAGCTGGTCCCAAGCCGGTTTTCACTAACCAAATAGCAAAAGCACGGGTCTAACAACCACCAATCAAGTGTTAATACGACAAAGGCCTTTATCTAAATATATATAAAAAAAAAAATCTATAAAAAAATCTATAAAAATTTATGTAAAACAAAGTTTTTGTACCAAGGTGCAAAGCTCTCCTTTCTTCTGCAAAATAAAGCAACTCCTCCTTATCCCTATCTGGCTGTTATTAGCTCTCAGCTAGGTAAACCCAATATTTCGGTAACATAGTTAAAGAGTAGTTAACTAGAGGATTTTAGAAGTTGGTCTTGTGCCCTTTCCTCCTTTGAGGGGAAAAAGGCAAGCTAGAAGGTTTTCCTTAGGAATATCAACTTTGGCCTTCTCTGTTGGAAAACTTGCTGGGTTTCTTCATGAACATATGTGGTTAGCTCACACACTGACTGGGCGTGTGGGTCTAGAAATTTTAAGACTCCATTTCTCCAAAGTGTTGGTTCATTGAACTTTGACCTGTTAGCAAAAGAATGCTGAAATAGTGATTTTAAAACCTTTTTCTTGGTTGTTCAACTTTCATTCTTGGCCATTATGCTGTTAAACTAGTTCCAGGCTAGATGGGACCAGATTTTCAAGTGCAAGATGCTTTCAGAAACTTTTGCTTCTCAAGTGTATAAAGGACAACAACAACAACAAAAAGAGGCCACAAGCCCAATATCCTCTACTACTGCATGTTCAACCAGCTTCAAAGGTGACATTTTCTGTTAAGGCAAAGAATCAGAAATAAATTAAGGTAACACTTCCACACAAAAAAGTGAGAAGGTCTTAGTGCACTCAGAGACCCCTCTCCCTTTCACCCTACACCCACATCCTATTCTGGAAATGCACAGTTTTAAGTCTGGCCAGGAGATTCCTGACTTCGATGGGCAATTAAAGTGGCAGCATCTCCCCATCCTTAAGTGGGACAGGACTCTCTGGGACAGTCTAGGCCAGGGGCTCTCAATCTCTCTTTGAGTCTCCCACACATGGTATAAAGATTCCACAGCCCAGCTGTGCCACAACTGGTTTTCTGCATATAAAAGCCAGGGCTGGCATTAGGGGATAGCAAGCAGGACAACTGCCTGCCCCTGCAAAGCTACATTGTTTGTGCTTCGGCTTTCTGTCCTGGACCCCAGTGAGTCTAATGCTGGCCCTGCTTAGCAGACCCCCTAAAACCTGCTTCCAGCCCCCCGACCCCTGGTTGAAAACGACTGGTCTAGGCAGGGTGTGCTGCCAAGAGCAGAGGTGGCCAGGTGTGGAAGGGCATCCACAAGCAGGAGAAAGAAACACTAGAATTCCTTTGCTTTCTCCCAGTAGTTCACTAGAGGGGATTGCATATGCACGGAATCACAGGAGAAGACTGGTAAGAGTTAATGGTTTTCTCTGCAGCTTTTTCCTTGTATGCCTGATAAGAGTTTGGTATCAAGTTTTAAGTTAGTATATTTAAACCTTGCTTGTGTAAATGTAATACCTTACATATTGAGCCACTAGAGCATTTCCAGAAGATATAAGGGTGGTACATACTAGAACAGTAAATAAAAATTGAAATTGGCCCCAGGGGGCCAAAGTAGTATCCACTCTGTCAGCTCTCATTATAATGCAGAGTAGCTGGATGACTATCCACAGGTATATCACATGTTTCCCTCGATCACTTTTCACACAGCCCTAGAATGATGTGAACGTGCAGCTAATGTTCATAAAGCCTCGGCAGGTCTTTTTTAAAGGCAGTCTACTTTACAATAGAGTGACATATTGTTCACTCAAGCACTACCCTCCCTAGGACATTCCCTCTGCCACCCTCTCCCCACCAAGTTGTGTTGAAAACAGTTCACTGCTTGTACAAGTGCAACAAAAGTCTCACCACATCACAAAGCCTGATGAAACATGCCAGCAACATATGTTTCCTTAATGTAACCATACCCAGACTGGAAAACTAATTTATCTATTGTTAGCAATGCCAAGCCATGTGGTTTTGCCAAAAATTCTTACAGAATGACTCCCTCCAAGGTTCCCCCTCCTCCCCCCATGTCCTAGGGTATTTCTACATTAACCGCCAGATCAGCGGGCAGCGATCGATCCAGCAAGGGTCAATTTATCACATCGAATCTAGACACAATAAATTGATTCCCGGGCACTCTATCGTCAACTCCTGTACTCCACCACCAGGAGAGGCACAGGCGAAGTTGACAGGGGAGCAGCAGCAATTGACTCACCGTGGTGTCTTCACCGCGGTAAGCTGATCTAAGTACGTCAACTTCAGCTACATGAATAACGTAGCTGAAGTTGCATAACTTAGATTGATCTCCCCCCAGTGTAGACCAGGCCCTAGTGATGTTTAGATTTCTCTGACTACAGGTATTAAGAATTAGGGCTTTGTTATGTAGGATATTATAACCAAAAAAAGTAAAGATTTCTCCTAGTCCATGACTAGGGCTCCTATGGTAATACATTTGTATTAAGTGATTTCTAAGCAGCTGATCTAATGTAGATTAAGATCAAGACAGCAACTCAGCAAAGTGACTGGTTTGTAACATTTTAGTTTTTATCTACCCACAGATATTCCAGTGGAGGCCAACATTATAAGCAGTCACTGGATTTGCATTTTCAGATCTCTTGGCAACCCAAGCTTCACACCTCTTTAAAAGGCCAGTTATTATCCCTACTTTACAAGTAGAGGAGCACAGAAAGGATAAGTAATGTGCCCAGGGGCACACATGAAGTCAGTGGTACTCTAGCAATTAGGTAGCGTCCCTCCCTGCCTGCTCCTGCCTTACTCCGCATTTCGACCAAGGGATAGGCGAGGATGTCACTGGAGACCCTGCCACCCGAAAGCCCAGCCCCGCGATCAAGGGCTAGTCAAGAGTTACAGTCACTCCCCAGCCAGGAGCTCCAGCCCCCGCACCAGCTCGCGAGAGGAGAGACCGACCCGGCTTCCGCCAGCGCCACTGAGAACCGGGGCCCAGCGGTGTCCCGAGCGCCTCCCTTGGGGCCCCCGGGCTCGTCCAGCCCCTCACGGCAGAGCTCAGCAGCGGCTCCGACAGACGGGAGCTCGCGGCTTTCCGGCGCGACACGGGGGCAGCGGCGCAGCAACGCTCGGGAGCCCCAGGGCCCGGGCGGACTCACGGCGCCGGTGAAGATGTCCTCGCCCTCGGTGTCGCTGTCCGCATCCCCTTCGGCCCTGGGAAAGGGCGGGGGCAACCGCTCCGCAGAGGGGCTGGAGCTGCAGGCGCCGCCCGACGCCATGTCCCTGCGCTCAAGGATGCGGCTTCCGCCTCCCAGATGCCTACTGGGGCGGAAACACCAACGACAGTTTTATGAGGAGAGAGCGGCGCCGTGGGCGGGGGCGGGGCCTGGCCCTGCGGACAAGGGGGAGGAGCCATGCCGGGGGGCGGGGCGGGTCAGGGGACGCCCTTGGTGGGGGGAGCCAAACGGGGGGCGGGCCCGCCAGAATACACAGAGGAAAGAGCCGGGAGAGGGCGCGGGACTTCGGGAGGGCGGGGCTGGCTGCCGTGGGTGGAGCCAGAATGGGGGGGGGGGGCTGTGCCATGTCTAGGTGGTCCTGATGGTCGCGTGCCGTGCTCGTGCGCTCTGCAAACTGTTCCGCGTGATGGGCTCGGGGGTCAGGGCGCACGGCCCGCGATCTGTCCCTCAGAGAAGGGAGGGGATCATGCCAAAAACCCCGCCTGATTGGCTGCCTTTTCCCCCTTCCCCGCCTCCTCAGCAAGGGCAGCCAATCAGAGGTGCTGACTGTAGGCAGAGGGTTCTGCCACTCAGCTCGGGAAAAGACAGCCAATAGAATCAAAGAATATCAGGGTTGGAAGGGACCTCAGGAGGTAGGGTGACCAGACAGCAAATGTGAAAAATCAGGATGGGGTGGGGAGTAATAGGAGCCTATATAAGAAAAAGACCCAAAAATCGGGACTGTCCCTATAAAATCGGGACAGCTGGTCACCCTATCAGGAGGTCATCTAGTCCAACCCCCTGCTCAAAGCAGGATCTAATCCCAACTAAATCTTCCCAGCCAGGGCTTTGTCTAGGGTTACCATACGTCCTCTTTTTCCCGGACATGTCCGGCTTTTCGGCACTCAAATCCCCGTCCGGGGGAATTGCCAAAAAGCCGAACATGTCCGGGAAAATGGCGGATCTGCTCCTCCCCTGACTCTTCGGCTCTGTTTAAGA
>NW_020664418.1:10387549-10398226 GCF_002925995.2 Terrapene triunguis | reverse complement strand
CTAATTCAGCAAGACGGGGTGCTGGAGTCCTGAGCTGGCAGGGAAAACAGAAGCAGGGGTAGTCTTGGCACATCGGGTGGCAGCTCCCAAGGGGGTTTCTGTGATCCAACCCGTCACACAGAGCCTCCAGCCGCGGCGGCTCTACTCCTTCCCGACTCTTCGGCTCTGTTTAAGAGCCGAGTGCTACGGGCTTTGAGCAGCCCCCATACCTCCGGACCCTGCGCCGCCGGAGCCCGGGAGGGGAAGTGCCCGGCCGGGGGCGTAGGGTCCAGAGGCAAGGGGGCTGCCCGAAGCCCAAGCGCTACCGGCTTCACGGTTTGCCGGGCAGCCTCCAGACCCTGCGCCCCCAGCTGGGCGCTTCCCCTCCCGGGCTCCAGCTGCGCTGGGCAAGCGTCGGCCGGGGGCGCAGGGTCTGGGGGCTGCCCGGCAAACCATGAAGCCGGTAGCGCTCGGGCAGCCCTTTCCCCGTGGCTGGGAGTGGGAGGGAGGAGGGGGCGGAGTTAGGGCGGGGAAGAGGCGGAGTTGGGGCGGGGCTGGGGGTGGGGAAATGGGCGGGGCCAGAGCCTGTGGAGGGTCCTCTTTTTTTATTTTGTAGATATGGTAACCCTAGCTTTGTCAAGCCTGACCTTAAAAACCTCTAAGGAAGGAGATTCCACCACCTCCCTAGGTAACCCATTCCAGTGCTTCACCACCCTCCTAGTGAAAAAGTTTTTCCTAATATCCAACCTAAACCTCCCTCACTGCAGGTTGAGACCATTACTCCTTGTTCTGTCATCTGCTACCAATGAGAACAGTCTAGATCCATCCTCTTTGGAACCCCCTTTCAGGTAGTTGAAATCAGCTATCAAAACCGCCCTCATTCTTCTCTTCTGCAGACTAAACAATCCCAGTTCCCTCAGCCTCTCATAAATCATGTGCTCCAGCCCCCTAATCATTTTTGTTGCCCTCCGTTGGACTCTTTCCAATTTTTCCACATCCTTCTTGTAGTGTGGGGCCCAAAACTGGACACAGTACTCCAGGTGAGGCCTCACCAATGTAGAATAGAGGGGAACGATCACGTCCCTCGATCTGCTGGCAATGCCCCTACTTACACAGCCCAAAATGCCATTAGTCTTCTTGGCAACAAGGGCACACTGTTGACTCAAATCCAGCTTCTCGTCCACAGGTGGAGAGAGGGAAGCGGCCTCATGGCCCGTACCATTCCCACAGGAGGGGATGGGGCGCAGAAAGAGCCTCCCACTTCGTGGGAAGGTGTGTTAGCCCAGCCTGCTGGCTCCCTCCTGCCCCCGCACCCTGCGAGCCCAGAACCGAGGGGGGCAGGGTGGGGGAAGGCTTGTGGTTAGTTTATATGTCAGTGCATGGCTGAGAGCACTGGGATTTCCCTGAGGGCAGAGCACCTGCATTTCCTTACACAGTGAAGCAATGGAGTCCATTTTTTTCCATGCCCTTCTGTAGGTTCAGGCAGGGCACCAAACCGCACGGCTTCACGCGTTGCCATTGGCCACGTGGCAGTGGTCTATGCTGCACACTGGCAGGACTGCTGGGTATCACCTATCCAGGTTCTCAGCTTCTCCTTGGCCCCCTCCTCTCCTGCGCTGCCCTGGGGATAGTATGGGAGGTGCCCCATCCATTCCTAGGCACCCCCCATTAAACTCATATCCTGCTCACTCTTTCCTCCCCTGCAATATGACAAGCGCACCATGCGGGAGTGTCTGGGCAGCTGCACTGTGGGAGGCAGCACCCCCAGTTCCTCCCGTAAGAATGGGGCTGAGTCAAACACCTGCTGCAGGTGTAACTCTGGAAGCAGGTCTTCAATTTGCCAAACAGACACTACCTTTGCATGATGGTCGCTCTCAAAACCCTCAGGTTGGCCACCCCTTTCAGGCACTGGTTATGTCTACCTCTGTATAGTGCTCAGCCCAAGGGGCCTCAATCTCTGTCCAGGCCACTGGGTGCTACCATCTTGTAAATATTAAACTACCTACAAAAAAAACCCTATTAAAATAATGTTGCAAAGTCAAGCATTTGAGGGTTAGGAAAGGCCAGTGTTACCATTGCCCCTGCAACCTAATCTGCCTGTGTGTGTATGCATTATGATACAAGTCTTTAATTATACGATCACAGATTACACACCCCATATTCACCATAGTAATATGATTATGATATAATTATTATGCATCTTGTACATGATATGTCATGTGAGGTGTCAATGGAAAAGTTATGGTTTTCTGAATATGATTATCCTATTTGTATGAATGTATCATTTTTGTATATGGAGTTATGAATATTAACTATGTATTTGTATTTCAAATGTGCTTGCACCTGGGTAACACACACAAAGCTTTACATACAGTTTGCTAGCACACTGTGAATGGCCTATTCAACTTGAATGGCCCACCAACAAAGACAATGGGCCATGGGGAAAGCTTATCTTCACCTGATGAACTGTCCTGGGGACGCTTCAGTCAGCCTGTGGATAATGGCTGCCATGACTCAGCAAAGCATGCAAGGGAATGTAACTAGGTCACATGATACTAAACTCCATTTTGATACCTGTATTTTTTCACAAACTTGGCTGGGAACTTGGCTTGGAACAAAGGGCTTCCCGCCATATGGAAGAAATTATAAAAGGGAGAAGTGACATCACCCCAGGGCCCCACTCCTCACATAAGAACACCTGGAAACACCGGAGGAACAAAGACTGAACTAGGGGAAGCGCTGGTCCCAGGCTAAAGGGATTTCTAGCCTGTGAATGGAAGCTTGATGGACTGTTTGTACTATCTAACAAGGTGAGACACCGCTTGATTCAAATCCTATCTAGTACATAAAACTTAAGACTGCAGTTTTGTTCATTTCTTAGGTAACCATCTTTGATCTGTTTGCTATTACTTATAATCACTTAAAATCTATCCTTCTGTAGTTAATAAATCTGTTGTATATTTTTTAATCTAAAACAGTGTGGTTTGCTTGAAGTGTGTGGAAAACCTCAGCTCAGTGAGGTAAGGTTCTGTGTATATTCCTCTCCAAATCGAGGGAGGGGTGGACTGGGTAATTGTAATAATCTTTAATGGTCAGGTTTTTGACCAGGGCGGGACCATACAACTCCAGGGTCCTAAGCTGAGGAACCGGGGGGGCATTTTGGCTGGAGCCGCTCTATTGTTGGCTCATGAGTGGCTGGCCAGAGCATTCATGAACACAGCTGGGTGTGATCCCTTCCTGGGGAGGTTGGTGCGAGGGCAAACTTGGAGGGCTTTGCAGCTTGTCAGATCATCACAGATTGATGAGACAGGCATAGCACACTTCTTAGAGTGTATAGATAACCGTAACAGGTGCCAAGCTTTGTCTAAGGCAGTTTTCTCACCTACAGCTACTTTTCACGTCTCCAATCCACATGGCCAGGCATCCATTGTTCATAGAGTGGAAAGAGCACTGCCCGTTTTGTTCCCTCAGTGCTGGGTAACAAAGGGGTTCTCTCCCCTTCTTCTTACAGTCCAGTGAACGTTTGAGATCTATTCTTTTGAAGTTCTGGTAACTGGTGTTTCCCTCAGATGCAAATAAACTGCCCACTGTCTGTGCCAACATTCTGCTCAATTTACATTATAGACTCCGGCAAACAGGCAAAACAAATCTCCTTTGTCTAGAACAAACGTGTTTATCAAGTCTGCCCCAAAAAAGTATTTTAGGAACATATTTCCAGCACACACACACACACAACTCTTTACACGCCATCAGTACGCACCCCACGCCATGCTATTAATGAGCAGTGTGGCACCAGCTTTCATTTGACTCTACACATGACACTTTACAGAAAATACTATGATGGCAACGTGTGAAGTGTAGTGAGTGTGTCAGAGGTGGCAGGAGTTTGCAGAACAGTGGCCCTCTGCCAGTTGGCATTGAGGGACTCATAGGTTATGTCTGCACAGCAAAGAAAGTCCCACGGCTGGCCTGTGCCAGGCAACAGGGTCTGGGGGGCTGTTTCATTGCTGTGTAGACTTCTGGGCTTGGGCTGGCACCCGAGCTCTGGTACTCTCCTACCCTGCAGCGTCCTAGAGCCCAGGCTGCAGCCCAAGCCCAGAAGTCTACACAGCAATAAAATAGCCCTGCAAGCCTGAGTCAGCTGGCATGGGCCAGCCACGGGCATCTAGTTGCTGTGTAGACAAACCCTTAGGAGCCCAAGAGTATCTTGTTAATTAAGTCTAGGTTCTAGAAGGCATATTATGATTTTATTTGGGATGTAACCATTTGTTTCCAATACTTTCACGTGCTATTACTTGAATCTCAGGGCTTTGTTAAATAAACTTATCCCTGATTTCACTAGAAACCAATCTCAGTGCTGTGTGTTAGGCAGAGCGGGGAGCTGAGTAGGAACTCACAAGCTGTTTCTCTGGAAGCAGTGAATCTGTAAATACGACGATTGTCCAGTGAACCAGGGCTGGACCCTCCAGGGAGCTGCTTGCCGAGTTTGAGGGATAGCGTGTACCTATTGCTAAGCTGCAGCGAGAGCAGGGCCTTCCTCACGCTAAGGGCAGGTGGTACCCCCACCGCTATTTAGGTTGCCCTGCCCTTTCCCTTATAACAGCTTCTTGTGACCTTTCCTTTGAGAGGCTCTCACACCGCCATTGTTTGAAGTAGGTCTTTACTATTCAGTAGGGGGCAAGCACTCTGGCTTGAGAGGAGCTTTGGCTCTGTCCCACGCCATTCTGGCTGCTCTGATAGAAAGGGTTAAGAGGCACCATTTCCCTTCTTGCTTTTTCCTCAGGAGAGGTAGCAGCCAGAGTAGCCAAATACCCCACCACACCAAAGGTGAGCTCACCCCCCCACACACAATACTGGGGATATCCAGGAGCTGCCAGAGCCGCTGTAGGGGTTGGAGCGGTGGAGGAAGAGGCCACAAGAGCAAGGCTGGCTCAAGATCATAAGGGCTGGAGCAGCTCTACCTCCCCAAGGGAGCAAACTTGACACCCCCCCCCCACCCCCTTGGATCCAGCACATTGCCCAAGCAACCCATCCCACCTCTAGGGACACCATGGAGTGGGTGTGGGTATGGGCTGGAGCTCCCCCTACTTCAGGGGGGGAGGGGAGATCGAGGTCAAGTCAGGCTCCCCACAACCATTGCCCCAGACCCAGCAGCACTTCCATGGCTGGGATCTCAACCAACTTCTGCTTCCAGCTACTGTTGAGAGACAAGGTGGGTGAGGGAATATCTTTTATTGGACCAGCTTCGGAGGGGGCAGGGGGGAGAAGAGAAGCTTTCAAGCTTACACAGAGCTCTCCTTCAAGTACATTCTGTGTAAACTCAAAAGATTGTGTCTCAGATATCCTCGGACCACAGCAACACAGCATCCAGCTAATGTAGCTAGTCTTGTAGCAGGCTGGGCTGAAGGTTAAGGGGGCAAATGCTGCAGGCAATATTGGGGGTGGGGTACGGTTGTACAAAATAAACTTTTTATTTTAAAGGACCCCAGAGACCCAGCAGGGCAGAATGAACACTAACAAATCTGGCCTTTCCTAACCTTTCAAGAGACAGTTTCTAATTTAAATGTTCTTTTCATGTAGTTGTGGGCTGTGTATATTTTCCTACTGAACATGTAAATGATTACAAAGAGCAGTGGTTCTCAGATCAAGTACACCTCCCACCACTGGGTAATTTTGGAGGAGGTTTGGTTTTGAAATAAAAGTAAACTAAACTTGCTTGATTGTAGGTATTGCAGTGCCCCCTCTTGGATAGACTCAGAGCTACTAATCTCATGGGTGAGGCCTTTCTCAAAGATTGTCCTTCCACTCAAATGTTGATCCTGTGCGTTTGGAACCAGAAGATTAATTTTAGATGAACTCTTCCATACAGACAGCGACCTTGATGGTAGGAGACTGTCCATGGATGGCCACTGTATGAGACTCCCTCATGGGGTGGGGAGGGAAGAAGACAGGGACACTTCTCTCATTGGGTGAGCTGCTTGTTATCAGTAGAATGTTACCTGACTATAGTGAGGATCTGCTAACACCTTACAAACCACCATTATGCCACCACACGCTAGATAAACCGGGGTTTTTAAAGAAGGATGCAAACCACGCTAGCTAGTGCTCAGACAAGGGAGAGCCTTGTCCTGAAGAACTTTAGGCTCAATGTCTTAAACTGCCCTAATCTTCAAAACAATGGATCCAGCCCCAGCCACATTAAAGATCAAACATCAATCTCTGAACCACCACAAAAGCTGCGCTCTTCTGGGACAATGCAGCTCACAGCGCAGAATGAAGCATGAGAGCTGGGACAAAAAATTCTGTGCCTGAGGGATCCAGCTAGGGAGCAGTCTTCCAGAGAAGATTAGGTGAATTAAGACTAACTGCCTTGATGGAACATTGCAAAGAGAAGGCCTTTCCATCATAAGAATGACACACAACAGTAACTCCAGCCAAGCAGGAGTTACCCTGAAACAAACTAGCCTAAACACAGAGTAAATTAATAAAAATCTTAAATCAAACCACCCCCTACACTTAGAGTTTTGACCCCCAAAAGGGAGAAGAGACAAACTCCAAGAAATTCACTAGGAGCTTTGCTATTGAATTGAGGAGGAAGGTGCGCAGATACTACGGTGATGGAGAGACAGAAGAATCTGCACTCTAATTACACACAGAGGAGAGAAATGGAACAGCACAGCCTTTCCCCTCCCTGTATACAACTACTTCAGCATTTTAACACACAACTTTGCCCCATCTTTTTAACCCTCCACCTCCTGGATTAGGTTTTGGGGATTAAACTTTAAGCTATTGGCTCCTTGTGCATTACAGACACTTGCCAGCTATTTCCACTCCAACTCCACATCTCACCCTCGCTCTGCTTTGCACAGTAAGCCCACCACCCACTCCCTCCCCTCTGGGATTGACAGCAGGCACTGGCTGCTGAATAAGGAGGCAGCAGGATGAAGTTCTTGAGCCTGGGAAGGCGTGTGCACCTGCTGCTGCCCAACTCCCTCCGCAGAGGATCTCCGAGCCAGCCGCAGAGGCATAGGGGCCAAGACCTCCAAAGGGCCTGGCCCCCAAGTGGGAGCTCCTTCTCCTTTTATAAGTCAGTCCCATGAGGGGCTGGTCTGGCAGGAGTCAGTGTTAAAACTGAGAAAGGAAACTGAGGCACAGACTAGTGCTTGGTAAACCCCTCACAGCCAAGTCATGGCTGAGTGAGGAAAGGAGCCCAGGAGTACAGCACACAGCTGCGGTCCATGTGGCTCTCAGGGCCATACAGGTAGTATGTATGGATGTGGCCCACATAACACAGAGAGCTGCATATGCAGCCCACAATGATAAAAGGTTGAGAACCACTGGTCTAAAGATACATGATGACAAAGTTGGGGGGGGGGGGGGCGCGCACAAGGCAGGAGGGAGGGAGGGACCAAGAAAGATAATATGACTTACCAAGGTCACCCAGCCGATCAGTGCAGAGGTAGGATTAGAACCAAGGTCTGAGTCTTGATCCAGTGGTCTAGGCCTAGGCTCCAGAATTTCAACTTTCATTATAAAATTAAGTTCATGGTTGTGAAGGAAACTTTCAATCTGTGACCCAAGTACAACTGGTGTAGTGCCGTCTGCCTGAGTCTGCAGACAGCGTGCAACAGTAAGTTTGGGACACATCTGAACTGCTTCTACTCAGCTCCCTGGATAGTGATCTCTGAAGCCTAATAATCACCTTTAAACTGCCAGCATCATTAACTAATTCCCAGATGATCAGCGCAAACAGGTTGCGATGAGGGACAATCCTGTTAGGAAGACTGGAAACCTGTGTCCAGAGTAAATGGGCCATGGGAGCATACGACTACTGATTGTTCTCCAGGCTGAGCCCAAACAGACCATTCAACGTAAGCTGGTATCCTGTGCGCCTGCCTCGGTGCTGCATGTGAGAGGGAGGAGTTAGATTGGTCATTTACAGAGCCTGGAGCTCGGGCAGCAAATCTATCCACATGCCCCACTCCATGCCAACACACAAGACTATTGCAGTTCGGCCCAGGAAGGTTCTCTGAGAGGGCTGCACACACCAGACCTGTGCCCACACAGAGAAGGCATGTGACGGAGCAGCTGCTGAGGAGCCATGTGCCAGGAGCTTGGTGGGAACATGTGGTCTCTTGGCTGCACTTCCATGCCCTGTTTACAGCACACTGGGGGCTCGCCCAAGCTGGAGACTTCACATACCGAGGCCAGGGGGTCTTGTTAATCGCTTTTATTTTAGCGAGTGCTGTACACAGTCAACCTCAATCGCCCACCACCAGGTGCTCCCCATGCCCACTGTACACATCTGCTTTGCGCCCGCTGTGCTCCAGTGCTTGCCTCTGCGGGGCGAGGCCCAAATAAGTTACCCGTGTCCCCTGTGCTGTGTCCCCAGGCACCGGCGCTGGAGAGGGCCATGATCAGCCCTTGAATCTTGGTCCTCCCGGCGCTAGGGCAAAAAACACAAAGTCCCCTTGTGCCAGGGATAGTGTGATTTGGAAACAAAGTCACAAGGTGATGCCCCCTGCCTGTGCATCTCAGAGAAGATGGGCACCACTGCCCAAGAAACTGGTCTCATCCACTTTCCCAGGGCTGGGAGGTCTCAGCATGGCATGGCAGCCTCCGAGGGCAGAGGGGAGCACCTGCAGGGCAAGACCAACATGTTAGGAATGGGCTAATGCAGCAGCTGGGACATGGCCTCTGCAGGCCCCATGCTCTAACGCCCACTGTTCTGGGTTGGTAGCATTCAGGGGCTGCTCTTGCTTCATCTCCAGCTGATGTTACTGTCACAGACCACCTGCCACCCAGGAGTCATTTCCCCCCTCCCCGGCCCAGACCACGTCTGGTACAGGACGGAGCTATGCTGCTACAAGGGCCTCTTGCTTGGTACCATCAGGATGCGTTACAGCAACGTCCCTGGCCCCTCTGCATGTGACGACTCCCCCCACAGGCAGGTGCCAGGAGCCCCCACCAGAAAAGACAGACAACAAACCAGTCACTTGAAATGACTGGACCAAGGAGCCACCTTTGTGTAGGAGGAGCCAGGACGTCCCAGGGCGCCGGGACAGCTGTGTAATGCTGACAGCCTGGCCAAGCCACAAGCCACTCACAGAGCCCCAAAAGGCCACTGGGTTGGGCCAATGCTTGCCCACCCCCCTCATTTCTGCTACCATGTTGGGAGGTTTCTGAGCAGCCTGAAGGGCAAAGCTCAGAGTACCACAATACCAGACACCTCCCCAAGGATCCCAGCCCAACAGGTCTGGGGGCCCACCTCCCAGCATTACCCTTCGGCTCTTTCCCGCTTCGGAAGGTCTCTGCCTGGCTTATGTTCCTGACAGTAGAGCTAAGCCCCTTCCTGCCTCCTCAACAACCCAGGGCCAGCGACTGCCCCAGGCAGCTCTGGCACGCCTGCTGCGGGCAGCCATGGGCACTGGTCAGCACAACAGCTACTACAGCCTGGGCACTGCCAGTGCCCCAAGAGCCCCCCAGCACAGCCTGGGAGACCAGCACTCACTCCATCTTGGCCTCCAGGCGGTGGATGGTCTGCTTGTCCAGGTAGCGGCAGAACAAAGAGAGGAGGTTGCTGGGGAGGAAGAGAGGCTCCACCAGGGCAGTCTTGGGCACTTGGGACAGCTCCCTGGCAACCAAGAACACTGTGTCCGTCCTGGGGAGACAAACCCACCAGTGAGCACCTGGCTGCCCCCCCGCACCAGCCAACACGGCGTGCTGTGTGCTACCCAGCCACCCTCCCCCACGGGGCACCGCCTGGGCCAAACCCCTCCCCGTGGCACCTCACCACTTCTCGAAGTCCCCACTGTGCGGCTCCAGCGGCATGTCGGAGGAGAGCAGCCTCTCGCCGTGACTCAGCAGGGCATACAGAAGCGAGATCCCGAACTGCGGGGAAGCACAGGAGCGGCCATGGGTTAGAAACAGCAGCCACAGCCAGGCCAGGCCAAGCCCCAAGAGGGAGCATGTCCCCCATAGGGCCCAGCACCCACCCCAGAGAGCCCAGAGACAGGCGCAGAATCTCATCCACCAGGACAGCGCTGAGCTCACTGGCTTTCCCTCCTGGAGGCCCTTCTGGCCCCAACTTCCTGCCCCACCCAGCCCCACACACCTGGTTCTTAAAGGTCATGGTGAGCGGCAGCTCAGTGGAGCCGGCAAGCGGCCTGGTCAGCTCCTGCAGGACCTCGATGAGCTCGCTGAAGGTCATCCGGCCCACCATCTCGCTGAGGGGGCCGTACAGGACAGGCAGGGACTAAACACCAGCACGGAGAGAGGGAAGACAGCGCGGTTAAAACCAGCCCCCAGACCTGACACCATACAGGTGGGCTCAACTCCTACTCCCTGCTCTGGCATGTAATCGCAACAGCATCTGCTTGCAGGGGTGGGGGGAACGAACCCAACCTGCAGGGGGCACTGGGGAGCACTATCAAGTGCTCACTGGGGCCAGGAGACCTGCCCCTCCCAACTGAAACAGGCGAGCTCATGCTGGCAGCTGAAGGTGTAAACCAGGGGTAGGCAACCTTTCAGAAGTGGTGTGCCGAGTCTTCATTTATTCACTTTAATTTAAGGTTTCGTGTGCCGGTAATACATGTTAACGTTTTTTAGAAGGTCTCTCTTTAAGTCTGGGGGGTGTGTGGAGGTGCAGGGCAGAAGGCTGGGTGTTGGGGGGACTCGAGGTCAGGGCAGAGGGCTGGG
>NW_020664418.1:10367145-10387149 GCF_002925995.2 Terrapene triunguis | reverse complement strand
TGGTGCATTCCGGCCCCTCCGCCCCTCCTCCTCCTCCTCTCACCGGGCAGGCAGCGTGCCACTCAAAATCGGCTCACATGCCGTGTTTGGCACGCGTGCCGTAGGTTGCCGACCCCTGGTGTAAACAAAGCGCCCCCTTTCCAGTCCAGACGCAGGGCCCAGACACCACAGATCCTCCAGCCCATCGGCCTGGGCAGAATTGTGCCCTACGGTCTATTCCCCAGGGCAGCCGAGCAAGGGACCTTCCGGCACAGCAATCTGCAGACTAGGCCACAGTCTGGCCATGCCCAGCCAGGACTTTCCCTGCAGCCCTGGCTACATCCCCACTTTCCCAGCCTCCCCCCATTGCCCTAGTTATAACCCTGTATTGCTCACCCCTGCTGGACCCTGGGATCCCAGCCCTAGACATGCTGCCCAGGTGGACCCTTCTGCCTCATGCCAGCCCTCTCATTCCCCAGTTTCCTACAATGGTTGAGGCCTTCTCCTGAGCTCCCTCCAGTTCATCAGTACCTGGTGCCTGCAGAATGGCCCCTCTAGAATCTAGGGCCCAGCTTGGATTGAACGCGGAGGGCAAATTCCCTGCTCGCTCCAGGGCAGTGGTTTGGGGGAGGGGGAAATGGTGCCCCATCCCGGGACCAGCCTCTCCCTACCCCCAGCAGGCCATTACCTCATCCAGCACATCCTTCCTCATGAGGAAAGGCAGGTGGCGGGTGACGGTGACCAGGATCTCCTCCGCCTGCTCCCGTGCCAGGTGCGGCAGCAGCCGCGCGGTCAGTTTCTTCCCCTTCCGCACACAAAGGACCTGCAGGAACTCATCTTCCGCCTCCCTGTGGGAGAGCCCTGAGCTGCCCAGATCCTGTAGGACCCAGCACCCTCCCACCTACCCTTGCTCCACTGGCAGCGGGAAGTGCCGCCAGGGAAGCAGGCAACTGAGGTGACAGGGAGGGGCCTGTGCCTCCAGCAGGGGAGTTTAACAGGATCCTGCATGGCTTGGGTGTGGGGAGGAAGGAGGAGCCAGGAGAAGGCAGCACAGGGCCCCAGTGTCCAGCAGAGGAGCTGGCTCCCATCAAGTGGGCAGCTGGCTTAGTCCCAGAGTATTTGATGTGGCACAGCTGGATGTGGAGTGCTGAGTTTGAAGACAGGAATGTTTCAGATTCCCAAACCCGCTAGTGCCAGGCGACAGGGAACAGGGCGTTCCCATCTGGCCCCAGAGATCTGCTGTTCTAACAGCATCTCCATGCGTGTGGGGCGTGCTTCACCATGGGGCTGGGACCTGCACCCTCCCCAGATGGCCCCTAGGCCCCCTTCCCCAGGGGCCAGCCGTGCGCAGGGACAGTGCACAAATGTGCACCAGCAAACTCACTCCTCACTGTCGCACGCCCTGATCTTCAGGGCCTGGTAGATGCGCCCCACTTCATGGCTCTTCTTCTCACGGAAACGGGGGTGCTGCTCTTCGGGCAGCAGGCTCATCTTCCGCTGAGTCTCCTCCACTTCCAGGAGCTGCAGGAACATCTGAGGAAGCAGGAGAGAAGCTAGTAGGTGGGCCGCGGGGGGGTGGGAGGAATAATGAGATCCCATATGAGCCTGTCCGGATAGACAGTAGCCCTACACTCTATATTCTTCCCCCAGCACTCAGCCTGTGACAAGGAGCGAGCTGCCTGGCTGTGAGAGACAAGCAGCTGGGACATCCCAAGAGGTCCCAGCCACAGCTCCTACGTACAACAGAGACTTCCCATCGGGGTTGGGGAGGGACCTGGGACCCTTGGGTAAGTCTCACCCCACCCTCACTGCAAGGATCCAGGACCTCCATCAGCCAGAGGTGCTCACTCAGCCACTCAGGGCTCCTGGACTAGCTCTAATACACAGTTTCTTATGGACTTGTGAACTCTGCAGGGGACTCGGAGAAGCCAGAGATCCACTGATCCACAGCCTCTAATATTGACTATCTGACCTTCTTCAGAATAGCCCTGTGCCCTAGGTTCAAGGAGGCAGATGAATATGGCAGAGTGGAGTGTCTGCACCAAAGCCACATGCAAAGCTGGGATCTTCCACAGAACATCCCCTGGCTTTGCCCCGAGACGCTGTTGGACTCATCTCTCAAACCCTTCCTGCCCCACTTGACACTAACCCTCCCCCCAAGCATCTCTGCCCCGAGAGGCTGGACACGCCAAGTTCCAGGCCACACCGGGTTTGCAGAAGTTGGAGGGAACCGATATCCAGCTTCTAATGAACCCGCCTTCCGCCGCTGCTGTTCCCCTGCCCTTGCTCCCCCCAGCACATCAGCTGGAGGGGAAATGTCTTGCCCCGAAGCCATGGCGGTGCCTGAGGCGCCCCTCTCACCTTCTCGATTCTGTGCAGCGCCCGAAGTCGCTGGTTCCCCGCAGCCTTCAGATCCAGAGGGGAGAAGGGAAGACAACCAGTTACAACCACCACAAAACACAGCGGTCTCCAGGCCACAGTGCTGTCCCCAAGCTACTACCAGGCTTGATCAGATGTGATGGCAGCAGGACACTGAGCAGCCCACATGGGGAGCAGTTCAAAGGGCTCCTGTCAAGCTGCATGAAGCCCAGGAGCTGACCCCACCTGACCCGGCTACTTGACCTATCCCCAGTGCTGGGCTGATCTCACCAGTGATAGAGCCAGAGCCACGGGTGCTGGAGCCTCACTAGCCAGAGCAACTACAGAAGGGGGCAGGGGTCCCAGTCTCCTCCAGGAAGCTTTAAGGCAGCTGAGAAAGCTCCCACCGAGTGGCTGCACAGAGGGCCAGGGCAGGCTCAGGGGAGCACAGCCACCTCATACGTACCTCCTCCTGCAGGGCGTGGTGCACGGCATCGATGGCCCTACGGGGGCTGTAACACGTGGACACGGCAACCTGGCCCAGCGAGCCTGCAATCCGCACCACTGAAAGAGAGGCAGACATGCTGAGAACCCACCCAGGGCCCCTTCTGCCTGCCTCAGGCAGTGCCCTTCCCCTCATCCTTACCAGAGTCATAGATCTCCATCTTCTGAATGTACGGTGTGACCAGCTTGGGGGGCTCCTGCTTGTTGCGCCCCCCAAGCAGCTCCTCCTCTGCCTGCTTCCGCTCCAGCCTGTGGTAATAGGCCTGCGAAGGAAAGGACGGCAAAGCAGCTGTGAGAGGAGGCAGCAGGCTGGGCACAGGCCTGCTATGGGTCTGAGCGCACCGCAGTAGCCATGGCCCACTAGCACCGGAGGACTAGGGGTCCTTGGCCCCCCCTCCCCCACTTTTTAACAAAAGAAACATAAGAGCTGGATTCACGTCTGCTGCTGATTTTTCTTCCCTGCAGAATAATAGATTCTGCCTGGGAGGTGCTGCAATTACATCTTTGGCCCACCAGGGGCTGCTGTGGCACCAGAAGAGGGCAGCTGGCACACCACTGGAGCAGCGAGCCCTGGAGAGGGAGGGGGCACTTCGGTTTTTGCCCTTCCTCCTCCCTCCCGCCTTCCCCCCCCAAAAAAAGGTTTTGATGCCCTTGCAGTGGCCCAAAGAGGGGGAAGGGCTCCACCCAGCCCAACATCAGCCCCGGGGCTCTTGCTGGGGGGAGGAGCAGTTTAATTGGTCCGTCTGCCCCAAGTGGGTTTCTGCACCAGGAGGGGCCAGTCTAATTCTCCTGCCTCTGCCCTCAGTCCAGGGCTCCTGGCTGCCCCTTGCATCCTCCTCATCAGGCCCCATGCTCCGGGGATGGCCAACATCAGGACAGGGCACGAGTACCCTCCTCCACCCCACAGCTGGGGCAGAGCTGTGCAGCAATGGATCCTGTGGGACAGAACCAACCTAGCTGGGGAGCAGCCTGGGGATAGTGGGGGTCTGCCCGCCCAGCTGGGGCTGTGGGGGAAACCCAAGCCCCTCCCAGCCAGGGAGGTCTCTGCCCACTCTAGGGAGAGGAGGCATCGGATCCCCTCCCCCCTTCACCTGGTAATAGTAATCGTCCAGGTGAGGATTCTCACTCTGCAGCTGCATCATCTGCACCTTGATCACCCAATCCTTCTCCTTGCGTGTCATGAGCCCAGAATAGGGATCCGCCTTCGGGGACCATGCCTTCTTGGGGGAGATGCTGCAGGGCAGGAATCACCCCCCAGTGTTACTCCCTGGGGACTCCGCCTGGAGCAGCATCTGCAGCAACCAGCTGCTCCCATTGGGCCAACCCCCCATCAATTAATGGGTTCACATCAGGCTTCTGCCTGGAGATGTGGGTGGTAGCAGGGGGACTACGCAGGCCCCGGGAAGGCCTAGCAAGAGAGGAACCAATATGTGGGGAGCACAAGGGGCCCCGGGATGGGAGGGAGAGCACTGAGCACAAGGAGGTGAAAGATCCTCTGGTTGAGATGATTCTGCTGGCTGCTCCCCCTCCAGCCCCTGTGCTGCACACCTGGCACAGGCCAGCCCCCAGTCCCCTCCTGACCTCCCCCCAGGTGGGTCAGCTCCTTCACCCTGGAGCTGAGCTGGTGGCAGTGCCAGTGGGGGGGGGGAGGGGGAGGAATCATGGGCAGAGCCCCCCTCACATAGAGCTGGCCCTCTCTCCAGCCGCTTCTCACACCCGAGTCCCCCTGCCCACCCAGCACCCTCGGCAGATCTGCCTGGGTCTCAGCCCAACCTGGGGAAGGCCAGGCCACACACCTCCAATGGGAGTATTTCCAGCCATGTACATGGAGGGAGGAGCATGGGGCTGAGGAACCGATATGTGGGGAGCACCAGGGCCCCAGGGAGTGAGAGCTACCCCAGCACCAGGGTATGTCCCCAGTTGGGTGGAGGCCTGAAAGGCAGGGGGAATCCAGAGCAGGCACTGCCAGATACCCCCCAACTGGTGCCACATTAGTGGCAAGGTGCCCCTTTACAGGCAGCAGGTGCACAGAGCCTGGGACAAATCACAGGGTCACAGCTGCTCAGGCCACTGCTATGCTCTGTGCCGGCCGCAGACCACGGAGCACAGTGAGCCAGCCTGGGGCTCCATAACCCCCTATACACAACCCCCGGCTGGGATCACAGTGAGCCAGCCTGGGGCTCCGTAACCCCCTATACACAACCCCCGGCTGGGATCACAGTGAGCCAGCCTGGGGCTCCGTGATATTATGCTTAAACAAAGCACACGAGATTTTTTTATAGGGGAGAAGGCAACACGCCGCATTTATTGAGAATACAGCAGTTTGCATTTGCTTTTCAGTCTCACACACTGACACTCTCTTACCGTGACCCCCTATACACAACCCTTGGCCGGGATCACAGTGAGCCAGCCTGGGGCTCTGTGACCCCCTATACACAACCCCCGGCCGGGATCACAGTGGGCCAGCCTGGGGCTCTGTGACCCCCTACACACAACCAGGCTCACAGCAGGACACAGGCACAAACATCTAGGGGGAGACATCTCAAGCTTCCTTGCCCTGGGCATGGCACTCACAGCCTAGTGCCATCTCCTAGGGGATCAGCTGCCCCGCAGGTCCCTAGCTGAGAAAGCTCCAGAGGAAGCCCTGGAAAGGCACTGCAGCCTAGAGAGAGCAGGGAGTAGCCTGGAGTGAAACATCTGGACCCTGTCAGCAAGCTGCACCCACACAGCTAGGAGCTCCAGGGCGCCAGGCTTAGGTTTGTGCCAATCTCACCATGCGCCGGCTGTGCCCTCCAAACTCCTTACAGGAGCCCCCAGTCTCTTTCCTCCCTGCCCCCCAGCTCACCTCTGCGCCTGCCCTCGCTGCTGCCGCTGATTCAGGATCCGCTGATGCTGAGGGTGCAGCTGGGTCATGTGGCTGGGCACACTGCAATGAAAGACAGGTGGCGGGGATGAGGCCAGCAGCAGGAAGGGCTGATGGAGGATATGGCAATGAAGATGGCTGGGGGCAAAGCGGGGGGGGCTCTGACACTCTGACACCAGGCCAGACTCAGGCCACTGCCTTCCAGAGCGGGGGGCTCTGCATCTGGATCTACAAGGGGCCCTGCAGGGGGGTGCCCTGTCTCTTCCCCCCACTGCCCTGGGGGCGACCTGGGCCCATTCCTGGAGGATCCAGGGGAATGTCCCAGCCAGCCTGCTGGCTAATTAAGGAGCAGCAGCACCAGTTCTAGTCCCACCCCCATGATCCTTAGCCATAAGGTGGGAGGGCTGCAACATTGAACCTCAAATCTCTTTGGGGTTCACAGGCCACAATGCCTCCTTAGCCCCAGCTCTGGTAGGGGCCCTGGCACCCAGCTCCCATTTCAGAGCATGCACCAGATATATAATCCAACCTCAATACCAGACTTTGGCCCAAATCCAGTTTGTGGGGTTAGCCGCCCTCCCTGCCCCCACAATCAGTGGGGAGATCAGACAGGCTGGAGCCCTGGACACTTTGGTCACAGGGATCCTGCCCCCTGCCACAGTACCTGAACTTCAGCTGGCAGCCGGCTGGAGGACTGAAGAAGAGAGGGGGCTCCAGAGAGGGAGACATGGGGCCAAAGTGCATGGCCAGGGGCTGCGTTGGGGTGCTGATGTTGCGTGACATGGGCCTAAAGGGGGTCGGAGACACATACCCCGAGCTCTGAAAGAGGAGAGAAGGATTAGGTTTCCAGAGCTGGAGCACCCTCTTCCCCTAACCAAGAAACCCAGGAGCCCTTGAAGGGCCAGTATGGATGTGGGGCACTTTCGTTCACCTGGCATTAAGGAGAAGGAGTGGAATGCCCCATGGCCAGAGGTGCTGGCTCCTCCCTGTCCCTCTGCATGCTGTAGTGGAGCTGCCTCCTCCTCTGCACCCTGCTGCATGCTGATGAGAGCGGCACAGGCTGCATGGCAGGATGGAGCTCCTTCACCCCTCCCCCACGCAACTACCAGGCATTGCCAGGAAACGCCCAGAGCTGGAGGAGTTTTGTTGCGGGTCCATCTCCAGTCAGTCATGTGGACAGCATCCCCTACTAACTGACAGACACTGCCCTAGTTGCCCATTGGGTCTGAAAATTCCTGCTCCCAGCTGTTCCTCAAGGCCCCGGCGGGATCCTGTCCTCAGCCCCATTACACAGACCACAGCTGGGACTTCAGCATCATGCTGCCAAGCCAGCAAAGATAGTCTCTGCTGCCCCAGCGCCAGGGAGGAGTCAGGTGACCTATTAGTGGGCTCCAGGGATACGGTCCAATCCCTTTCCGGCCATACTACAAGGGGAACTGTGCCCAACGTGGGACCCAGCTCCAGGCCCTGAATGGCTCCTAAAGACATACTCTTCCCTGCCCTGTGTCCTGCTGCTGGTTCAGCCTGTCCCTGCTTGCCCTGTCCATGCTGTTCTCTAACCTCCCTGTTGGTAGGGTTACCATACGTCCGGATTTTCCTGGACATGTCCAGCTTTTTGGTCCTCAAATCCCCGTCCGGGAGGAATTTCCAAAAAGCTGGACATGTCCAAGAAAATAGGGAGGCATGGTAAGGGGACCGCCTCCTCCCCGGGCTCCAACTTTCCCGGCTCCCGCCGCTCTCCACCGCGCACCGGGGCCAAAGCAACTTCCCCGCGCAGCAGCAGCCGGAGCCCGGGGAGGAGGCGGCTGTGCACTTGGATGCTGCCCACCGCCTCTGTGCCCCCGCAGATCAGGGGAGTTGTTAGTTTTGCTGCAGCCACTCGCACTCGGACAAAAGATGCTCGGGGGACCCCGAGTGTGAGTGGAGTGGCTGCAGCAAAACTAACAACTCCCCCGATCAGGGCCGGCTTTAGCAAGAGCGGGGCCCAATTCCCCCAGGAATTGGGCCACGCTCCGGCCGGAGCTCCGGCCGGGGTCCTGGGGCTTGGGTCTGGGCTGGAGCCGCTGGGGCCGGAGCCAGAGCCGCTGGGGCCGGGGGTGCTCGGCCACCGGCCGGCGCCGGGACCTGAGCCGAGCTGGGCCGGAGCCGCTGGGATCGGGGCCGGAGCCCCGGGGCCCGAGCCGAGCTGGAGTCGCTAGAGCCGGGGCCAGAGCCGCCGGGGGTGCTGGGCCGGGGCCGAGCGCCAGAGGGAGCCGCTCAGCCAGGGGGGCCGGACTGGGCCGCGCCTCCTTGCGCCCCCCCTCCCGCCACCCCAGCTTACCTGCTGCTTGCCTGTTTCAGGCTTCCGGCGAACATTTGATTTGCGGGAAGCAGGGGAGGGGGAGGAGCAGGGGGGCGGAGCATTCAGGGGAGGGGAGGAGGGGGAATGCGGTGTGCTCAGGGGAGGGGGTGGAGTTGGGGCGGGGACTTTGGGGAAGGGGCGGAGTTGGGCAGGGCCGGGGAAGGGGTGGAGCCTGGGCCCCTTGGAGTGTCCTCTTTTTCCAGTATTGCAATATGGTAACCCTACCTGTTGGTCTTTTCCAAAGCATGATGCCTGGAACTGAAGGTGGGGCTTTGGCTGAGGCCTAGAGCAACCTTTCCACACAATATGCCCCAGGCCACCCTCTAGCTCCTCCCCTATGTACTGTACTTGGTGCTGCCCACCTCATCCAACAGGGGGCAGCAGGACTGAGGAGGCACAGGGGACAAGGGGTATGGCTCCAGGAGAACATCCTCAAGAACAATAACGTGTCGGGGGTGGGGGCAGGATCCCAGAGGAGGAGACATTGAGGATGGCTATGCAGTTTGGAACGAAGAGAAGAGAGGTCTGTAAGAGAACAGCTCTGCAGGGGACTATTTCCTTTCCCCATGAGACAACAGAAAAGGGCACTTGGGATTAAAAGACAGAGCATTTGAGGTGGATGAAGGAAGTGATTCTTTATGTAACCACCTGTGGAACTGCCTGCTGGAGGAGAACAGCTTAGTAAGTTACTAAGAAGGACCAGACAGCAGCACCTGCAGTGACACTGACCAGGATGAAGTTACAAGGGCTGATCCTGCCATTTCAGGGCAGAAAGATTCCTTGGGCTAGGGCTTGCTCAGAAGAAATGCCCTCCCTCCCCCCAGCATAGAGCCGTGCTAGCAGCCCGGTCAATAAGCCTTGACACCTTCCTCAAACTCTCTGGCGCTGCCACATTGGGAGATGGGCTGATCAGCTCCAGTGACGCATGTACGGGTGCAGATTGGAATGGCCAAAGCTTCCTGAGAGGCCCTGGGCTGGGAGGGAAGAAGCAGCTTGGGGTGTTACCTGATTGGGGGTGAAGAGAGGTGAGGCTCTGCGGGACGGCATGTACGGTCGAGGGGAGCCCATGGAGCGGGGCATCATGGGAGACTGCTGCAGGACAGGAGACAGGAATGTTACTGGAAGCAGGAGTCCAGTGGCACCTTAAAGATGCATCTGAAGAAGTGGGTTTTTACCCACGAAAGCTTATGCCCAAATAAATCTGTTAGTCTTTAAGGTGCCACCGGACTCCTCGTTGTTTTTGCGGATACAGATTAACACAGCTATCCCTTCGATACTGGAAGCAGGGCTGCAGCAGGCTAACTGACTGGGCCAGTGTCAGGCCCTGCCCTGCGGCTTGCCCGGCAGCATTCAGCATCAATGGTGTAAATAGCACATGCAAGACAGACACTGTTGGAGCTGCACTGCGGTGAGGGATGGCCCAGAGCATGGGGCAGAGTGACCCCAAAGTGACACGGGGCAGAGGGGGCCAACTGAGGAGTAGCAGGGACGCAGGAGCAGGGGAATGAAGGGCAGAAGGTAGGAAGTCACTTTACCTGCCGCATAAAGCGCTGAGGGAAGGATTTCGGGGACATCATTCTGAAGTCTGGGCGCTTGAGTCCAGGGGAGCCCAGGTACCCCCTCTGCGCTGGGGAGACAAGGAAGTCCAGGTTCATATGCGACATGGGGGGGCCCCTGTCCAATGCCTGGAGAATGGCTTTGTCCTACAGGGGAGACAAAGATAGAGCCTTTCTGCTGTACCCCAGGGTATACCGGGCCACTGCTGGAGGGAGAGTGACAACCCTGGCAGCCCCAAGGACTGGTTTCAGTCAGCACTGCCTGCACCCAAACCAGGTGAGACGGGCCCTCGAGTCCCCCACAATCCCAGGGAGCTGGGAGCACTGACTAAAGGGATCAGCAGTGAGACAGAGCCGACATTCCCAGGGTCACCTCTAGGCCAGGCCCATGTGAGCCTGGGTGGGCAGATGGCTGGACAATCCCTGCTTTGGAAAACAGCTGTATATACCTGCCTGTAGGCCACAAAGCCAGCCAGCCCTGGGGTTTGGAGTCGCAATGGAGTGGGGGTAGGGGAAAGCTCTGCGCACGGGCACCTCCAGCTCTGGAGCTGCTAGAGGGATTGTGGAGCCAATACACTCCCCAGAGCATAGCAAGGGCTGGCTGGCTTTCCCGAGCCCACGAGGAGCGCTACAGCTGGGGATATGCCCTCCCCACAGAGCTCCCAAATTCCACCACAGGATCAGCTCAGCTCTAGCAGGGCACAGGAGTCTTTGCACCAACCCCGCCTCAGGGGGATGGGCCAGAGGAGTCTCTTCCATGCCTCCAAACTCCTTCGGGGCCACCAAAGCCCATTCTCTATCGACCGCCAGTCCTGGAACCCTTCCACGTTCCTACAGCACCTTCAGCCTGAAAGAGCCCTCTGTCCGCACGCCATGCCAGCTCCTGCCCACCCTTGGGACACTCCCCCACCATATCCATCAGTCCCATGTACCAGCCCCTGCCTGAAACTCAGCAAGCCCTTTGGTTTGGGCTCTGGACCCCTGGATGTTCAGGGGAGTGAGGGGGAGGGGACTTCCAGCCTAGGCAGCTTGATGGCTCCAGAGCATTGGATGGTTCCATGCTCACGGTGCCCAGTGATGCCCTCTTCTGGATACGGGGAGAAGGCAAAGGGTGGTGCTCACCTCCAACATGCGGCGCGACAGGATGCTGCTTGGGGATGAGGTCCACGCACCTGAATCTGCAGCCATCTGAAAGGCACTGGGAGTTAGGCTCGATGGAAAGACTTACCGAGCAAAGGTGGAGGGAGCAAGAAGGAAAGAACAGCTGTAGTCCCAGCATCTGCCAGCAGGAGGCACTGCAGAGAACAGCTTAGAAACACTGAGTGAACCTACAGCTACTCCAGGCCTGGCCTCTTCCAGCAGGAGGCGCTGTAGAAGCTACAACTATCAGGGGAGCTCCCAGCCACTCACCCTAGTCCAGTGGTCCCCAACCTTTTCCGGGTGGCAGGTGCCGGATGACGAGCCACCGAGGACCGTGGCCGGCGGACAAGCATCTGCCAAAATGCCGCCAAGAAGCGGCAACGTCAAGAGGCGTCGCTGCCAAAATGCCGATGAAAATCAGCAGCATTTCAGCGGCGACACCTATTGGTGAGGCTGCTTTTCAGCGGCATTTCAGCGGCGACACCTATTGGTGAGGCTGCTTTTCAGCGGCATTTCGGCGGATGCTTGTCCGCCGGCCAGTATGTGGGCGCACCCGCGGGCACTGTGTTGGGGACCACTGCCCTAGTCTCTTCCAGCAGTGGGTGCTGCAGGTACAGGGCCAGCAACTGAATCTCCCCATTGCTCCAGTCCCAGCCCCCTCCCTAGACGAGATGCTGTGAGGTGCAGGAGCACTGGTTGTGGGGGAGCCCCAACCTCCTCCCATCCCCCCTCCCCCAGCCAGCAGCACTCCAGGGAACCGGGACAGGCAGGGGGAAGGTGACCTCACTCTTACCAAGTCATCGCCCTCGAACTCTCCCCAGGTGGAGCCGATCCTGCTGTCGAGAACTGCTGAGTCCAGGCTCTGCAGGGCACAGAAGAATTGCACTCAGTCCCCGCGGTCTGGGGAATTCAGCTTCCCTGCCTCCCTCTGGACCTGGGGGAGAAGGAAGGGGACTTGCCCCAGGGAGAGTGTGGGGGAGTCACTTGCTGCCAGCATGGGGAGGATCTGTCCTCAATCCCAGAATGGCTGACCCTGGGGTCAGTGAGAGGAAGGGGCAATGCACATGGCCATCTCCCAGCAGACCCCCTCCCCCGCCTCAGTTGGTATCTTCCCAGTTCCCAGGGGCTGCTAAAGTTAATGGGGAGAATCCCGGTGTGCGTGGGTGGGAGGGACCCCCTGCCCAGACTGCTGGGAGGAGACAGCACCACTCCCCAGACACTCATGGAGAAAGGACTAAATCCACATGCCCTTCTGAAGCCACCACCCCCGGCCTTTCTCACCTCCAGCGTGGGCTTGCTGTGCACAGCTCTCATCACTGCTGGGTCTCCCAAATCATTCTGCTCCTCGTTGTCCTCGTCATGCTGCTCCTCTTCTTCCCCTTCTTCTTCCTCCTCCTCCTGTTCATCTACCCCTATCTCCTCCTCCATGTCAGCAAAGTCGTCATGCCGAGCCCCAGGCTCTGCCTCACCTTCTTCCCCTGCCTCTTCCATCTCCTCCAGCATGGGCTGCTCCTCTTCTGCCCCCAGGCCAGGCTGCTCAGTGGCCTTGTACTCATCCTCCTCCTCCACCGCTACCTCTGCCACCGCCGCTGCCTCATTTTTGCCCACAAGACTCAGCTCGGGGCCTTTAACTGGAGGAGCCAGGGCTTTTGCCACTTCCTCTTCCATGGAGTCTCGATCTTTGGAGGAAAGAAAGGAGGGTTCCAGTCAGGGGCAGGGAGCTGGGGGATTCCACAGCAGCTCCACTGCCTGTGGTGTGCCCAGTCTGAACTGGGGGAGATGCTGCCCTGACCAACAGGGGGAGCTAGATGCTGGGAAATTGACCTTTGAGCTTCCTGCTCCAGAGAGCAACTCCCCAGGTGTGGGATCGCTCCTGCAAGTAATACCCCCAAGCCCCAGCCATCAACACCTCCCAACAAGCCCAAGTCACACCCCAGCTGCCCAACCTTTGTGTTCCCCATTGCCCTCTCTTTCCCAAGTCTGCTCACCCCCCGTGCCCTGATGCTCATCCTCTCCTGCTGCCTCCAAGCCCTACCTAACCCAAACGTCATTTCATTGTACAGGTCAATCTCCTCATCTTCCTCCGCCATTTCTTCCAGCAAAGGAGCATCTTCTGCCAGGAGATAGTCTTCTAGGATCTAGGAGACAGAGCGAGATGGGGAATAGGGCGTCCCTGCCCCTTCCGGGAGCCAGCTGGTAAGGAAAGAGACATCCTGACCTGCCCCAAGCCAGAGAGGACGGTGAGCACCCATCTGCTCCCCCAGCCAAAGAAGGGGTGCTGAACTAATACCACAGTATTGACAAAGATCTTCCTCTAGCCAAGCCCCAGATGGGGCATGTCCTGCTGGCTAACAACAGGTATTTAGAGATCCCTGACAGCCCCTACTGCCAGGGCCGGCTCCAGCTTTTTTGCCACCCCAAGCGGTGAAGAAAAAGAAAAACCCGATTGAGCTGCCGCTGAAGTGCTGCCGAAGAGGAAGAGACGGAGTGAAGGACCCGCTGCCGAATTGCCACCGAAGACCCAGACGTGCTGCCCCAATAACGGATGGAGTGATGCTCCTTTCTATTGGCCGCCCCAGGAACCTGCTTCCTTCGCTGGTGCCTGGAGACGGCCCTGCCTACTGCTAATCCCAGACTCCTGGCACCCCCAAGGCACTAGCTGGAAGGGTGATGGCAACTTAGTCTACCGGCTTTTAATCTTTCAGCTGCTCCACTGAAATCAATGGGAAGTTTACCCTGCTTCAGTAGAAATTAACTGTGGGGCCCTGAGCCTACAACTTGTTTCAGAGACTCAGAGAATCCATGTGGACTTTAAGAGAGTTCTGTGTGGGCACAGGATCCAACCACATGGTACAAGTTGGAGGACCGGGGTCTCAGTCAGTAAAGCTCCTGTCACTGAGTGGGAAAAGCAATGCCAGAGCTGTTAGAAACAAAGTTATGTCTGTCCTTTTGTTTAACTAGCCACTGGCATGTGCAGTTCCTCAGTTTGTACACACAACTGCTGTACTTGCACAAATTAGGAGCCCAGTTCTACACCTTCACTATGTGATAATGTAGCTCTCAAAGTATCACTGGTAGGTTTAAGAGTTATCACCCAGCTGATATTAATGAGGGAAGTTCATGCTCCTCAAAGCTAACACTGTCTACAGACTCGGGACAATCGTGCATTGGTTTCACACAAGTCCCATTTAGAAGGTTTGCTTGGCAACCAGGAGGACAAGAAGTTTTTCTTAAAATGAAAGTGGAGATTCTGCAGAACCTACATTGGTCAAGGGGCTGAAATGAATCCACCAAGGGGGTCAGAGACAGCCCCACTGATATTGGACCCAGAGGAGGTGATGTGCAAATCTGATGCAGTGAACCAGGGAGCCAATGGAGGGAGTGATGTAGTTTGAACAGCAGCAGAACAAAGGATCTTCAGTAGCAGCATTTTTGACAGATCCCAGGGAGCAGAAGAGGGAAGGCCAGAGAGGATGTTACTGTGATAAAGGCAAGAAGTGACCACTACATGGAGAAGGGGTTTAGCTGTGAGGACAGCAGGGAAAGGGGGACATTAGACAGGAGACAGGCTCTAGCAAGAGGCTGGATATGGGGTAGAAGAGCCAAGAGGCTGCCCAGATCATAGGCCTTGGGGATGGGGAGAGGTGTGAAGCTGCCTGATGGGGAAACAATAAGAAGCTCCATCCTGATGAGGGAGAGGTAGCGGTGGGAATGCCCAAGAAGCAGCTGGAAAGAGGCGTTTGGATGAAGGAGGAAAGGTGGATTTGAGAACCAGCCTCACAGAAGCAGTAGCTGAATCTGTAGGACACGAAAAGGAGCCGAGATGATCCTGGCTTAGTGCCGTGGAGAGGCCCTTTAGTTTCATACCATTAGACTCTAAACTGGGACAAGCAGCCTTAGTCTGGGAAAGGCTAAGAGGCAAAACCAAGGACCAGGCTGTGAGCTAGGAAAAGCAAACTTCAGACTAGACATCAGGATAGACATCCCACGAGGGGACCAAGATACTGGCTTAACCAGTCAGAGCAGGGCTGGAGCCACTGAGTGGTCAAGTCACACCGGTCATCTGGGGCTACACAGCCATAGCCCAGTGGCTGGGCATGCATGGGCACTTGACTCAGCACCACACCAGGGGTCTCACCTGGGGCCAAGGGGAGTAGCTCTGCCCTTGCTGGGAGTTCCCCACCCATGAGCCTCGCTGCTTTCCTGCCTGGGGCACTTGCCAGGGCCAGTGGCTGCCCTGAGCCTGGGGGCTGGTAACTGCCCCCTGCCCTGCACAGCCAGGCACCTGGGGTCCGAGAGGCAGAGCCAAAGGGTAGAGGAGCTGGAGCAGGCCAAGGGGTGACTGCCAGGCAGGCCAGGGGGCTCCAGGTGGGGGTGGGGCGGGACAGGACAGTGCAGCTATCCAGAAGGTGATGTCCTGGCACTACACAGAGGGAGCTCTCCCCTGACCCAGACGCCCCCAAAGCGGGAGATTCTGGGCTCCTGGGGTGGGGGAAGAACCGGGACGGCAGTAGAGAACACTTACAGCCAGCTCACTACTCTCCGCCATCGCGCCGTTCCCACCCACCGAGATTTCCCTCTATGGGGCCGGGCTCCGGCCGCCGGGCGGCTTTTAAAGGGCAGAGGCAAGGGGAGCGAGGCTGCGCCACTGCGCATGCGCGGAGCGCACTCATCTTTACAACATGGCGGCGTGCAGTTAAGTAAGCAGGAGCGTGCACCTGCGCAAGTGTGAGGCTGCGCTGCCTCACCTGTAGCCCCTCTCGGCAGTGACACCGTCCAGGAGCTCCTATTCCTCCTCCCCGTTTCTGTGTAGTGGTGCAGTCTGAGTTCCCCTGAGGGGGGCGGGTACTCTAGCCTGTGTATCAGGTGCGGGGCCAGACTCTGCCCTGGCTCCTCGCAGGTAGGAGGTGCACGTGCAGCCCCAGGGCTCCCCAGGATCCCATCCCCAGCTTGGCTGCATGGAGGGCCAGGGTGGGTTCTGATGCCATGTTGGCCCCAGCGGTACCTGTTCTGGGGGTTCTAGGGTTGCACTGGCCATGGTGCATGGCTGGGCCCTGAACCCCTGCAGTGGGGGACTTTGTTGACCCCAGGGTTTGGCAACACCAGGCTCTAGGGGGTTCCTATCAGTGGAGCTCTGGGTACCTGCAGCACTGGGGTATGAGCAGCAGTCAGGGTTGGAGCAGTGCTTAATTTGTGCCAGGGCTGTGCCCCAGTACCTCTGGGCTTAGCAGTTCATAGCCACAGCACCGCTGGGCTTGCTGCATCAGTTATGAATGCAAAAAAAATTGCTTGAGCACCGCCACCTCTTTCATTACAAATTAAGCACTGGATTGGACGCTCCTGCTGTCATTAGAGTGGCAGCGGCTGCATCCATGATTACCTCCAGTCAAGCCGCAGTGAGGAAACTCACCCTCAGGGTGGGGTACTTTCCAGCAGTCACCCTCCTGCCTTGCACACACTGCAGCTGGCAGGCTCAGGGCTGGCCATGTGATCCCAAGAAAACATTTCTGTTGGTGCTAGCTCAGATCCTTAAGCAACTGACTTCCGGTGTCACCCAGCTAGTTACAGTTCAGAACCCAACATCTCAGCGCACACAGACTGAGTTGGGGGGTCTCTTCCGTGGGTTCTAACCTGCTCGCATGTAAAACCAAGGTTTAACTGGTGAAGCAGGATTCAACTAACCATATTGTCTCATTGTTTCCTTGTGCTTCCCCCATCTAACTGCCTGTGTCCACCTCTTGTCTTATATGTAGACTGTGGCTCTTTGGGGGCAGGGACTGTCTCTTTGTTCTGTGTTTGTACCACACCTAGCACAATGGGGTCCAGGCCTGTGACTCAGATTCCTAGGCATTACCACAAAACAAAAAATTAAAAGTTGTCACCCAGATAACCACAGCCAACTTTGTAGAAAGAGATGGTATTCCTAAAAATACCATTGGTAGAATAAAATAACACACTATGGATCTAAATCACAATTTGAAAATACATTGTCATTTAACACCCCTGAGGTTGAGTAGCATTTGGCATCTTTGTCTGTCCCAAGCTGTACTGATTATTAAACTTCTGCAGGAGATGGGACCAGCGGAGAATGGGAGGAGGAAAGATGCAGCAGAACTCTTCCAATAGTACTGCAGCTTTTGTTACCTAAGCTTGAATCTAGCTTGTATTCACTGCCTCCGGTTTCAGCTCTTTATCTGCAGAGGGCAGTATTAAGGAAGGACTTACCAGTTCGGCAGAGTTTTAACCCCGACCAGTGTTTAAAAATAAGTCACCAGTTAACAAATGTAATCACCATAGCATCGGAGATATTTTAGTATCGTATCAGAGATAATGGAGTTGTCAATAGTGGTATGTCTACACTGCAATGTAAGCTCAGACTCAGATTCAAACTCTACCCCCCTACCCTTCTGTCTATACACAAATCTCTTGGGCTCAAACTTGGGCCCAGGGTCCTAGGATCCCACAGGTGGAGGATCCCAGCCCAAGTCCAGCTAGGACCCAGGGTTCAAACCCTATTGTTGTGCAGCATGGACACAGCAATGCCAGAATCAAGCCCTGAGAGTCTGCCAATGCGATCTCACAGTCCCGTGGGCCAGTGTTCTTTGTCCCTTCTATCCCACCAGTCACCAAATGACTCCCAGACAACAGAGGCAACCCCCTTTGTTCACCAACAGCTTAGTGCTTAACCCTTCCATTTTATTCTGACTGCTGAGCTGCAAACACAGTGAACCTTCTCCTGCGTTTGCAGTGGCCACCAACCAGAAGTCCTTTGCTAAGCGCGCTGCTTTCTGGTCACGGAAGCACAGCCAGATTTTGGTAAATCTCTGGTGTGAGGTGAGCAAAACATTCAATTTAGTAAGAATACCAGGAAACTCAAGTAGACTAAGGTGGGATATCTTATCCAACATGTGTTCAGCTGTTTAATCAGCAACACTAGTGCTTTATGGGTAATACAGACTTTTGGGGTGTGTTTAAAATGTCATGTTTGGTAAATACAAGAAATTTCTTTGAATCATATTGACTTATTTGCAGACAGAATCCTTTCAGGGATTCCATATCTGGCAAATGCAGCTACTGTTCAAGCAACCATCACTTGATGCTGACAATTATTGTCTGGAATCTAGTCTTCCATTTTTGATTATTATTTAAGAAGAGGTGGTGAGACAGCTGAGTCTCTGGTGCCTCAGATCTCCCTGAACTTTGTCAGTCGGGGATCTGATCTAGGAATGCAATGGAGACTGCAGAGGTTGGACTTGTGGATGGTCTCCACTAGTGATGGAGGAAGAGGATGTTTGAGGGGTGGGCGATTTTGGGGCTTTATTTTCTGATTGGTAGTTTTTGGTTTGGGGTGTGAGAAGAAGCTGCTGTTCTTACAATTTAATATATAGTAGAGCCGTTTCTTGTTTTGTATAGCAATCAGAATAAATACAAACATTAATGTGTGAATCAGATTGGTACCCATCAGTTTAGGATGATAAAGATTTTGTTGCAGACAAATCAGGGTGCATGGTCTGCCTTGGTCTCAACATTTCGTGTGGTATCACTGGTGATTATGAGATAGGTTGGATGCCTTGCCCCTGATCCTGCAATGAACTTTGCACAAGTAGACCTCTGCAACTACACAGAGCCCCTTTGGTGCAGAGCAGGGGTGCCGGTAAAGGGGAGCCGGGGGCTTTGCCCTCCCACTTTTTACAAACTGTAAGGGCGAGCGATGGGGGGAGAGGGTAGAGTGGTGCAAGGGCAGGGGCTCAAGGCAGCGCGGGTGGGGTGGGGCCATGGTTCGGGTGCTGGTGTCGTCCCCCGCCACACTTTTAGGGAGATTCCGTTGCCCCTGGTGCAGGGGCTCACCCACTGAGGCTCCACATGTCTGCCGGGGTCTGGTCTTCACGGCGCTCATTGCAGGGCTGGGACCTTTGAGGCTATTGGATAGCAGGGTGATAAAGAATGTCTCTGGCTCCTTGCAGTGTTGCAGGCCCACATGCACATGCAGTGTGATTTTGAGGAATGCAGCTGGCATTAGCATGTGGATTGAATCCCTGGTGGGGCAGGAATTCACCTTTTTCCTTCTGATTACATTAAGGCCTTGGCTACATTGGCGCTGTACAGCGCTGCAACTTGCTGCGCTCAGGGGTGTGAAAATGCACCCCCCCGAGCGCAGCGACTGCAGCGCTGTAAAGCGCCAGTGTAATCAGCGCCTGCAGCGCTGCACGCTCGCTCGCAGTGCTGCAAGCTATTCCCCACGGAGAGGTGGAGTACTTGCAGCGCGACTACAGTCGCGCTTCACATAGCCGCGGCAGCGCTATGAATCCCCAAGTGTAGCTAAGGCCTAAGAGTTGGTCTCGGTGCCCCTGAGCTGTGGCAGGGACACTGTTGGTAGCAGATCCTCTTCCAGGGCCAGAGGGACCCTGAATCTTCCTGGAATTCTGTAAACTTAAAGCAGAGACTTCAAAGTGAAAAGGCAAGAATTAATGAGAGAAAAAATGGGGCACCTTCCTTATTCCCATCATAGGGGCAGGGCGGGAAGGAAGGGGGTGAGCTAGTCATGGAGTGCAGGTGAGTTTACATGGCTAGAGTTGGGATTGGGTTGGGAAGGGGTCTTCTTCTCAAGGAGTGAGAGGGTTTGGTAGCTATGATGAAAAACTCATGGCATGAGTCAGGTTGGGATGCTTGTTAAAAGTGATGCTCTGTCAGACTTTCTCTGCTACTCACTGGCTTTGCCTCTGGACCTTGACTCTTCCTCCTGTGTCCACCATGGCCTCCTCAGCACATTAAAGAGACCAGAGCTTGGTGTGGGACGGTTGGCTCAAGTGGCTTATACTGAAACTGGGCCTCACCCACAACACTGGGCATCTGGTCACCCTAGTGTAAGGCTTTTTCACTTGTCCCAAGGAAGCTTCTCTCTGCACCATGCCAGTCAGACACAGAATGCCAAGTCAGGGTTGGATACTCCTCACTTTCAATTGATTCCTCCTTCCGCTATCAGGGTTTGGTGCCAATTTGCACAAGAGTTTCTCAGGGCTTGTCTACACTGGCAAGTTTTGTTGCCAAAAACTGCCTTTTGATGACAAAACAGCGATAGCGTGCACAGTGCAATAGGCTTGTGCGAAAAGGGCTATGATCCCGAGTCCTGCTGCCCAGGTGGGGAGAACAGCCGCCGCCTGGCCCCGCGGGCCACCCTCCTACTCTCCCTCCAGGTACTTCGCCCGAGTCCTGCCTGCGCTCGGGGCCAGGCCGGACTCTCACTCACCCCGGCCCCGCGCTCC
>NW_020664418.1:10366474-10367045 GCF_002925995.2 Terrapene triunguis | reverse complement strand
TTGTTCTGCTGCCGTTTTTTTTCCCCCCTCTGCCCGCCCTCCCCCCCGCGTCCCGATATTTGACTTGGGTGATCTGGTCACCCTACTCCATGGTATTGCAGGCGGTTGTGGATCACTGGGGGCGTTTCACGGACATCAATGCAGGCTGGTCTGGAAAGGTGCATGACCCACACATCTTCAGGAACAGTGGTCTGTACAGAAAGCTGCGGGACTCAGGAGCAGCCGCTGCTGCAGCTCCCACTGTCATGGGGGAAGGAAGCGGTTGCTGGCCAAGCACGTGGTGCTCGGCAGCTGCGGCTCTGGCGCCCACGAACCCCCCGAGCCCGGGCCTGCTGTGGGGACCCAGCGCACACGCTGCGTGCACCCAGCCCCTGGCCAGTCGCATCTGGGCTGGCTGCCCAGCTGGTGCAATCCTGCGGGCGGCCCCGGAGTGGGGGCAGCAGGCCCCAGCCCCCCCGTCCTGCTCGGGTCCCGCAGGGGAACGAACAGGGCTGCCGATGCCGCCGCCCGCTGGATTGCACCAGCTGGGTTAGGCTAAAAGGGGTAAAAAACAAGGGTGATGTCATGCTAG
>NW_020664418.1:10319990-10361474 GCF_002925995.2 Terrapene triunguis | reverse complement strand
CCCCCCCCCTTACTTACGGGCCCTCCCCGCGCCCCCCTTGCCCCAGCTCCCTCCGCCTAAATGCTGACGACGACCGGGGTCGCCGAAGTTCTGGTCACCGCTGAAGAAAATGCCGCCCCCCAAATGCTAGGTTGCACCGGCCCTGAATAATGATCAGTGTTTCCACCCACAGGGGAGAGGCAGAAGACTGGATCAACCCTGCAGTGATTCTGCCTCTACCATTGTTCTCTGTCTGCTCCCTCTACCAGCCCCTTTGGTCTCCCTAGGATTGCCCCTATCATTACTCCCTCTGCGTCTTCTTTCTCTGGAGCTTCTCATGAAGTAAAGTCTGTCATTACAGGTTCTTATCTCTGTAATGTATTTAATTTTGATGTATTTATTTTTAATTAATGCACTATGGGAGTCCCCTTCAGCCCTCTGTATAAATTGATCCTCTTCTTTCCATATGTTTTGCCCAGAGGGTTTTCTGCAGCCCTAGGGCAGCCAGCAATAACCCCTGTGCCTTTGCAATGGGGTGAGGGAAGGGGACCATGGGTTCCCTATTTATGTGATTTGCAAGAAGTGTTCTCATTACTCAAGGTACCAAATGTGTTTAAATGATATAAGTGCCTTGTAAAATCCCAAAGCAAGCTCATTTTCATTTCTCATATAATCTCATATAGAGTATACACACATTTTTCATTAATTATATGAGTTGAATTTATTATTATTATTATTAGCTAGGTTACTGGTTTTTTTCCCCCCAGTGTGGCAAAATGTGTGCTATTTTATGGGTTGAATGATTGAATGACATAATACCCACCTGCCCCCATTGTCCGTCACTAAGTCCAGTAATTTTGTCAAGTGTTCGTCGCACAACATGGTGGTGCCTACCTCACCTTGTGCTTCAGGGGGTCACGGGGTCCAGGGCAGCCTGGGGAGTTAGCGGGGGGCCTGGCGCTGGCAGCAGCGAGTGACCTGGCCCCAGCCCACTCCACTCCACCTCGCCGGCTCCCGGCATTGCTCAGGGGCTTCGGTGAAGAGGTGGAGTGGGAGCGGGGGGGGGGAGGAGGGGAAGAGGCGGGGCAAAGCAGGGTAGCTTGCTGCTGTTGGCGCCAGGCACCCCACTAACCCCCCAGGCCACTCTGGACCCCACGTCCCCCTGAAGCGCAGGGCCCGGAGTGGTTGCCCCGGTCCGTCCTATGGATGGAACAGATCTACTTGGGCACCACCAAAAATTATACAAACCTGCCGCCCATGCATAGGAGAGACGTATGGGATCCATCCTCTCTCACTGCAGATGCTGGTGCACACTAGAAAGACTGACAGTTGGAAAAATGGCGCGAATGGAAAGCCAGAAACCATTGGAGGGCTGGGACACAAAGCGGTGCATGACGAGACATTTTGCACGTCCCAGGATGTGCTGCGCTCTGTTTCAGCCTTCTCGCAACATCTAGCGACAGATGGTGTCGCCAGGCACTGTACAATACATATCCACAGTGCATTGCTCATGCTGTCGACAATGGTGCCCCGAATGTGGACACAATCTGTTGACAGAGGGAGCAAATGTAGACTCACTTTGGCAACTTTGCTTTTGTCAATTTTTTCGTGTTGACATTAGTTTCATTGACAAAACTTGCTAGTGTAGACAAGCCCTCATTTTAAGTGTGATGCAATAGGCAGATTTATTTTCTGAGTGCTTTACAATATGACAAAGAGCAGCACCGCTCCTCCCCTGCTGCTGAGAAAGGGGGGCAGTGGGTGACTCTCAATGGCAGATTATCCCTGGACCCACTAAGCACCTCTTTTCCCCTCCCTTATTCACATCAACCTTGGCTTATAGGTTCCCAGCCCTGGTGCTGAGAGGAAGGGGAACATCACACTTCTTCCCACTCCCTTGCCCTCATGCCAGTGGGGAGCTTTGCTGCCTTCCCAGCCACTTGCACATACTTCCTCCCTCTTCTGGCTCCTGGAAAAGGGGCAAGAAAGAGAACAATTTCCCACTCTTTTCTCCTTTCCCCCCAGCTTCCTGTATTTTTTATGGGTTTTCCCCACGACCCTCATACCTCTGCAACTCTTCTTGGGTTCACAGCATTCCTCTGGGCTTGTCTACACTCAAAGCACTAAAGCAGCACAACTGTGCCTCTGCCGTACCTCAGTGCAGACACTACCTACACCGACGGGAGGGGTTCTCCCATTGGTGTAGGGTAATCCACCTCCCTGAGAGGCAGTAGCTAGGTCAACAGTAGAATTCTTCCATCAACCTAGTGCTGTCTACATGGGGACTTAGGTCAGTTTAACTACATTGCTCAGGGGTGTGGATTTTTCACTCTCCTAGCCACTTAGCTGGGTCAGCCTAATTTTCTAGTGTAGACCAGCCCTTAGTGGCAGAGTAAAACTGACAGCTATAGCATCAGTTTCACAGCTGGTACCTTTGAGATTCTGAGCAGTAATTGTGAAACTCACTAGATTCTTGTAAATTTCATGGAGCTGCTAGAAGGCTGTGTGCTGTAGCAGAGAGAGAGACTCAGTCTACTGCTGGGGTGGAGGAATAGGAGAGGCGAGAGAAGCAGGAGATGCTCCATGACTACACCCCAACATCAACAAAATCGGGATCCTGATTTTCCACTACCTTGCACCTTGCATAGTAATTCACACCTGTCCAAAGTAGGTGTAAAATACTATCAATCAGCAGGTAACATTTACACCTGTTTCCATGATCTCACAAGATAGGCAGCTGGAAAGAATCAGGCCCTGGGGCTGTGGCTCTGTTACTGATCACAGCCTTCTAGGGAGTGTTACAGCTGCTGCCTATATAAATCTGAGCAGCGAGTGAAACTGACCAGAGTCCTGCCAATTTCAGGTTGTTGGTGCTAGTTCCAGGCAGAGTAATTTTCCTACTCATCCTGGCAAATAGGTGAATGCACTTTCAAGCCTTGTGAGTGTGTAGACTGTAGAACTGGAAATGGTCCCAGTGAATTTATTTCTGTAGATTTTTAAGTCTGTGAAATTAAAAGTAAGGTGAATGTTTCCAGTTCTGGATCTCTGCTCCCACCGAGCAGCTGGCTGGCAGAGAGGGGTGGTTCTTGTGTCACCACTGCTATGGCAACATGCAAGTGTCAGCATCCTCTCCACTTGCCTTCAGCTGCATCTGACCCACTGTGTGAATCAGTGGTGCAGCTAGGAGTGGAAATTTGGGTAGGTCTCAGTGTATGGGGGGTAATGACTGACTCATGCTAGGAGTGTGAACACTGTGGCCTGGGCTAGCCCCAAAAGTCCCAGCCCTCCTGGGTCTAAGGTAGGGAAGAAGCAGAGGAAACTAAACTGGCTGAAGCAGGTGTCTGCGTGCACCTACAGCCTTCGGGCGGGAAACACAGGGTGTGAGATGCAGCCTGGGCCCCTTGAGGCAGAGGAGTTGTGCCAACACCTACACAGGGATGCAGGGTCTGTGCTGGAAAGGCTGCATTTGGTGTGAGGGTGGCTCTCTGTGGTGGCAGTGACCCAGCTGCTAGCTTTGTGGGGAAGGGCTCTCTAGGTGTGCAAGGCAGGCAGGTATCACTCTGGGGGGTGGGAGGAGGGGTTGCTAGCAGCTTCTATCCTGGTGCAGAGAGGAGGGATAGGGGAGTGACTGGAGAGTCTGCCCGCCCACTTCCTGGATCCCAACAGGACTGTCCCGTGAGGCTGAGCCCAGCTCCCCACTCCATCCCATTGGCTCTTGCCACTCACAGTTTTGGAGAAGCCCACCACAGCAATGCTGCAGACTAATCTGGCAGCACTACCTTGCTCAGATTTGGGTGGCCCTAGGTGCTAATTGGGTGGGCCATGGCTATACCCCTGGTGTGAATATATACTCACATGATTATAATGAGTTCTCCTGTCTCTGTATAAAAGTGACTGCTATAGCTTAACAGACCATGTTTACATAAAAGAACTAAAAGGTTGGTTAGATACAGATTTAATTATCATAGATAATCATAATTAGATAACTATGTTAGTGATCAATGGCTCCATGTCTAGTTGGCAGCCAGTATCAAGCAGAGTGCCCCAAGGGTCGGTCCTGGGGCCAGTTTTGTTCAATATCTTCATTAATGATCTGGAGGATGGCGTGGATTGCACCCTCAGCAAGTTTGCAGATGACACTAAACTGGGAGGAGTGGTAGATATGCTGGAGAGTAGGGATAGGATACAGAGGGACCTAGACAAATAAGAGGATTGGACCAAAAGAAATCTGATGAGGTTCAGTAAGGACAAGTGTAGAGTCGCAGCTGCACTTAGGACGGAAGAATCCCATGCACTGCTATAGACTAGGAACCGAATGGCTAGGAAAGGACCTAGGGGTTACAGTGGATGAGAAGCTGGATATGAGTCAACAGTGGGCCCTTGTTGCCAAGAAGGCTAATGGCATTTTGGGCTGTATAAGTAGGGGCATTGCCAGCAGATTGAGGGACGTGATCATTCCCCTCTATTTGACATTGGTGAGGCCTCATCTGGCGTACTGTGTCCAGTTTTGGGCCCCACACTACAACAAGGATGTGGAAAAATTGGAAAGAGTCCAGCGGAGGGCAACAAAAATGATTAGGGGGCTGGAACACATGACTTATGAGGAGAGGCTGAGGGAACTGGGATTGTTTAGTCTGCAGAAGAGAAGAATGAGGGGGGATTTGATAGCTGCTTTCAACTACCTGAAAGGGGGTTCCAAAGAGGATGGATCCAGACTGTTCTCAGTGGTACCAGATGACAGAACAAGGAGTAATGGTCTCAAGTTGCAGTGGGGGAGGTTTAGGTTGGATATTAGGAAAAACTTTTTCACTAGGAGGGTGGTGAAGCACTGGAATGGGTTACCTAGGGAGGTGGTGGAATCTCCTTCCTTAGAGGTTTTTAAGGTCAGGCTTGAGGAAGCCCTGGCTAGGATGATTTAGTTGGGGAGTGGCCCTGCTTTGAGCAGGGGGTTGGACTAGATGACCTCCTGAGGTCCCTTCCAACCCTGATATTCTATGATTCTATGACAATTCAAAATAAGAATGGGAGGCATTTCCTTGAATTTCAAATAAACAAGATTCCTTTTGCTTTCTAAAAATTTCCTATGCAGGAGGTTACAGTTCAGTTTCTTTTTACAGGAAACCCTTTCAGTCAGGGTTGTTTACTATGAGATCATCACCGGGAATCCCCGTCTGAACAGCTTCAAGCCTGAGGAACAAACAGACAGGGCTGGGCCCTTATTGCAGCCAGAGAAGACTTATGTAAGTGAATAATTCTGTTGAAGTCATTAGGACTGTTTACGTGCATGAAGTTCAACATGTGAATAAAGCCTGCAAGATCAGGGCCAAAGGCAGCAAATCCCAGCTGAAGACTGGCTGGCTGAGGGGATTGGTAACAGATATGGAGATTGGCTGGCACTTAAATCCTAAATGGAATGAGCTTGTTCCTGCTACTGTTGAGATCTGTGAGAAGGCTCCCATTGACACCAATAGGGCAGGAGCAGCCCTTATGACCTCATTACAACACAACTGTATCTCCTAATAGAATATCATCACCTCTGGGCTGAAATGCTGCAGCTCTGTAACAACGCACAACAATGCAACACAAAGTAAGGAACAATCTTGAACTCATGCAATGTAAGTGACAGTGCATAATACACAGAATCACCTCCTTAATAGCAACCACTTAATTCATATCTTGTTTTTCCCTATTGATATAACTTTGGCTAAGGTTTTTTTGGGTTTTCCACAGGCATATCCCGTCAGCCTGCAGGGTGTTCTGTGACAAGATGGGGTGGGAGTCACAAAGATATTTAGGTGCCTGTGAATCCAGCAATTGCTTCCTATTGATGCTACCCACTGCAAAGTTTGCCCTCTTATAGGAACTTTTTCCTATTATGTCTGTCTGTCTGCATGTGGTCCTTTAAGCTTGGCAGAGCCAAGCAGCTGTAGCTACTGTGCAGCTGGCCTCTGCTTGCTGCATTTCTCTTCCAGTTGGTGAGTTCCTGATACGTTTTTCTTTTTTCATAGCTGAGGAGAATGACAGGTTCTCAAAATCCCACTGAAATTATATGGGGCAGAATGTAAATAGCCTTGAATTTAGTCACGAAGCTCTGGCTGACCCACTAACCTCTGTGATAAGTAATAGGGGGATCCCTAATAGCCCAAGTGAGCAGGATGTTGGTTTTATGTCTCTACTTGAAGTGGTATCTCCTATAGCACAGTTCCCCTAACACCAGATTAGGGCATTGGTTCAGTGCTGTACAGCCCTTTTCGGGAACCAAAATAGCTTCTTGCCAACATTGTTTTGGTGCTGCCCATCAAACTCAAACCATTAAGAAAGGTGATTAGCCAGGGTTAACAAGGCACAACTGTGTCCTGTGGAACTCCTTGCCAGAGGATGTTCTGAAGGCTAAGATTATAACAACGTTCAAAAAAGAACTAGATAAATTCATGGAGGACAGGTCCATCAATGGCTATTAGCCAGGAATAGGGAGGGCAGGGATGGTATCCCTAACCTCAGTTCACCAGAAACTGGGAATGGGCAACAGGAGCAGGAGGTGGATCATTTGATGATTACCTGTTCTTTTCATTCCCTGTGGGCACCCGGCAATGTCCACTGTCGGAAGACAGGATACTGGGCCAGATGGACCTTTGGTCTGACTCAGTATGGCCGTTCTTATGTACTCCTAGGTCTACACTACGGGGGGGGGGAGGTCGACCTAAGATACGCAACTTCAGCTACGTGAATAGCGTAGCTGAAGTTGCGTATTTTAGGTCGACTTACCTGGCTGTGAAGACGGCGGCGAGCCGACCGCTGCCGCGCCGCCGTCGACTCTGCTTCCGCCTCTTGCCGCGGTGGATTTCCGGAGTCGACGGCAGAGCCATAGGGGATCGATTTTATCGCGTCTAGTGAAGACGCGATAAGTCGATCCCCAATAGATCGATTGCTACCCGCCGATCCGGTGGGTAGTGAAGACGTGCCCTAATTGTGGGTGAAAAGGAGGCAGCTATGTTTTTACCAGGACCCAATTGGGAGTATGTGGCACTTGTTATAGTTTTGCCAATCCAAAGTGGTCAAAAATCGTGAGTCAGTCAGCTGAAAACTAGACCGGCCTAAAAATCATAAGACTTTTAAAAAATAATAACAGTAGGGTTGTTTTTTTTTTATTTGGCTTCTGGTTTCTGAGCCTTTACGTTGCCTTGTGCAACATTTTCAAACTTACCTCCACAACCATGAGGGCTAGAAACTTGCTGTAAAAAATGAAAAAGTTGAGATTTTTGCATGTTCACATGACTGGCACTTGAAACCCAAATATGATAAGACTTTCAATCAATTCATAAGAATTGGTAAAAGTGATCTCTTTAGTGAAAGGGGTAGAAATATAGGGAAGTAAGATGAAAGGCTGGCTTACCCTGAGAAATGTTGCCTTGTATTGAGTTGGCTGTAATCTTGATTGTTGCCAGGAAAAGGGAGGCTCTGTAATCTGAGGCCTGGTCTACACTACGACTTTAATTCGGATTTAGCTGCGTTAATCCGAATTAACCCTTCACCCGTCCACACTACAGAGCCAGTTAATTCGAATTAAAGGGCACTTAAAATCGATTTCTGTACTCCACCTCGACGAGCGGAGTAGCGCCAAAATCGATTTTGTTAATTCGAATTGGGGTTAGTGTGGCCACACACCACCGAATTAATGTGGTTAAATTAATGGGGTAGTGTGGCCGCACACCACCGAATTAATGTGGTTAAAAACCGAATTAATGTGCTTAGTGTGGCCGCGCACAATCGAATTTATACAACCTGTTTCCCAAATTCGAATTATCTAAATTCGGATTAATCCCGTAGTGTAGACATACCCTGAGACTCTTGCTGTTTGGGAACAAGCTATGCTGCTCTGGTAAAGGCAGATGGACCACGACCTCAAAAAGAACAGAATTTTTCTGCTAGAAACTAAAAATGGATGAGTAGAGGATTTTTATTGTTCTGCCATGAACCTTACATCTCCCTTCACCAATTAGGAAAAATAAGTGACTAAGCAGGGAAACCAGGAAGTAACTGTCACTCCCTGAAAGGGTCAATCTTGGCTAGTCTGGAGGGACCAAAATGTATTAAGCTAAAAGCAAATCCCAATAAATTTAAATAAAAAACAAGAACAAAAACAGGGGCCCAATTCTGCCCTCATTCATAACCATGTGACCTTATGCTCTTGATGAGGGGCTTGCTTGGGTATAACTGAGGGCTGATTCTGGTTCCTTGTTACTCTATTTTCTAAGAATCTCTCTCTCTCTCTCTCTCTTTGTTTGTTTTCAGTTCCATGCACCGGTAACATTCTGTGCTGCAGGGAATGACAAACCTCACACCACACACACACTCAAGCGACCAGTAAACCACACAGGAAGACACTAGAAGCTATGTCAGTGTCATGTGACACTTAGTTAATTTGTCATAAAACCCCCCACGGCAACAGGAACAATAATGATGAATCTTATTTTATATTTCCAGATACAAAGTAAGTTAAACTGGAGTTAAGTCTGTGGACGTATCAGTAATTTAACAGTAAAAATACTGTAGGGTTGTTGGATGTGACAGATTGATAATACCCTGGACAAATCTTCTGGAATTAAGATAAACTTTACTGAATGAAGTTAAACCTTACGAATTAGGTTTAATACCTTTGGGGTCTATTGTATTAAAAATGCAGTTATGGTGTGTTATTGTGGCATTGTATGTACCTTCTCTAGTAGGAGGGAACATTAATGTCATTCCTATTACCAGCCCTTTGAAGACACCCCCAGAAAAGTTTACATACACTAGTTCACACTGGATTCTTCAGGAACTACCAGACAAAGAAGGGTAGCCATGTTAGTCTGTATCAGACAAAGAAAGGATTTTTGGATAAATAACCTGGTTTTAAATTGGCTCAGGGTCTTCTTCCTGATCCAGAAAATGGATAGGCCCTTGGATGCCCCAATCCTTAAGGAAGGACTGTGTGCTAGCTCTGTTGAACTTGTGACCACCAAGGGCACCACCTCTACTTTATGGGGTTTTAAAGGAGGGCTCCAGCCAGAGCCTCAAGCTCCCCATCTGTAAAAGGGGCTAAGGAGACTGACCGCCTGTGCACAGCGCTGTGAGCACTTTGGCTGAGCAGGGCTAGATAAGGTGGTGGGGACGCGGCGTGGGGGGAACGGGTGTTTTTGCAGAAATCCCAGTTGTAGGTGCTGGAGAAGGGGATAGCGGCAGGTGAGGCGGCGGAGGCGCTGAGACTATTATCTTGAGCAGGGTCTCAGCTGGGAGAGAGGCGCTGTAAGGAACCAGAGCCGAGCCCAGGCTGTTACACAAAGGGCCCTAGCGAGAGGGGCCCGCGCTAGTTCCTCCGAGACTGGAGCCTGGAAAGCGAAAGCGAAACGAGAGCCGGAGCCCGAGGGAGGGGCTGCTGTGAGGAGCGCGCATGCGCTGGAAAGCCCCTCTCTGCTCGGATAACCTGTCAGTGGCATGTCTGCCTGGTGACGAGTGATGTGAGAGGCCTCACCCCGCTGTGATTGGCCCGAGGCCGGCAGAGTATAAAAGGCGCTGGCGGGGCACAGGCGCGCTAGTCCGCTGAGAGTGATCGCGGAGGAGCACGTGTAGCTGGAGCCATGGCACGGGGTCTCGGTGTGCTGCTGCTGGTGCTGCTCGGTCTCGCCTGCCTGGAGGCAACCCCAAGTGAGACCCGCTCCCTGCCGCGCCGGGACCGCGGGGTGGGGGTGTGAGCCTTGAGACCGGCTCCTGGCCGCGCAGTGTTCGAGCCAGCTGGGGGGTCCTGCCAGGCAGCGGGGGCGGCTCTTAGCCGGGAGCCGGGCCATGCTCCGAGCCTGGGGGCGACTCCCGCTTCAGCTGCGCGGGGCGCGCCGAGTCCTGTGCTGGCCCGGGCGGGGGCACCTCCCCAACAGCCCGGCCCGGGAGCGGGTCCCCCGGGCGGTGCTCAGCGACCCGCGGCACCCTGGCTGGGTTGTTGCGGAGTCCGCTGGGGCGGGCGGCTCCGGCTGGCCGTGTGCCAGGGGCTTTCCGGGAAGGCGCCTGACGGCGCTGCCCGCCTGGCTTTCGCTTTTGGTTGGGAGGGGGGCGCCTCTGCTGCGGTGGTGGGAGGGCGCTGGATGAGCCCCAGCACCGGGTTAGCTCCCGGCGAAGCCCCTAGGGCTTCGTTCATACTGGGGGTGCCCTGGTGTGGCTGTAGCCTGTGCTCAGAGAAGTGGTGCTGCGGTGGGGACCCCACCTCCCTCCGTGACTCTGGCTGGGCCAGCAGGAGCCAGGTTCCACTGACCCTGCTTGCAATAGGGTGACTAGATAGCAAGTGTGAAAAATCGGGATGGGGGAGTGGGGTTATAGGGACCAATATAAGACAAAGCCGAAAATAGTGTGGCTGTCCCTATAAAATCAGGATATCTGGTCACCCTAGCAGTCAGGGAGGTGCTGGTCCTGCACTGGCAGAAAAGCTGCTGTTGGCATAGGCTGTCTGCACTGGCGCTGTGCCAGTGTAGAGGCTCTAGCTGTGTCTATGCTGCCGGGGTGGCTGGCATGTTGATTGGGTTAAGGATTTTTCACACACTGATGGACATAGCTAGACTGATATGTTGTAAATGTAAACCAAGCTGTGCCCTTATTGTGCTGCAGTGCCAGTCCTGCTTGCGCTCCAGTAGAACTCAAGAGTGTCGTGGAAAAAGTCACCCACGCATTAATTTTAGTTCACAGACTCAAGCCTAAGGCCCGTTTGTTGCAATACATACCAACGCGTTGGGGTAGCAGTCCGAAAACGACCACACCCGAGTTACCAATTGACCAGTCAACCACACACCTCATTTGGAACCAGAAGTATATAATCAGGCAGCAGAGATGGGATGGGGGGCAGTAAATACTGTATAGTACAGTACTGTTAAATGTAAACTACTAAAGAATTAAGGAAAATCTATTTTTTGACAAAGTAAGGAAACTGTTTCTGTGCTTGTTTCATTTACATTAAGATAGTTAAAAGCAGCATTTTTCTTTTGCATAGTAAGTTTCAAAGCTGTATAAAGTCAATGTTCGTTGTAAACTTTTGAAGGAACAACCATAACAGTTCAGCATTGCGAACAGCCTCCATTCCTGTGGTGTTCATAACTCTGAGGTGCTACTGTACTAGAGCTTTAAAGGCTCAAACTCTAGCAAGCTGCCATTGTGCCCTGGCTTGGCTCTTTGAGTCATTAGTGCACAGCTGGTGGAGTCTCCCTGGGGGGAGACAATTACAGCAGCTAGGATGTCACTCAGCTCTGTTCTTTTCTCAACTTCTTCAGGTTCCCCCAAAGTACATGTGTACTCCCGCCACCCAGTGGAGGATGGCAAGTCGAATGTCCTGAACTGCTACGTGGAGGGGTTCCACCCCCCGAACATTGAGATCACCCTGCTGAAGAATGGTGTTAAGATGGATGCCATGGAAATGTCTGACCTTTCCTTCAGTGACGACTGGACTTTCCAGCGCCTGGTGCATGCCCCATTCACTCCTAATGGGAAAGATTCATATGAATGCAAAGTGGTGCATAGCACCCTTACAAGTCCCAAGAACGTCAGATGGGGTGAGTATTTCACTACTTCCATCTTGTTCACTTCATCCCTCAGGAATTGTACACTGGATTTGGATTCTGTTGCTACTGAGATCCTGCACTCTGCCAAAGAATGCAGCTTGTCTGCTTAGTCACAAGTCCAGTGTGGTGTTGGTTTTTTTTTTTTTTTTTTTTTTTTTATTAAGCGTAATACAATAGGGTGAGTTCCTGAATTCTTGTTTCTAGAGACCTTTGGCCTCTTCCTAGGCACCAGTGAAATAATTTGTTTCTAGCTGCCAAAGGGAACATGTAAATGAATGCACTGCATTGGAACATCTGATAGTAATGGAAAGAGGGAGAGACTAATTTCTGGAATAGTGGAGGTGCTGTAGATCAGATCAGGCTATATCTACACTGTGGACCTTACAGTGGCACAGCTGTACCACTGTAAGGTCTGCCATGTAGCCACTCTTTACTGGCGGGAGAGAGCTCTCCTGCCGGCATAATTAAGCCACCCCCCAACAAGCGGTGTTAGCTAGGTCGGCAGGAGAGGCTGTCCTGCTGACAATAGCACTGTCCACACCAGCACTTTTGTTGGTGAAACTTACGTTGGTCCGGGGTGTTCTTTTCACACCCCTGATCGACAAAAGTGCTAGCGTAGACATAGCCTCAGTTAGCAGAGCTCTGGGGAAGGTGTGCACAACCCCTGCCTGTCCACTCTGTACCTGGCTTTAATGTTATCATAGTGTCTTAATGGTATCTTATTCCCTTATACTCCCCTCTAAATAAAAACTGCCTGAACAGATATGTTAGATGTAACTTTTATATGACTTGCCTGTTGAAAAAGGGTAAGTTATTAAAAGAGCAGTTTTTGTCAGAGAAACGATTTTCAACCTCAGCCTGGTCTTTTACTTTGCTGTCCTGTCTGCAGGCTTTTCCCTATGTCTCTTCCCCCCCCCTCCCCCCCAAATATTTGATACATAATCACCAACCATAAAAGGTCCAGGACTTTGAATTTGTCTGTCATGCTTGTGATGCCAGGGTGGAACGGAATCCAGTTGACTTCTGCTTGCTGGGAGGAGGAAACCTGATTAGTTTAGGTAAACTAAGCAAGGATGCTTAGGACAGTTGGCAAGAAGATGAGGTTGTGGTGTCAGTTTCTTTTCTGGCCCAGTCCATAATCCCCTAGCATGAGCAGTGGTGGCTTATCACAGGGCATCTCTCTGGCTGCTGGAGTGATAGAACTCTCCCAGCTCTGCTTTAGAATTGTTGTGATTGGTGGGAGGATTATTTGGGCAGCACAGCAATGTCTTGAAAGTGAAGGCTAACATCCTGTCATCCTCTTTTTGCAGACCCAGATAATTAACCTGCTTCTTAGACGCATATGGTAAGTTATGGATATTTCGTTTCTTGCTGTCAAAGTGAGTTTGGTGCTAGACTGATCCTTAGGGCTTGACTACATTATCCGCTGGATCGAGGGTCAGCAATCGATCCAAAGGGGGTTGATTTATCACATCTAGTCTAGACATGATAAATCGACCGCCGAGCCCTCTCCCGTGGACTCCGGTACTCCACCAGGGTGAGAGGCAGAGTCGACAGGAGAGCGTCAGCCGTCAACTTACTGCAGTGAAGACACTGCGGTAAGTAGATCTAAGTACATCGACTTCAGCTACGTTATTCATGTAGCTGAAGTTGTGTAACTTGGATCGATTTTCCTGCCCCCAGTGTAGACCAGGCCTTAGGCTGAAGCCCAAGGGAAGGAAGCAAAACGCCTGTCATGCTGAGGCAGAAAGACAGGGAGAAGATAAACAGGCAGCTCTGTCTCTAGCTTATTAGGTGGTATGCATGTGGCCTGAAATTGTTACACTTCTTAGCACTGGTAACAATATCATGCCCATATGGAGACTACACTTGCTTGTCCAAGGATTAGAGAGCAGCCTTTTGAAGCAAAATCTATTTTTGTAAGGCTTATGACTTCACTTGGCACCTGGAAAGAAGGGTTCTTTATATGTCACAGGGTCTGCTAGTCACCAGACCCCATGGTGTTTTCTCTTGATGGGTGGGGAGAGGTGAATTTGACATTTGCCAGTCCTTGCTTATGGTCTAGCTATATCTCCTGGGAGGGATGGCTAATACTGCATTAGAGTTAGAGGGACAGTAGTCACTGTAAGGCATCATTTTTGGGCAGAGGGGGGCACAGGAGCAGTCTCTTGCCAGGCAGTGCTGGAGCAGCTTTGAGTTGGTGAATGATAACAAATGGCTTAATGTACAGCACCAGCAAATGCAGTACACCAAATGTGAACAGGTAAGAGGTTCAGTGCCTTAAACTGTCTGAAGCTTGGGCATGTGACTTTGGAGGTGCAGCTGCTCTTAGAATCTATGAAGTCCAGAACCTGTTAGGGTTTATACTAGTTGTTTGCAGATGGGATCTCTGATCCAGGTTCTCCCTTTCAGATTGCTTATTCTTTATGATAATATAAACTTTATTAATAAAAAACAATCTTTTCCCCTCCCCTTTTCAGGTATGAAGAACTCTGCCTTGCAATCTGAAATCAGCTTAAGCCCTAACCTGTTTTCCTCTGCGCTCTTCATACCCCACATTCATTTCGTATTGGAGCTGAATGTCTAGCTTTTAAGATAATGCTAAATAATTTGTGTGGGGGTGGTCTTTTGTAAGTGTGAAATGTTAGATTTGAGTCTGGGGCCCCCTGTGTACGGCAGTGTGACATTAGAGCTGGCCTCGCACCAAAATTCTCGATGCTCTGTCTGGTTTGGGGGGGGAGGGGGGGGAACACTTGGGTAATCTGGTGGTGGACATGTTATAGAATCATTATAGGTCTTATGCAAAGATAAGCCAGTCTTGTATTGGGCTGTCTGGCGGGTGTGCTACTGCTAGTTAAACTGGCAGTTGTAAAGTAAATCCTAAACATATCTCAGGGTCTTTAAGACCCACGGATCCTTCTTCTAATCCAGATATGCTGTGCTCATGGTATTGAGAGAGATTGAACTGCAAATTTGGAAGATCTTTGTCTTTCCAGTAGCTCCAGAACACAAGAGCTATAACAAGGTCCCAGCACAACCTATGTGTAGGCAGCAGCAGTCTTCGCCAGGGATGGGGGCAGCATTGAGGGCTATCAGGGCCTGAGTGCAACATGTGTTAAGCCCTTTGGGGTGAGCAGTAGTAGAGCTTTCAAGAACAACTCTTGGCTACAGCATTTCTTACTATAAATGCCAATCAATAAAATTATTGCCAGTTTAAAGCAATAAATCTGTGTGCAAGTCTGTTAAACATTTTTGGACAATCTCTATATGGATCTGCTTTACTAATTAAGAGTGTAACACTTTGTATGGTTCTTAATTGTATATAATGACGTTTTATCTTAAATATATTTAAAAAAAAAAATCAACCCTGTGGAAGTTGTGATTTCTTAAGTTGAAGAAAGGACCAACCTGTATGAGGCAGTCTGGCTTGTTGGGCATAACAGTGTAGGCAAGGAACCATGCAGTCTGGAAAAACCCTGGTTAGGAGGGGAAGAGGTATGGGTCTCTACCTACAAGAGGTGACGGCTAAGGAACCAGAAGCCCAGACTGGGAGCCTGTGCTGGACCATGGAGGGGAATACAGGTGCATTTTCCAGCCTCTGCCCTTGCACAAACTCCTATAAGACACCCCCATGACCATACTTCTGTGTGAGAGTCAAATGAATCATGATCCTTGTGTTTCTGGAACACCCAGCCTCACTATAGGGAGGGGCAGTAGAGTGACCAGACAGCAAGTGTGAAAAATTTGGGATGGGGTGGGGGTAATAGGAGCCTATTTAAGAAAAAGACCCAAAAATCAGGACTGTCCCTATAAAAGCGGGACATCTGGTCACCCTAAGGGGCAGAGCTATGAGAAGAAGACTGGCTCAGTGGAGTTGAGACATTGTCAATAAGGGTGGTCTTCAGACAACTTTTCAGAAGGATTTTGAGTCAGTTCTTCAATGGAAAGAAAAGACTTGTTTGAAGACAAATGAAACAAATACAGGAGTTACTTAAGGAGGTCTGATTGTTGAGGTTGCCCTGGATACTGCCAGAACAATACAAATGCCCCACCTGTTGCTCTGAGAAGGTGTAGCATTCAAACAGACTATCTAGCAGATACTCTACTTTAAATAAAGCTGTTGCCAGATGTCAGGAGGGTAAACCACCATGTAGTTCAGCTGCTTTGAATTTCTTGTAGACTTTTTGTTCCTGGCTGTTGGAGCCTTGCTGGGAGAATAATACAACTCCCTTAACATTTAATTTAAAAAATCTAAAATGACTAAAGCCTTCATGCATAAACTTATAAGTTTCGCTAAGGTCTGTTCTGTTCTTTCAAAACAGAAAAATAAAGTGATAAGATTTAAGTCAGAGGTGGGCAAACTACAGCCTGCGGGCCGCATCCGGCCCGTGGGACCGTCCTGCCTGGCTTGCCCCTGGCCCCTCCCCTGCTGTTCCCCCTCCCCTGCAGCCTTAGTTCGCTTTCTCTGCCGCCCAGGCAATGCTCTGGGCGGCAGGGCTGTGAGCTCCTGGGGCAGCGCAGCTGAAGAGCCAGGCCTGACCAGGTCTCTGTGCTGCATGGCTGTGGCGGCAGCATGGCTACCGGCAGCGCAGTAAGTGGGCAGGGAGCGGGGGGGGGGGATGGCATAGAGGGCAGGGGAGTTTGGGGTGGTGGTCAGGGGGCAGGGGTGTGGATAGGGATCAGGGCGGTTGGGGGGGAACAGAGGGTTGAATGGGGGCAGGTGTCCTGGGGGGCAGTCAGGAAGGAGGGGGGGTTGGATGGGGCAGGGGAGCCATCAGGAATGAGAGGAGGGGTTGGATGGGGCGGTGGGGGTCTGGGGGTGGTCAGGGGACAGGGAGCGGGTGTGTGTGGATGGGACAGGAGTCCTTGGGGGGGGCAGATAGGAGGTGGGGACTGGGCCACGACCCCTTCCCCTAACCGGCCCGCCATACAATTTACAAAAACCGATGCAGCCCTCAGGCCAAAAAGTTTGCCCATCCCTGATTTAAGCAGTTGGGAAAGAAACAGACAAAAATGGAAACTAGATGAGCGAAATTCATCAGTTTCTCTAAGTTTTATTCAAGTGAACAATCCACTTTATACAACTGTTTTTTTTGCTTTAAGATAACTTGCAAAAAAAAAAAAGCTTTTATACAAACTTATGCTTTCTCACAAGTGTAGTTGTGCTGTGTGATAGAAAGGCAGGCTGGTCTAGGCCTGGTGAGCCCATTCTACCATGGAGGGAGAGCCAGGGTTCCTTTCTCCTACAAACAACTGCCAGAGCAGTCAGCAGCAAAAGCCAGTCTAGTTTCCAGTTTTGCGCTGTTCCTCAAGCGTTCAGGTATGTCAAGAAACAAGATTCTGGAAGGAATGGCACCAAAAACAGAGGTTCTAGCCAGGGGCGGCTCCAGGCACCAGTGCACCAAGCGCGTGCCTGGGGTGGCAAGCCGCGGGGGGCGGCCTGCCGGTCACCGTGAGGGTGGCAGTCAGGCTGCCTTCGGCGGCATGACTGCGGGAGGTCCACCGGTCCTGCGGTTTCGGTGGCAATTCGGCGGCAGGTACGCCGAAGTCGTAGAACCGGCAGACCTCCCGCAGGTATGCCACCAAAACTGTGTTACCAGCGGACCTCCTGCAGGCGTGCTGCCGAAAGCCCCCTGACTGCCGTGCTTGGGGCAGCAAAATACATAGAGCTGCCCCCTGGTTCTAGCCCCACTAGAAGTTGTTTGGCTTGATGGAGAAATTACACCTCTACCCCAATATAACGCGGCCCGATATAACATGAATTCGGATATAACATGGTAAAGCAGTGCTCCAGGGGGGCGGGGCTGCACGCTCCAGCGGATCAAAGCAAGTTCAATATAACGTGGTTTCACCTATAAAGCTGTAAGATTTTTTGGCTCCTGAGGACAGCGTTATATCGGGGTGGAGGTGTACTGGGTGAAATCCTATACCTGTTGTGATCATAATGGCTCCTGCTGGCCTTATTTTCTGAAAAAGCCAATATTTTTGTTCAGTGTAAAAAAAAAAAAAGCAAGTGCCCAATAAGGAACTAATATGGGGCAGGAGCAGGGCCAGAGCCCAGGATGCAGGGCACCCTAGTGATTGCAATGTTTTCCATGTGATCTGATAGCGTGACTCTAACAAGCTTGTTGAGGCAGAACAAGCATGTATGAAAGACATTATGGAATTCCATCCCTCTGGTTTGAAAGGATGTGACAACTTTTTCCCATTTAATCATGAAATTATTTTTAACAGGCGAGGAAGACAGACATTACTTAATCTTCTCATCACATTTAAGGTTTTGTACTTGAACACAGCATTTGCTTAAAGAGGCTCTCTAATTATGGAAATTTTAAGCTCAGGCTGAGTAAGAAAACTCTTTCTGAAAACACAGGAATAAAGAAAAGTCTGGTATATTCCAATTGTCGATGCTCTGTAAGAGACAGGAATTTATCTGTATTTTAAAACCAAGAAAAGTGTATCAAATAATTAAACCCCATTCTACTTTTCCAACCACCTAAATTAGCAGGGACAGAGTGAGTATAAATGTATTTGGTTACCAATCACTTTCCTGCATTCTCGCACATTAGCAGAGGGTGGCAATCTCTGGGTAGCAAACACTGTAGGGAAATGTTAGGCCTTTACCAATAAATTGTATCCTTTGAAAGTTTAAACAAAAAATTCACTGGAATGTTTCTATTGAGGTGTGAGGCTTAGCAAAAATTTGTTTTAACTGCAACTACATTTGGGTCTAAATTTATCTGAAAGTTCACCTTTAATTACTTAATATGCGAGTAACACTTTTATTATTATGTAAGTAGTAAACATGAATACGTTAGTACTACTGTCCATCTCTCTAGCCATAACTTTCCTCCCCTGGTTCCTGTGACCTCACGGACTCACACCAAGCAGTTAATGTTTGCACAGCACTTTTAGGATATTTAAGATTGTAGAAATGCTGAACATTAAATTAATTAATTACTTTCATTAGGAAAAATGCTATCTGCCCATATGCCTCCCACTGACTAGCAGACTTCCCAATAGTTGTCCCAGGTTTAGCAGAACTGTCCTGCTTTGACACACACACACCCCCCAGCCCCCCAGTCCTGGTTCAAGTGGCTCCTGCCCCACAGGGTTTGGCTCCCCGCTCCAGGTATTACAAAATGACCCCTGTCACACAGGGATGGTCAGGTTTGGCCTGGCCTGCTGTTGGCATATATATATGTGCGCATGCCCAGGCTAAATTTGAGTGAGTGGCATTGTGACCTGGTGCATGGGGTGAGGGGTCCAGACCAAACCTGAGCAGTGCTGTGCACTTTGGCCTGGTCATAATGCCCAGGGTGGGGTGCTGAGCCCTGCCAACCCCACAGGATAGGAGCCCAGGAGTTGCTGCTGTGGGGTGAAGGTGGGGCAAGCTCACTCTGTAACTTCTCTCCATCTCCCCACCCCCAGGGCTTCCCACCCCTCCCTGGGGTTAGGACCCATCCCAGAGTAACCACTTGAAATGTTGGGCAGTGTGGACTAGTGTGTAGGGTTACCACCTCTTAGCTACAAAAACCCAGGCCATCCGAACCATTTCATCCAAGACAGCTACCCCAGCCAAGGGGCCAGCCTGGGAAAACGTGGATGGGAGAAGCCCTACCTTGCTGGTCCTGTTTTCTAGAACCTTTCCCTCCATGGGAGGGAACTGAGTAACTGCCATTCTGCCTCTCGCTAACTGCCATCCTCTCTGAGAAACCTCCCTTGCACTCCACGCACCCCTCACAACACCGCCGGTCTGCTTCAAAGTCACAAATTCCTCAGCTCTCCCAGCGCCTGCCTCCCCCAGCCACTCTCTTCCAGCATCTGCCCCCAGGTCCCTGGGGAACTACCTGCCCCTCACCGCATGCCCACCCTCTTCCAGAACCTTGCCTGTGCCATTTTCCTGTGGCATCGCTCACTAAGGGCCCTGCTTGGCCAGACCCAGTGACTTGACAGCTGCCTCATTTGCAAGTCTCCCAAGTCCTCCACATGGGCCTAGTCCAGAGCTCACCGATCGCCATCTTCTGAGGGTAAAACTCCTCCCTAGATTCATTGGGCCTAGTCCCTAGGATCTGTTGAGACCGATCACCTTGGGGTAAATCTCCACCACAGACATAGAGGCCTAGACTCTGGGACTCATGGACATCCATCACCTTGCTGAGTGATGTGTGGGGGAGCATGTGAGCAGTATATCTGGGTGGGGAGGGGTCATCTCCTGTGGAATAGCTGGATGTGGGGGGTAGGCTGAGTACCCTGAGGTGTCTCTGAATGGGGTGATAGGTGTACCCTGGACCGTGGTATCTTCAGCAGAGCTGCTGACTTTTCAGACTGCCTGAGGCTTCCTCCAGCCTTTAGGCTCTTCACACCATTCCCTCCTCCTCCCTTTGCTCCCCCCCCCCCCCCCCCGCCCCTGCTGTTTCCTGCAGCTCTGCGCCTGGTGTGCCATGCACAGTCTGGCCTGGGAGGGAGCAGAGAGGAGCTGCCTTGAGTCTACCTTCCCCTTCACTCTGGGACCACAGAGCCATGGTGCAGGCTGCCGGCAGACTCAGGGCTCTGCTCAAGGTGGCTGCACAGCCTGGGACTTGCAGCTGCGTGGGGGTAGGCCCTGGGGAAGAAAGGATAAGAGCAAAAGAGGAAACCTCCCACTCCCTCTCCCCTGTGCTGGAAGAAGAGGAAGCTCCTCCGGAGGACTGGAGTGAGGAGAAGGACGGGATGGCTGAGGGAACAGCTGAGGAGCTAACCCCTTGAGCCTACCCATGGCCGGGGGGAGGAGGAGCAGTGAAGGGGATGCACCCTTAAGGGGCCATGAAGAAGGGGCCATGGAGAAGAAGTAGCCGATGGCAATTTCTCCTTGTGAATCTTACCAGGGCCTGAGGCAGGAGCAGCAGAAGACCCAGCATCTAGTACAGGATTCTCTCTTTATGTTGAGATTCTGCAGGGGATTTTCAGTGGGCCCTAAAGTGTTGGTACATGTTGAAAAATCCAGAGTGGCCAATAGCAAAGTGTAACCTACTGGTTCCAGGTGTTTTTTTAGTTCTCTGTTCTGGCTGGTCCTAAGAAAGATGATAAAAGCCTACTAGTGCAAGCGACTAAAGGCAGTGCTACCTTAGTTCGAATAGTTGTGACTCTCATTTTGAGTACTGAAGATCTGGGATTCAGTCTCCATTGCTGACCAGTGTGGAGTGGGAGGAGTCATTACCATATCAGAGATTATTGGTTAGGGCAGTTGAGTTACAAAACCGAGGGTTGCTAGTTTAAGACTGTAGAAAGATAATTTAGATTGGCTTTGCTTTTAAAATGATTTCCTCACTGAAGAAGCAGTGAAAAATACATCTATGGACCTACATTTCCAAATGTGACTTTTGCGTGCCCAGCTGGAATGTGATGGTGTCTGGGGTATATCTGGAAACTGGGGCTTCTCGGGTCTATGTGTGGAATGTAGCTATGTAGTGGTGAGTTGGGGTGTCAAGGACATACTTAGGGATAGTTGTTTCTGTTGCATATTTCTCTGGTATATGTAGGAGATATGAGGGGGGTGTGTGTGTTTGGGGCATATCTTAGTGCTGGGGAATATCTGGGGGGTCTGAAGTGTAGCTGGGACATGCATTTGCATGCAGTAATACATCTGGTGAGCAAGGTTTTGTCGGTACTGGGGCTAGATCTGTGAGGTCGGGAGTTGGGGAATGGTTGGGTGTATGTGGTGATATAAAAGCACACATAGCCTCACCCTATAGGTTGTGTTACTTTGTATGGTTGTTCCTCATTGGATGCACATCTCTGGGTTGAGTGCTGTCTGCAGTCTCAGGTGTTTAGTGGGAGACGGGGGAGTGAGCCTGAGGGCTGGCTATCAGGTAAATTTGATTGCTCCCTATGTAGCTGCCAGGCTGGCCCAGTGTCAGTATGTGGACTATGCTGATGCGCCAATGTGGGCAGCTAACACTGTGCTTGGGGGTGGGTGCGGCCTTGGTCATAGAGTCTCACTCCAAGGCCCCTCTCAACAGGAGAGTTTTGCTGAAGATCCTCCTCATGCCTAGGTTACCCTTGATGAGATCTGTGCCCTAGGCTAGGAAGGGGCATCTCATTCCAGTCATTTCCCTTTTGACAGGATGGTCTTTGCTTGGTAGTTGATCTAAGACATATCCCTCCAGCACGATGTCATCATTCTCCAGTACAAATGTCTCCTCTTCCTCATCCACTTCTGTAAGTGACAATGAAAGCAAAATAAACCTCTTACTCAGCACCAGCTCCTCCGACCTGCCCTCGAGGCCACAAGCTGAAGATTTCACCAAGGAGCTGACCTGCCCTCTGTGCCTGGAATGGTTTAAGGAGCCGGTGATTTTGCCTTGTGGCCACAACTTCTGCAGACCCTGTATTGAGGAAATCTGGGGCAAGGCGGAGGTCTGCCTGTGCCCAGAGTGCCAAGCACAGTCCCCGGACAGGCAGTACATCGGGAACATAGTGCTGGAAAAACTAGTGGAAAAGATCAAGGGCTTTCATGTAGGGAAATGCCAGCAGAAATGCAGCAAACACGGTGAGCCTCTCAAGCTCTTCTGGAAGATGGATGGGAAACTGGCCTGCTTTCTCTGCAGAGATGCCCAGAAGCCTGAAGATCAAAGCTCCCAATTCCTACTGCTCCCAGACGCTGTGCAGCTCTATGCGGTAAGGCTCAGTCAAAGGCAGGTGTGAAACATTCTCTGCTACTTTAGCACATTTTACAGAGAGTCCTTTCCACTGAAGAGAATGTGGAACATTCGATACGTTACAGTGTTGCCAACTCCCACAATATTATTGAAAGTCTTGCCATATTAGATATTATTCTTAAAGTCCTGGCTCCTGGAATTCTGTGATCTCGTGAGACTCTCAGCTTTCATTTCAAAGTAATAACAGGATCCTAGTCTTCATAGTTCTGAAGAAACACTTGAAAACATGACCCAAGGGAACCACAAAGGCACCAAAAAGCAGGATGTGAATAAAAAGAACCCCACTTATTATTTTTTAAAAAATAATTATTTGAAGCCACTCTCTTGATTTTAGGGATCTGAGTCATGATTTTTACATGCTAAGCACTGTCCATGCTACAAATAAAACATGAATATTTATGCAGTATGTCACTAGCCAGAGGATTTTATCTTCATCACCAGGGCTTGAAGTGCTCACAGCTCTGGAAGTGGGGTAAAGGTTTAAGTCTCCTAGGTTATAGGGCAGCTTGAAATTCTGAGGGATAAAAGTGAGACCCAAGGGCTGCATTTACATTAGTAAATTTCGTAGCTGGAATTCACCACCAGTGGTAGCAACAGTAGAAGCTGTCGAGGATACAGGTATTTTTACCATCATATCATCCAGCTGTATTAGGCAATAAAATTGCTTGAGCCCTGTGCATACTCTAATTTCCAGCAGTTGCACTGTCCCAGTGCTGAAGGATGGACTATGAAGTGTGTCAGTTATAAAGTGGAGTTAACATTCCACTGTGATGAACACTACTGCTCTTGGGGTAAATTCTGCCTCCTCTTTCAATGGCAGTGGAAGGCTCTCTTGTAGTGGCCCAGAACCAGCATAGTTTGTTTGTGCAGGGGACAGAACAGGATTTGGAGAGCCCATGCAGGATAGGAATATCCCTGCACACTATGAGGCCTAGTTTAAAGTGGGGCTGCCTCTGGACCCCACTGTACCAGGAATTTGGGAGCAGGGTGATCTACTTACCAAAAGCTAATAACCATGTGCTGCTCAGGCTTTTAAGTTGATTGGCTGATATCCTCAAAGGTTCTGAACCCACATTTGTATTCTGAAGGAAATGTGACTCAGTATCAGTTTTATTAATGGGATTAAAGCTATTAACTAAACAAAAATAAATTGAGAAAACATCTAAGCTACTATCGGTACTTTTAAACTAAACTAAAAATGGTGCATTACAACAGTCAAATCAAAATCAAATCCACACATTAGTCTTAATATTGGATTGGAATTAAATAGTCAAATGAATGCTAAAAATAATCAATCCTTATCAATTCTAGAGAAGATTCTAAGAAGGTGGTTCTCTGTTTTGTTTTCAATTCCAACTAAAGAATTGTATCTAAATCAATCAAATTGAGGATTTAAAGCTCATCAAGAGCTTAATATGGAAGCCAATTACAAAGCTGCCTTCTTAGAATTCCTTTCTTATGTGGTGGCTAACAAGATCCGCTTCTTTTATAATACAGACTTTAACACAACGCTTTTGTACACATACCAATGAGTAATTTTATGATCCACTATTTAGAGCTGTTTAAACCCGGGGAACTTTTCTTTCTGGTGCCTTCATTGTGTGAACTTTCTGAGGGTGCTCAGACACACATGCATGGTCATAACCACACTTTCCCACACTAAAATTAAAAAATATTAAGCAGCTGGGATGTCTTCCAGCTAATAAAAGTACAAAAAGGAAAAATAAGATAACAGGGGCTCATGAACTCTCAATTCTTGCAGTCTTCTGGACTCTTGTAAGAGTAAGAGCTGGACCTGCAGGCAAAGAGCCAGACGGTGATGTTTTGCTGGTGCAGCGCTACACATTAAAGGGCCTTATTTGGGTGCTGAACAAAGGCTGTTTGTTGATGTCATGATTTCATGTTCCCAAGATGGCCAGTCTTGGAGATTCTGGAAGGTCACCCTTGCCTCAAGTGGCTTGTTGACCCAAAAGGCAAAGCTTCTTAGCCTTATCCTTGATCCTTATAGTTTGAAAATTTTGCTTGCTCAGTCTTGCAAGGCCTCCCTCCAAGTTCTTTGGACAAATCAAGTTCTGGGCCAACCTTGGAGTCATGCAATTTGCTCCAACGAGGTTCCAATTGGGTAATTTCTTAGCAAGTTTCAACCTGGAAAAGTCCCACTTAAATCAGTAATTGAAAAAAAAAAAGGTGGTGTTTTGCATACCACAGAGACTGACATCTGTGATCCCTTAAAATTAGCAAAAATCTGGATTCATGAGACCACTTTGGGGAAGCTGGCCTGGTCGTAACCAGGTGAAAAGGTCTTGAGATGACATTGTGTTACCAGTTTACAGGAAAGTTCAAAATCAAAGTCATATAAAAATAACTGATTGAAAAAAGAACCCTAGCAACAACCAATCATAGAATATTAGGGTTAGAAGGGACCTCAGGAGGTCATCTAGTCCAACCCCCAATTAAATCCCTAAATGGCCCCCTCAAGGGGATCTTCCCAACCATAAGGGCTAAAACCTTCATTTAAAAAATCCTGAAAGCTGAGATTCTGCAAATCCTAATGGGTAAGATCCAGTCACCAGGGCAAGTTTTTGATTCACCATTTGTCAAACCCCGATTCAGCTTTCATTAATCTTTCTCACCACATGTTTTGCTTTGTACAGATGTTTGCACTGAAGAGACATTTGCTCCTTCTCAGATTTGTCCAGCAGGAAGGTCACAAAAACGCAGTGTGTGATGTCATAATAATTTCCATGACAACAGACTGTCCTCAGCCCCGCCCCTCACTGCCCCATTGGATCCCTCCCCAAATCCCCACCCTGGCCCCGCGTCTTCCCCAAGCACGCCGCATTCCTCATCCTCACCCCTCCCTCCCAGGCTTGCGCTGATCAGCTGTATGGTGGCGCAAGCGCTGGAGGGAGGGGAGAGAAGCAGGAAGCGGCTTTTTTTTTTTCCCCGCTCTGCCGGCAGCCCCGGACATTGCGGGGCCCTCTTAGGCGTGGGGCCCCATTCCGGGGAATCGGCCGAATCGGCTTAAAGCTGGCCCTGGGAGGGGGAATGCTGCACTGATCCACAAGGACAGTAACCTAGGTTTGGTGGACAGTAACCTGGGTTTGGAGGGCTGCAGCAGCCATCAGAGAAACAACATTTTAAAAGAGAAGTACCAAATATGATCAGCAATAGGCTATGTATTCATGGGCTAGTGTCTGCCATTCTCTCGCCCCCCACAAGGATTCCACTGCACAGCAGCACTCCTATCTGCAGGGAGGCTGTGGACTGAGGTCACCTAACCCAGTGGCTCTCAACCTTTGCAGACTACTGCACCCCTTTCAGGAGTCTGATTTGTCTTGCATACCCCCAACTTACAGCTCACTTAAAAATTACTTGCTTACAAAACCAGACATAAAAATACAAAAGTGTCACAGCACACTGTTACTGAAAAATGGCTTATTTTTTCATTTTTACCATATAATTATAAAATAAAACAATTGGAATATAAATACTGTACTTACATTTCAATGTTCAGTACATAGAGCAGTATAAACAAGTCATTGTCTGTATGAAATTTTTATATGTACTGACTTTGCTAGTGCTTTTTATTTAGCCTGCTTTAAAATTAGGCAAATATTTAGATGAGTTGATGTACCCCCTGGAAGACCTTTGCATACCCCCAGGAGTACATGTACCCCTGGTTGAGAACCACTGACCTATTTCCTGCAGTCTTTCCATCGATTACAGAGAATAATCTATGTGCCTCTGGTACCCCTAATCTCAACTGATCTCCAACATAACAACTGGAAAAGTGCAGGAGAAAAATTAGGTCTCATTAGGCCCATCTCCCAGACATCCATTTAGCTTCAGCTAGTATGAATAACTACATATGTTACAGCATAATGCCTTTGTTTGTCATACCAACAGGAAAAGCTGATCTCCACCAGAACTCAGTTGGAGGCCACCGTGCAGGAACTAAAGACTCTGAAGAATGCCCAGCAAGAGAAGATCTCTTGTCACAAAGTGAGTAGCATTCATTCAAAAAGACCTGATTTTAATGCACTTTAGGTGGCATTCTTGATGAGATCAGCACTCAGGGGTTTCTTATTGGAACAAAGAGTCTAGAGTGAATAGACAGTTTACTACTAAGAACAAAATGATGTGCGGTCAATATGTGGAGGTATATATTAAGCATCTTAATGCACATTGAAATGTGCCTGCATTAAAAAAATCCTTTGCTGCATGGGCATTCAGAAAAAGCACTTGGAGAGAACTTCATTGGCTTTGTCCTCTAAGTCCCTCAACAGCCCATTTTCTAGAATCCAATATGCATGTTCAACTCTTTTGGGCATCCTAGAAATGTAAGGCTGGAAGTGACCTCAAGTGGTCATTTCATCCATTCATTGCACAGAAATCCCAAAGGTCTGGATAAGTCTGATTAACATCTTAATGTTGGGGCCTTACCTGAACCAAACCTCTGTGTGTTTGAGGTTTCCCCATCACTGCTGAAGGCCTCACACCTGACAATGCACCCAAGACATCCTCTATTACCTACAAAAACTGCACACCATATTAATTTCTTAGCAATGGAGCTAAATGGGAGTAGAGTTTGGATCATTAGCTTCCTGAATGTGCAGAGTAAAGAAACTGCTCCATCAGGTCTAACCAGGAGACAGTTATAAATATCTACCATTCTTACCAGATCTGCTTATTTCTAGAGCCCTGCAAAGTGTATGTTATCAGTTCTAGAGCTGGGTGAGAAATGTTTTTCTTGTCCCACACATATTTTCAGGACTTCAGAAATTGTTCCCATTCCAGAGTAGGATGAAACCAAGACTTCTCACAGTGTAATACTGGGGGTCAGGGCATTGCCTGAGATGTGGGAGACCTAGGTTCTTGTCCCTGCTGTAAATCAGGCAGAGCAGGGGATTGAATCCAGGTCTTTCATATCCCAGCAAGTGTCCTAATCAGGCTGTTGGCTAGCCTGAGGTGCAGGTTCTCTATCTCTCTCACTTTGCCCAGAAATTCCCTCCTGGGCCTCAGAAACCTTCCCAACAAAACTTTCACCAAAACTGACCCTTTTCCATTGAAAGTTTCAGTTTTGATGAACATGCATTTTCTGGCAAAAACCATTTAATCAAAAAATTCCCATCCAGCTCTAATGGGTTCAAAAAGGTTTGTGGAATATTTCTTTGGTTATGATTTGCAGTTCAAACTAACTCAAAGTGAACTCAGTCAGATTCACTGAGTTTCACCAGGTCTCACCGGAAAACCACAGTTGCTCCTGAAACAACCTTACATTTATTGAAATATTAATGAGTTTCAAGACAGCAGCACAATCAGGAAGCACCTGTTGACAGACTTTCATAACATGAGGTTTGCTCAGCTCTGTCTCTTTTGCATCATCTTTTGCTTCTTGAGGATGATGCTTTGACCACTAGTAACATTTGTTTTTTGCTTTAACAGGGTAGCTAAATATAATGCTTCACAGCATGAATGGATCACTGTAGGAGTCAGGAAGGAATTTGCAGCATTTCACAATTGGTCAGGGGCATTTTTCTTTCTTCCTATGAAATATCAGTTCTTCTTTGAGTGATTGCACATATCCATTCCACTTCAGGAGTGTGCGTGCCCAGTACACAGTTGTCAGAGATCTTTCTCTCAGCGGTACCCATAGGGGGCAGTGGATGCGCCCTCTGCTTCCTCGCGCAGCTGTGCGATGGCATAAATGGTAGAACTATCCTTGACCCCTCTTAGTTCCTTCTTACCGCCCATGATGGTTGTTAGAATCTGTGGTCTTGCCTTCTCAAGTTCCCCCTTTTGTATATAGTTGGTGCCTGTTTACCATGGGTTTAGTGTTAGTAGTTTGAGTGTTAAGTTTTCTTTCAGAGTATTTTTACATTTCAGTTCCCCCTTTTTTGAGTTCTGCTACTGGTACCTGGACATGCCTCAGTCACTTGGCGTCAAGCCCTGGTTTTCTTGTAATAAGCCTATGCCCATGAATGATCCACACTCCAGTTGTCTAAAGTATCTGGGTGACTCTCAGGTACGAGATCGGTGTTGGATTTGTAGCGACTTTAAACTGAGGAACACAAAAGACAGGAAGGCCAGGCTAAGGATTTTGCTGATGGAGGCAGCTCTGCGACCTTTGGAGGCATCCTACTCAGAGCTTGTGCCAAGCACTTCAGCTTCTGTGAGGAGCACTCCCCCTGTGCTGGACAAATCCTGGAACTGTTCACCCTCCCCAGGACCAAGGAAGAAACATAGGGCCTCTAAGGAACTGACTGGGAGAGGGAGTCCTCTGGGTCCCAAGTCCAGCAGGCATGTGGACAGAGGTGCGAGTAGTGTGCACTCCAAACTGAAGCACTCCTCGAGGCAGTCACTGGATCACAGGGTGGTTGACTTCAGCGCTGGCGCAGGCCCCATTGAGTTTGGCCCCAGAAGCGGTTCCTTTGTCCTCGGTAGTGCCCTCATCAGTCTGAGGCTATCCCAGGGCTGTTCATGCCAGAGGCTTATGTGACAGCCATGTGTGTGTGTTTGTGTGTGTTCTCTCAGTGTGCTTAGAGTCATAGAATATCAGGGTTGGAAGGGACCTCAGGAGGTCATCTAGTCCAACGCCCTGCTCAAAGCAGGACCAATCCCCAGAGATTTTTGCCCCTGATGTCCAGCTCTGCGCAGACAGCTGGTGCAGCAGACCTTGATAGTACTATCCAGAGTTGTTAAGTGCTGGAGGATGGAATGTCGTTGCTTTGGTAATGCTGTTTAGGCTGCTCGGGCTTCTGACCTTGGAGCTCCAATGTTATTAATAGATAGCTCAGCATGTTAATGTAGCACATCTCGATGTTACTCATAAAGGAGGACCACAGGCTCAGTTCGGTGGCGAAGGCTCTCAGTCAGGTTTGTTGTCAACGATACGGACTGCTGCATTAGACCTGAAAGCTCATCCAAACACGACAGTGTGAAATTGCCTCAGGCTTCTAAGGCGTATAGCCTCATGGACATATATAGTCCAGCACATCAGAGGGTGTCTCAGGAAACTCCAAGGATGGCTGGCTTTGGTATACTCACAGACCCGTCACCTCCTAGACATGTTGGTGCGAGTACCCTCTCAGATCTTAGCCTCTCTGGCAGGGATTGTCCACCAGTCCAATGTGTGTGTGGGGTTCCCTTTGCTCCTCTTTAGCCAACGTTAACCTTAGTAACAGACACTTCTGCTCTTGAATGGGGAACCCTCCTGGGTTCCCCGCACAAACAAGGTGTATGGTCCACTCAGGAGTTAGCTCTGAGTATAAATGTCAGTGAATTGAGAGCCATTTGGCTGGCATGTCAAACCTTTCTTCCCCATATCAAGGAAAGAAATCTGCTTGTTCTTGCAGGCAATACAGCGGCCATCTTCTATCTCAATAGGCCAGGTAGTCTTTATGCTGCTAAGAGGCAGCAAGCAGTGGGACTTTTGCATTGCCAATTCAATTGACCTCAAAGCCTCTGATCTTCTGGCTGTGCAGAACAGCTGTCAGACCAACTAAGCAGCTCATTTATGAGTCACTATGAATGGTCTCTCTATCTGGATGTCACCTAGGGCATTTTCCTGCTGTGGGGGAATCCCCAGGTAGACCTATTTATAATGAAAGCCAACAGGAAATACCAGCAGTTTTGTTCTCGACAAGATCACAGTCTGGGGTCCCTCACAGATGCTTTCCTGTCACCCTGGGCAAACAAGCTCCTGTAGCCTTTCCTCTGATCCCACTCCTACCCAGAGTGTTGTTGAAGATCGGGCAGACCATGCCTGAGTTATTCTTATAGCCCCATTGTGGCCTCAGCAACACTGGTTCTCCATTCGCTTGTCCCTGTTGGGCATAGCTCCACCCCCTCCACCATTGGACCCAGACCCAGGGGCGGCTCTATGTATTTTGCCGCCCCAAGCACGGCAGTCAGGCAGCCTTCGGCGGCACGGCTGCGGGAGGTCCACTGGTAACGCGGATTCGGCGGCATGCCTGCAGGAGGTTCGACGGGCCTGCGCCTTCAGTGTACCCGCCGCCAAATTGCTGCCGAAACCGCCCCCCGTGCTTGGTGCGCTGGTGCCTGGAGCCGCCCCTGCCCAGACCTAATTTCTCAAGACCATGGTTTCCTGCTCCACACCAACCTGCAGGTTCTCCACCTGACAGTCTGGAAGTTTCATGGCTAGACCCTCAAGAAGAGGAGACATGTTCAGGATGTGCTTTTAAATAGTAGAAAACTATCTGCTAGATACACTAACATGGCAAAATGGAAGCCAGTCTCCATTTAGTCCTGATGAAAAGGGGTTTCACTGGTCTGATCTTCAATACAGCATATTCCAGACTATCTGTTATTCCTAAAACAGGGTGCTGACTGTTGGTTCTAACAAAGTCCATCTGGCAGCTATTTTGGCTTTCTACCCTCCCATTGATAATTGTTCTGTAGTTTCCAATTCTATGTCAATAAGGTTTTTGAAGTGGCTGGAACAGATGTAGCCACAGGTACAGGTACCCTGTTCCTCTTTGGGACTTAAACCTGGTAGTGTCAAAACTACTGAATTCTCCCTTTGACCCTTTTGCTACCAGATCCTAACTACATCTCTTGATAAAGGTAGCCTTTTTGGTGGCTATTACATCAACCAGAAGGGTAGGAAAGCTACATGCTCTAATATCTAGCACTCAATACACTATTTTATTTAAAGACAAAGTTTATCCACGTCCCCATCCAAAGTTTGTTTCAAAAGCGGTGTCTAACTTCCATATCAATCAGGCAATATGCCTTCTTTCTTCCCAAAACACATGCGCATAAAGACGGAAGAGACTTCACACTTTGGGTGTCAGGAGAGTGTTAGCATTCTACCTGGACTGGACCAAGCAGTTTAGATCATCCTAACAGCTGTTTGTGGCGATGGCAGATGGATGTAAGTGCTCCCAGTCTGATATCAGAGGATATCATCTTGGACATCCTCATGTATTCGCTTGTGACATGGCTTGGCTAATATATCTCCACAAAGCAGGGTAACACCACATTCAACAAGATTTCAGGTGACCTCCACGGCTTTTCTGGCTCAAGTGCTAGACATTTGTAAAGTGGCAACCTGGTCTTCAGTACACACCTTTGCCTCCCATTATACCATCTCACTGCAATCTAGAAATGAGGCAAGGTTTGGATGGGTAGTTCTTCAGTTACTATTCAGGTAGATTCCAATCCCACCTCCAAATTGAACTGCTTTTGAGTCTTCTAAAGTCAAATGGACATGTGCAATCACTCAAAGAAGAAAAAATGGTTACTAATCTGTCCCATAACTGCTGTTCTCTGAGATATGTTGCATATGTCCATTCCATGACCCACTCTCCTACCTCTCTATATCAGAGTCTATCTGGTAAGAAGGAACTGAGAGAGGTTGGAGGTCATAGGTGCCGACTCCATGGGTGCTCTGGGGCTCAAGCACCCAATGAAAAAAATAGGGGGTGCTCAGTACCCATGACCCAACAGTAGGTGACAAGAGCATGTACATGGCAAACAGTGAAACCAGAAGGCAGAGAGCACCCCCTGGCAAAAACAAAAGTCAGTGACTGTATTGGGGGTGGCTCTGCATTTATGCCATTGCATGGCAGCATGAGGCAGCAGATAATGTATGCGCTGCCCCAACGGGTACCTCTAAGGGAAAAATCTTTGACAATAGTGCACTGGGCGTGCACACACTTAAAGTGGAATGGACATGTGCAACTAATCTCGAAGAACAAAAGTTACAGAACATGTTAGTAACCGTTTTGTATTTGTCCTGGCAAGAGTTCAATAGCAGACTTGACAGACCAAGGGTCTGTCCTTGTAAAGCAGATTCTACAATCCTCTGAGAAGGTATAAATGGTTCACAGGATACACTGGCAATTATAAAATATGAAACAAGTGATTTGTCACTTGTGCTTTATGAGCTGGTAGCAATTAGTTATCTTAGTAAATATTTTTATCTGAAGCTGCTGAGTACAAGATATTTCCCGTTTAACAAACTGTGTGTATTTTCCAGGAGAACAAATTTCATCTTCAGCACCACATCTCCTTAGAGTTTCTGAAACTCCACCAGTTCCTTCATGGAAGGGAGAAAAGATTAATGAATGAGCTGCAAGAGGAGGGGAAAATCCTCCTCCAAGAAATGGAGGCCAATCTAAACAAGCTCCAGGAAAAGTGGCAGCGAGCCAAGGAGACAGTGTTACGCATTCAGTCCCGGCTCTACCAGCACAGTTCTATCGACTTCCTTACAGTGAGAAATCTGGACTTAAAAATGAACACAGAGTGAAGTGTAGACTGACAGAGTAATAATTTGGGGAACATGAAGTTCTATCTGCAGAGCACATGGGAGGGAGAACTGGAGAAGGGTGATCCAAGTCACCATCATTGTTTTTTACCTCTTGATATTTCTAACCCCAGCTGATTCCTAATGAGACGCTTTAAAATATTTATTTAGAAACATTTGTCAGCTAATGCCTGGATTTTATTATGAAGGAAATGTGCATGAAAATAGGCTAATTGTTTTTGTTAAGAATTCTGCTCTCCTGCTTATTCCTCACCTGAAAGCCTGATCCTCTGTGATAATCCTGATACCAAGACCTGCATTGGGACAGCCAATGGATTGTGATTTTGGTTGGGGAATAAGTAATAGGAGCAGATGAAACCTCAGAGAGAAAGGATTCTGATTGACTTGTCCTGTGTACTAAAAGCTGAGAAATTCAAAGGAGCTAAAGTGTGCCCAACTCCTATGGACTTTCCTTGGTATTTGGGTGCCAAACTCCCTTCGGCCCCTTTAACAATCCCAGCCAAAGAGCACAGGAAAGGAAATAGAAAAAGTAGGATATATTTATGGAGCTGTTTCTAAGCAGCACATTTCTCATAATTCCCTCTAAGGGATTGGTTGCATCTCCAGTATCAAAACCAGAACAAGCTGTGAAATACCAAATATCCTGAGAAGCATGTTTGCTGAAATCACCCCTCAGACCTTGGCCAGGAGGGAGAAATGGAATATGCTCTGGAGGAAGGCTAGAGACAGTTTCAGAGGAGAGGCTATGGCAGGGCAGGGTCATCTTCTCCTTTGAGAGTTCAAAAAAACTGTCAATTTCCTTTCCACTACAACATATAGCTGCCTGTTGGGGTTCTAAATACCATTAACATGTGCCATACAGAATTAGATAGTTAATAAATGGCTCTTCTTACCTATCTCTTTTTTTCCTTTGACAGGGCATAAAAACCTTCATGGAACAGTAAGTACAAGTTTATAGTATTCTTCAGTCTCTGTTAGAGGTGGGCAAATAGTTCATAACAAATCATTTAGTTGACAATTTTTGCTTCTTTCTGTTTGCAAAACCATTTAAGAACAAATTGTGAAATTCTCAAATTTAGCAGTTCATAATTATTCACAAATTTCTTCAACAAATGATTGCTGGTCTGCAGATTGTTTGCAAACAGCACCATGTGAATATTCAGAAAGTGGAATTTGTGTGGGGTTGGTGCCATACATAAGTCACGTGGTATTGTTCTCATTCCCAGATTGGATGTTTTATGCTATTAATCAATAAAAGAGTGTAAATTCTGAATTGCATGATTGGGTGTGAAATTCCACTTTCTATTGCTGTTGATTAGTTTCACCACCTGATATTCAGTTTTGGTGAATATTCAGGTTTCATATTTGCTTATCCTGAGTATTTGTACTTGTCACAATGTCTGGTATGGGTCACAGCTGAGAGGGTCAGTCTCAGGTCAGACTGTCAAAGAACTGGGCAGACACTCCCTCACTGGCAGTATAACCTATAATTAGATTTAACCAAATCAGCAACAAATGTGTGCTTCTGGATCACTATACTAGTTTACTATGGAGCCACAGACAGTCCCCCTAGACACTCCAGACTATACCACCATCCAGACGAACTGGATGTCTGTGATTAAAGCTTATTAAAACCCCAAATCACCATCTTTAGGTTCTTACAGCCACCTTAAAGAGACTTATGCTCCAATACTTTTGTTAGTCTATAAGGTGCCACAGGACTCTTTGTCGCTTTTTACAGATCCAGACTAACACGGCTATCCCTCTGATACTTAAAGAGACCGTCACTTACCCCCAGGTCAATGGATGCTCAAAAGCTCACTCCAAAGACAATGCTGTCAGTCAATTTCTTGGTAAACTAACTAAAGATTTATTAGCTAAGAAAAAGAAATGAGAGTTATTTAGAAGTTAAAGCAGGTAAAATGTGTTACAGGTGAATTAGAGTTTGTAAGTCCAAAATGATAGTAGGGATGTTCAATCTGCTAGTTTTCTATACGTCTCTCTGGGTTTCCCAAATAGTTTTTGGGGACCTCCCTCCTTTTGTTCAAAATTTCCTTTGTCAGAATTCACCAGTCCAGAGATAGGGTAGGAAAGAGGTGGCCAGGGGCCTTTCTTCTCCCTTTTCATATGTTGACCCTTTTTGAGGGAAAAATCTTTGCTGTGTCATAGGGTCAGGCAGTTCAGTCGTGTCTGTGCTTTGCCATCAGTCCTTCATATGAATTGCAAATTTTTGCTGGCACCTTCTGTGCACGTGTCCATTTGAGGTGTCTTCAGGAATGACATGTAGAGGCTCTTGTTTACAGTTCCTTTGTTATTCCTGAAGAGCTAACCTATGGGCATTTCTCAGACTCACAACATGTTTGAGTTACAAACATGAAGCAAAATTTCATAACTCCACACACAATGTCGATAGACACAGTACAATAAGATAATATTACTCAGCAGATTATAACTTTTCCAATTATACCTCACAAGGCATACTTTGTACAAGATTTATCACAATTTTGTAAAAGTGGTGACCATATTAGATTAGACACAGTGGTCTAATTAATCACAGTGCCAGTACAGCTTGTTTGCTAGAATGTTCACAGAAAGGGGAAACAAAAGGGCTTGAATCCAGTCAAAGAGACTTTCTTTAACATTTTATCAAAGACGCTACAATGTTTTTTGCAGCATTAGTGCATCTGTAGCCTCTGTATTTACCAGACACTGTAAACACATTCTAACAGGCAGTGTGCTTTGTGTCCTGCACAGCTTAGAGCAAAAAGCAGGCACCTTATCTCTGGGTGCACTTGTCTGTCGTGAACTGAGCCTGGGACAGTTCAAGGGTCCAATTCAGTACAACGCATGGAAGGAAATGAAATCCATCCTCGGACCAGGTAATGAGATATTGCTTCATTATTCGCTACAGCCCATTTGACCCATTCCTGCCTTTTTTCAGTCCTGGTTTTATTTTTCCTTTTGTGTTGCTGTTCCATCCTGATTTTCAAAATGATGAGCAGTTACATGCAGTTTCCCCCCTAGTTTCTAGTCTGTTTCAGTCTGTAGTTCACATGCAATAACAACATGCTGATATGCCTGGAGTCCCAGGACTAGAGGGAAAGGTTTAAATCTAAACAAACAAAAATAATTTAAATTTAATTTTTGAAAATTATTAAAATATTTCTAGTACTGTTAGATTTTGTAAAACTCAGAGGGGTGCTGGGAAGATAAATTCATTCATGTGTATGATCAAATACTATGATGAGAGCACCACAGAAATGCCCAGCAGGGAATTAATAGTTTTGGGATTTGGATGGTGTGCAATAAATAAGGCCTGGAGCCACACCCTGAATGAGGAGAATGAAAAACAAAAATGGAATAACTAGTCATTCACTCTATGAAGTCCTGTGGAAGAAATAGCACATGATCATGTAATTAAAGACAGTATCATGATGCATACACACAAGGGAGCCAAATTAAGGTGGAACAGAAACCTTAATTCTGATATTTCCTAACATTTGAGTGGTTGGTTTTACAACCTTAATGTTTTTTTAACATTTTTGAAGGGGGGAGAGGGCATATGTAATAATATCTTCTGTACAAAAAAAGCACCATAAAGAAATGTTAAGGTTGCAAAGTCATAGTAAATTCAGGAAATGGCAAACCTTAACTCCACCCTCTTTTGTCTACGCTTTATGATTTAGCATTTTATTACATGGCCGTATCCTGTGTCTCAAGTAATGCAATATAATATCATACAAGTTTGTTATGAAATTATAATTGTACATTTGTGACATCCTGATGTGACAGCACATGTGAGACACAATCACACTATTTCTCAGATGATACCATATACCCCCACACACTTTTCTACACTTTAGTTACATATGTGTAGCATATTGTAATATGTGTTAATGTATCTATGCTACTAGGAGTAACTCTATTTTACAGCTTTAACAGATGATCTGGCATATGTTTTCTGAGAGGCTCTGTAAATGGGACATGGCTCTTCCTGGATTCTAGTCCCAGCTGTGCTATAAATTTCTTTTATAACCTTGGGCCACCTCCCAGGTACTCACTTAACCCATTTGTAAAATAGGAGAGGTGGAGGAATGTGGTGATGGATGTTTGGGAACCCTTGTTAGATATGGCTTGAGAAATGTAGTGCTAGTCAGTGGAAGAGCTAGGATTAAAATGGCTGGCTTCCTTTTTCTAGGCTAAGAGGTATTTTGGTGGGAGAGCAACGTTGTAACCTTATTAAAGAGTGAAAGCACTTAAAAGGACTATCTGATGTGGAAAGAGGAGAGGGGAAGCATCATCTCCTTTGTTTCCTCCTCTTTTCTCCACCTCTCACCTCATCCCAGAGTGTCTCTCCCGCAAATAGATTTTCCCCATAGTTTTTCCTTTGGGGTTGCACCTTCCTTGCTGGGTCTTTTTGGAACGATTTGGTGATGAACCCTGCCATGTGTGGAGCTCTGCTTCCTCTGTCTGCTCTGCAGTGCTTCTTAGGTCTGATTCTCCTGCTTGCTGATGAGAGGCCCCCAGGCAAGAGGAGAATTTCTCAGTTCTGGGACAGTTTTGGCAGCATTACCAGGGCCCTCGTTACTCTGTAGAAAGTACAATGTTAAAATGCTCTCTCTGATAACCATGTTTTCTCTTTTTACCAAGGTCTTTCCTTGGTGACTCTGGACCCGAAGACAGCGCATCCAAACCTCGTTCTCTCTGAAGATCTGCGCTGCGTGAGACACGATGACACAAAGCAGATGCTCCCAGATAACCCAGAGAGGTTTGATTCCAGTGTTGCTGTCCTGGGATCTGAAGGATTCACTTCAGGGAAACATTATTGGGAAGTGGAGGTGGAGAACAAGACCAAATGGACTTTGGGGGTGGTCAAAGAGTCCATCAACCGGAAAGGGAACAACACATTATCACCCAGGGATGGATACTGGCTTATAAGGCTCAGGAACAGGAATAAGTTTAAAGCTTTGGATATACCTGCGAGAGGTCTGACCCTGAGCACTAGCCTGTCTAGGATTGGGGTGTATCTGGACTATGAGGGGGGACAGGTGTCCTTTTATGATGCTAATAAGATGTCCCATATCTACACTTTCATGGACACTTTCACAGAAAAGCTTTACCCGTACTTCTGTCCCTGCTTGAATGACTCTAGTGAGAACAGCGAACCCCTGAAAATCTTCTTCAACATGTAGGAGCAGATTTGCTGACGGCTCCCCTTGTGAAGCAGGGTTCCCGAGACACCAGTAGGTCTGAAACAAGGCTCATAGATTTAGTAACCGATGTTACTAAAAATGTGTTGAATATAGCAGGGTGTGTCCCTTCCAACACACCCAGCATCACAAATGCTGTTTGTAGCACTTGCCTCTGTTGGTTTCATAGGGTTTTCCAGGTTTAGGGGCAATAGTCTGGGGAGTGGGGAGGGTTTCTGGTAGTGGATTGGTGGGAGGTTGGGACTTCTGTCATGAGTGAGTCCTGATTCAGTCTCACTCTATTTTGTTGATGGAAAATGTTCCTGAGGCCTGGCAAATACTCCCCACTTGACCAGTTCCACTGGCTGGGACAGGATCCATTGGGCTGGGATCTTGAAAGTGTGGAAGGTGAGTTGATCAAGTCCAGGCAGGACTGGGTAGGAAACCAGCAGGGAGCCAGATCCGAGAGAGTAATAGAGCCAGCTGCAGGGAAGGGTGGTATTTGGGCTGAGCTGTCTCCAAGGGGTTGCCTGAGGGCAATGGAGTTGGGGTATTGGGGAGAAGGAGCTGAGGATGAGTATACTGTTCTTCACTTGTTCTAAGGGTTAAGGAGATCCTCTTAGGCAAGGAAAGGGTAAACATTTCCCCTCTAAATAAAATAGGCTCAAATGGCTAAGGCTGGGAGAGAAATGTGCATTGGGACTCCTTGAGTGTAAAAGTTGCTCTTTTAAACCAAATTTTATTCCATTCAGTCAGAGCTGTAACTAGGTATTTTTGCGCCCGAGGCAAGAATATAAAATTGCGCCCTCCCCCAGGGCTGGCTCTTCGGCGGCAAGTCCCTCAGTCCCTCTCGGAGGGAAGGGCCTGCCGCCGAATTGCCGCCAAAGAATGAATGAAGCGGCAGCGGTAGAGCCTGTGATTTTGGAAGGTCTAACTCATGATTTTTGACTGCTTGGGCTGGTAATGTTGCTTCCAAGATGGTCTTTGGTTCCAGTCCAGTTCCAATCCAGAGAGGGACTCACAGGTTAAGAGAGGAGGGAGGTGCTGGATATCAGCAGTGGCCACTAGGGATCAGCATGTGTCCTGAGAATGCTGGGCGTTCAGATTTGCAGGGCAGGATCGGGGTGGCAGGTTTGTAGAAATTTTAGTGGTGTCCAGAACCCGCCCCCACCCAAACTCCGCCCCCTCCCCCACTTAAGGCTCTGGGAGGGAGTTTGGGTGAGGGAGGAGGTCTGGGGTGCAGGCCCTAGGCTGGGGCAGGAGATTGGGGTGCAGGCTCTGGGAGGGAGTTTGGGGATGGGAGGGGTGCAGAGGGATGGGGTGCAGGGGTGAGGGCAGTGGGTTGTGGCTGCAGATGAGGGGTTTGGAGTTCGGAGGGGCTCAGGGTGAGAGTAGGAGTGTGGGGGGTGAGGGCTCTGGCTGGGGCTGGGAATGGGAGGTTTGGGGTGTGAGAGGGGCTCAGGGCTGGGGCAGAGGGTTGGGGTGTGGGGGTGAGGGCTCTGGCTGGGACTGGGGATAAGGTGTTTGGGATGCTGGAGGGGCTCGGGCAGAGGGTTGGGGTGCAGGGGGGGTGAGGGCTCTGGCTGGGGGTGTGGGCTCTGGGGTGGGGCAGGGCAGGGGATGAGTTTGGGGTGCAGGCAGGCTGCTACGGGACAGGGGCCAAAGCGGAGGACTCCCCCAGCCCTTTCCCTGCCGGCAGTAGCAAACTCTGGGGGAGGAGCCCCCCTTTCCTGCCCCCCCCCCAGCAGCACACTCATCCCCACCATTGTCACTGCATGTGCTCCTAGGGCCTCTCTCAGGTCCAGAAATCTCCCTCGCCTCCCCCGTGGTGGCTGCCGGGGGGTGCTGCGTGCGCCTCCTCCCCTGCTGTTGCCCCTGACTGTAGCTTCACTGGGGGTGAGGGATGGGGCTGCCTCCTTGCCCAGCATGGGGCAGGAGCGGTGACTGTGGGCTGGGGGGAGGGGCTGTGCTGGTGGAGGGTCCCATTGGAAAATGAAAGGGTCTGAGGGGGAAGGGCAGGCTCACAGTCAGTCTGCCCTTGCAGTCGAGATGGTGGGGCACTAGGACCCTGCAGCAGTAGTTGCTGCAGGGAGGTAGCATGGAGCTGCTCTGCTCTGGGGCTGGGAAGAAGGGGTGGGGGAAGCAAGTAGGGGTCGGGGGGCACTCGGGGGAGGCGCGGGGGGGCCGCAGGTGGGGCTGGGGAGGAGATCACCCCGGTTATAAATATCTCCATGCCAGCAGCTTTTTTCCCCCTCTCCAACACTTTTTGTGCCCCCCCCCGCTTTGTGTGCCCGAGGCAAGTGCCTCACTCGCCTCACCCTTGTTACGGCACTGCATTCACTCTCCTCTTGTCCACCACAAACCAGTATAGAACTCTGCACAGCAACCTATACAGATAGATTTGTTTTAAAATAATACAATTAGAAGGGGGCAGGAGCAGAACCTAATGCAAAGAACAGCAGTGAATTTCTGACAGCTGCACAGAGGCTATTGCTGAATACAAAAAATAGCAAATGGAGACCAAGAACCGTACTGAAGTTTGAACAGCTAAGAGGTCACTGAAGTCCACTGGCATGAGCCGGTTTTTTAAACGAATGTAAAAAGACATCTTTTTTCCAATGGAAACAATCATAAGGGACGAGTGAGGAGCACACAGGCAGTCAAACCATGGCATGACTAAAGTACAGGGCAATGAGAAAGATGTTATAGAAAAGAAACAAGTTCACTTGAGGCCTGACCCTATTCTCATTAAAGTCCATAGCAAAACTCCCATAGAGCTCAGTGGGTGCAGATCATGGCACTGACAACTCAGAATTGTAGAGCCCTCTAAAGAAGTGTGGAAATATTGGAGAACATGTGAGAAGTGAAAATGTCCAGATTCCAGAGATCTATGAAGGAGCAGAAGTCTTTGATCTAACTAGTGCCACCTGTCAACACATTACAATCTTGTAGTCATTAACATTCAAGAAGCCCTTACATATAGAGCAGTGCTTTAGGGTAGCAGTTTTATTAAATCTTAATGACAAAGAAATAATTCTCACCCCTAAAATTGCTAGAGGAAGTTAAAGTGGGCCCCTAAAATTCTGCCATGAATACTTGGTTTGATACAAGGACACATCTTTAGGAATGGAAAATACTCAGGGCCTGATTGTTCTCTGATTTACACCAGTGGGAGAGAAGAATCAAGTCCTTACTATAAGTGCTGGACACTTGTATTATATTGTTTTTCAGATTTAAAGTTGAAAACTTATATTACTGACAGCTTTTTTTCCTGGTTAATTGTTGTTGCTCATTAAAGTCATAACGATGATGGGGATGCTGGTTTCGCAGACACATCCTTACACACTGCTTTTTTGCATCCTACTAGGATCTAGAGTTTATATTCACTTTTTTGTTAATGTTAAAAATATTTAGCACTTACTGCAACTCATCTGAAAGCTGTGTACTAGTATTCTCTTTTCTGAACTGAGTCTGGCCTGGCTGGACTTGTGAGTTTCCGCCAGCGGGGCATTCCTAAATAAACTTATAATTTACATTTTCCCAGTTGAGTTTATACATACAGGCTCTTGCTGTATAACTTTGCCTGAAAGCCAAGTTGTTTGTTGTCTTTGTTCGACTGATCTCTTGACTATAACGTATTGCAGTTAATAAACAGAGAAGTTTGCAAAAGAGAAACACAATGAATATGACGTGAGGGGTGAGGGTATCTGTTTAAGGGCGCTGTGATCAAGGCGCATTATTGACTC
>NW_020664418.1:10257388-10314990 GCF_002925995.2 Terrapene triunguis | reverse complement strand
CTTATTATCAAGTTTTTATAAAACCATATAGACTGCACAACGTCACATCAATGACGAGGAAGAAAACAAAATCCTCATTGATAAAGTTTGCAAATGAAACAACGTGAGGGAGTGGTGAATAAGGAAGAGGACAGGTCACTGATAAAGAGCAATCTGGATCACTTGGTAAGCTGGGCACAGGCAAACAATATGCATTTTAATACAGCTCCATGTAAATGTATACTGTCACAGTTTCAGGGTAACCTTTCCTGTATTCCCCCCTATCCCCATAGTCCATTCCAGGAGTGACCAGACAGGTCTCTAGTCATTACCTGTCTCTGGCTAGAGACCCTTGTCCCACTCCTTTCTGATTGGGATTTTAAAGCTGCACAGCTGCCTTACACTGTGACATCCCCAGCAAGTCAGTCTGTCTAACAGCCAGCATCTGTTTGTTGGTTTCTCTCAGAGGGCGATGAACAGTGAGTGTATTGCCAGCATTTACAATTAACACACAGCTCTTTCTAAGCAAGCATCTTTATTCTTAAGGTAAAAGCATTACAGAAAAAACATATAAAATAATAAATGTACATGCTAAAAGCTTATCACCCATCAGTCTTATGGGGCCCTAGTAGGCCAAAGTCTTTCCAGCCCACAAGGGTGGCCCCCGCTTCCCGGGCCAGAAGGTCCTGTCCATTTGCTGGATCAGGTTTTTATACCAAAAGCCTCTTCTTTAAATCTCTGGAATACACAGTTTGAAGCAGTATTTGCAAATACCCCTGGGGGTGATGCTTCTCTGGAGTTGTTTACAATTCCCAGGGTAATCACCTTCCACTGTTTTTAGTTTCTGGATGAGCTGTGGTAACCCTTCCCCATGGACTAGAACACAATCATACATAAACAATTCATAAATTGAATACAATGGTCCCCAAAGATACTGCATGGGATTGCAATATTTGGCACATACACCTCTAGGAACAAAGAATGGAGGCCCTACTTACAGAATGGGGGATTCTATCTTGGGAAGAAGTGACTGTGAAAAAGATTGGGAGGTTGTGATGGATAATGATAATCAGCTGAACATGAATTTCCAGTGTGATGCTGTGGCCAAAAGGCTAATGCAGTCCTTGGATGTATCAATTGGGGAATTTGCAGTAGTACAGAGGTTATTTTACCTCTTACTTGGCACTGTGAAATCACTGCTGAAATACTGTGTCCAGTTCTGGATTCCACAGTTCAAGAAGGATATTGATAAATCGAAGAGGGTTCAGAGAAGAGCCAAGAGAACAATTAAAGGATTGGAATACGTGGCTTATAGTGATAGACTCAAGGAGCTCAATCAATTTAGCTTAACAAAGAGGCTAAGGCATAACTTGATTACAGTCTAAGTACCTCCATGGGGAACAAATATTGAAAAGATTGGTTTATTAAATATTTAATCTAGCTGAGAAAGTTATTGTGATAAATGAAGGGCAGGGGGCGGGGGGTCATCAGATCATACCTAGAAACTACTCATTTTAAACCCCAGATATGTAAGTAGACCAGGAAATGTCTAGGAAGATGTGATTAGGTTTATCCCTGTTTATTTCTTTATGGCTTATGAATTCTGTGCTAACCCCAAATGCTTTTGTTTTGCTTGTAACCTTTAAGCTGCACCTCAAGAAAACCATTCTTGATGCTTAATTATTGTATTTGCTCTTTTAAATCTAGCAATAGCCTAAGTTTTCAGATGTATTTTCTTTCTTTTTGTTTAATAAAATTTACCTTTTTTAAGAACAGGATTGGATTTTTGTATCCTAAGAGGTTTGTGCAAATGTTGTTTAATTCGCTGGTGGCAACAGCTGATTTCCTTTGTTTTCTTTCTCAACTCTTCCCCGGGGGAGTGAAAGGGCTTGAGGGTACCCTACAGGGAGAAATTCCCAAGTTCTTCCTGGGTTTTCAAAGGGGTTTTTGCACTTGGGTGGTGGCAGAATCTACCCACCCAAGGTCAGAGAAAATCTGTGACCTTGGGAGTTTAATACAAGCCTGGAGTGGCCAGTATTAATTTTTAGAATCCTTGTGGGCCCCCACCTTCTGCACTCGAAGTGCCAGAGTGGGGAATCAGCCTTGACAGTTATAATGCGATTTAGTGGCCTGAAGTTGAAGCTGGGCAAATTCAGACTGGAAATAAGACACACGTTCTTAACAGTGAGGGTAATTAACCATTGGAACAATGTGCCAAGGATCATGGTGAATTCTTCGTACCTGGCAACTTTTAAATCAAAATTGGATGTTTTTGTAAAAGAGTGAACTAGGAATTATTTTGGGGAAGTTCTGCAGCCTGTGTTATACAAGAGAGCAAACAATGGTCCCTTCTGGCCTTAATTCATAGATTTTAATCTCTTGTTTCAAAGTGGGGTAGGTCAAAGTGCAATATGGAACTTTTAGTGCACAGCAGCGGAGTCCACATGGACACTTAGTGTGTGGCAGGCTAGTGCTTGCTGTGATCAAAGCAGGGCTTTGGAGCGGAGCCCGGAGCTGGAGCGCGGAGCAGCTCCGAAGCAGTGGAACTGCAGGTTTTTGCCTGGAGCTGGAGCGGAGCCGGAGCACAGCTCCAAAGCCCTGGATCTAAGTGTTTGTGTGGACAAGCCCAAAGTTAGAGCAGGTTGCTGGCCAGCTCTAAAATAGGGAGGGGGAAATGTGTCTGCAAGTCACCTTTCCTTGTGCCTTCCATTTCTGCCCTGAGGAGGGCTCATTCAGACTGTGAACCAAACTCCTGCTCTCCAAGTACACCGGAAACAGCCTTATTGTAAACTTCACTTGGCAGGGGCTCTTTTACTCTTGTGAGTTCCAGTGTGAGCCATTGGGGAAGTAGAACAGGGAATGAATGCAAGATTGTTGTCAAGGGAGAATGATTGATCAGGGCAGTTACAATGTGTATAAATTCCCAAGTACTGAATGAACTCTTTTATGTGCCACAGAATAAGAAAGTGATGGGTTAGGAAAATATGCCTTGGTCCTTAGGCCTTGAAGGTCTCCAAATACATTTTTTAAATAGTTTGAGAACTCAAAATATTGCATTTTGGAGATTTTCTAAACATTTCAAATGGCCGAACAATAGAGAAGATAAATTGTAGTAGGATTGCATTAGGCTGAGCAGGATTGATGCAGGAATTATTGGGTGAAGTTCTCTGGCCTGTGTTATGCAGGAGGTCAGACTAGATGATAATAACAATCCCTCTGGCCTTCACCCCAGTCATAGATTTTTAGATTTGAACTGTCAGGTAAAAAGCAGAAGTTCATATTTTGTTCCTTAGGACTGGAGACATTGACCTCCACAAATATGAAGGTGTTCTGAATATACTGGGGGTAATAATCCTAAACCAAGAGTGCCATATGCGCTCTGTTTTTTGCAGTGGCTGAAGGAGGAGTGATTTCAACTCATCATGGTGCTGATTACCTGTTCAGCAGTGATGCTTCACACCCTGATACACAGAGGTACACTTTGTAGGTTTGACTCTTGTAGCTGTTTGGCTGTGTTCTCATCTATGGAGTGTTTGTGGATATGCCCTGACCCTAATCACCCCTCCCCTGCTTCTCTAAAAGTGCCTTCAGCTAACAAAATTCTCCTTCCTTTTCCTGTTTTTGTTATGGATTATGAGAATTCCCTTACCATAGTTTTGGAAATATTGTGCATCCTGCCTCTGTTAGAGCTCTGAGTGTATATATTATATATTGTATACATCTAACCTTTTGAGTTTTTCAGCTGCGCAATTAATTATATACAAAACATAATGCAATACAAACATTATTAACATTAATGATTGTGTTAAATAACCATCTCAATATTTAATGGCAGTAAGTTAAAAACACAGATGGAATTTTTAAAAGTGCCCAACTCTATTCCCATTGAATTACTTCAAAGGGGGCAGTGTTAGGCTAATGCTGAGCATTTCTGAAAATCACAACCACAATAAACTGTAGGTAAGATGTCTTGGACAAGATATATAAGTCTCATAGCAAACCACTTCGGCCTTCCCTATATGCAAAAGTTGTACAGCTTTAACTAGTACAGCTAAAGTGACACAACTTAAAGGTGCTTATACTGCATAGCTTATTCCTGTAAGGTAAGGGGAAAAAGCTATACCAGTGGAAGGCACCTATATATCAGTATAACTGCATTCATAGTAGGGGTTGTACTTGTATTGCTATTTTGGTTTAAAAATATATATCACTCCCCTAATCAAAATAGTTATGCTGATACAAAATGTGTGTGTAGACCTGGCCTTTGTTAATAAAAACTTAAACGCAAAAAAGGAAAGTAGTTTAGTTTTCCAAACCAGCGTTAATTCTACAGTTAAATGAAATGTTTTCAGCTGGTTTTGTAGCAGTTAGCTAGCAACCTCAAATCCCAGAATGTTGCTGACTTCTTCACTGAGGTATAAGAACGTAATCAAAACAAGAGACATTGAAAATTCAGTCTTTATAAGCAAGGTGGGAGAAAAAAAAATCAATACTTGCCAAATGGAAAACAGCCAAATCGCTAGGGAAAGAAATTTTACTTTCAGTCTGCGAAGTTATTACAAACAAAAGAAAGGAAAGGAAATACAGAAAACAAAAGAGGGCTTGACAGTGGGTTTTTTTTGAAGGAGAGCTGCAAAGCTTAAAATGAAGAAAAGACTGTAAAAGATCCTCAATCATGAAGTGAATATTTGTACAGATCAGTGGTTCTCAACCTATTTATCATTATGGCCTGCAGGTTGAGAACCACAGTGCCACCCGTCCAAAAACTCCCTACAGTCCCCTATGCCCAGCGCCCCCCACCCAGAGACCCTTCCACAGAGCGGGGCCAGGAGCGCAACCCTGGGCACGGCAGCTGGACCCGTGGACCCACCATGTGCGGCCAGCAACTGGACCCTGCAACCTGGACCCAGGGACCCTGCCAAGTGGGGCTAGGCATTCGGGACCCCCGGCCAGGAGCAGAGCAACTGGTGTGGGCTGGCAGCCAGGATCCTGAGGTATGGGGCCAGGAGCTGAGCCCCATCTAAAACCTGGGGGTGTTGCAGCACCCCTGCAAACCCCTAGTTCCCAGTGTGCTCTACCCACCCCCCACAAACCTGCCCAGAGACCCCCACTCCTACATCCTGCCCCCCTGCAGCAATCGCCTGCCCCCTGCTGGCAGGAGTGCTCCTGCAGGCTGCTGGACACTGTCTCCCCCTCAGCCAGCCCACCCCTGGCCAGACCAGAGCAGCACATTTTGAATTTATTTTAGCACACAGCTGGGCCACAGCTGTGTGCTAATTGGTCCGCATGCGGGCGAGCTGTGGACCTCTGGTATAGATTAAATGTCAGCTAAATACATTTTACAGATGACACACACAGGGAATTGTCAATGTTCTGTTAACTTTAGCCATATGCACCACCTTCTCCTATTAATCAGGATAACGGGAATCCAACATGTTATTACCTAAAAACTTTCCCTTTTCTGCTTAGTTTTTATGACATCACTGGCTTCAGTTCTGAAGTAACACCCCATTGTGTACTATGATGATACTACTACTGCCACAGAAGGCTTTGGAGCATGGTGCTGGCCAACAGGTCACCAAACATTAAGTGCAGGTTTTTGTCAATACTTTGTGGCTTTGAAACAATGTAAAGATATTCACTTTTATCAAAGGGCTTGAACTATTTCTTTAACTGTTTGCACAGCCATGCCATTTAGTATATAAAATACATATGTACCTCATCTATGGGCTCCGCCTCCTTGCTTCAGTGGGTTGGTGAGGCTGATGTGGCCTTTTTTTCCCTTGCTGAATGGGGCCTTTCCCTTACTAGCCACACACCATAAAGAAAATATATTATTTTCTTTACCAAACTCAAGCTAACTTTAATTCTGTCGTTTCATAACTATCCCTACACCTTTGCAGGCATTTACCAGTCAAGTTATGAGCTAAGGATTTGTTTTCCCCACAACAGCTGATAACACTGTAACCCTCTGACAGAACTATGCCAATTATTACCTGTCTGGCATAGTTATATGTAGTTCCGCTTGCATCAACTGTCAGGAAAAATGCACAACCCTGAAGTCAGGACTTGACAGATAGTGAAAGAGAAAATGCTTTTCATATAATGTTTGTTTCAAAATAAAAATGTATCTGTAATATCAGTTTCTATGCACTATATATTTAATTAATGATTTTGGATGTAAAACATGCTCTATATCGGGGTGGCCAACCTGTGGCTCCAGAGTCACATGCTGCTCTTCAGAAGTTAATATGCGGCTCCTTGTATAGGCACCGACTCCCGGGCTGGAGCTACAGGCGCCAACTTTCCAATGTGCCTGGGGGGGGGGGCTCATTGCTCAACCCCTGGCTCTGCCACAGGCCCTGCTCCCACTCCACCCCTTCCCACACCCTCCCCTGAGCCTGCCGGGCCCTCGCTCCTCCCCCCAGAGCCTCCTGCATGCCACAAAACAGGTGATCGGGAGGTGTGGGGAGAGAGGGGAAGGCGCTGATCGGTGGGGCTGCTGGTGGGTGGGAGGCATTGGGAGTGGGCCTAATGGGGGGCTGCTGATGTATTACCGTGGCTCTTTGGCAATGTACATTGGTTCCTTCGCAGACTCAGGTTGGCCACCCCGCTCTCTATTTTTTGTAAAAGCTTTATATTAACTTTTGAAATATTAATATTTACAACAATTGAAACAATTTAAAGTAGGTCAATTGCATGACAGTATTCTTATTCTTATTTATTATTTGACTTATCATAGTGCATAGCAACCCCAGTTGCAGACTAGGATCCCATTGTGCTAGGCACCGTACACAAACAGAACAAAAAGACAGTCTCTGCACTAAAGAGTTTACAATCCCTTTAAACTCATTAGTCACTGTGTCCAGCCTTGGTACACTCTAGGGTTAAATTGATCATTCAAATAATTATGATTTGTTTTTTTCACATTTCTTTTTTATAAAAGCTTTTTCTGTTTTTTTTTCTTCTAGAATACACCAGAGCCTAGATTATATAGAGGGTAAAGCTACAATTTTTCATTCTTGTTATCTCTCTGCAAATGCAAGTGCCAGCTCTGAAATGAAACAGACAGTGGCTTTGGGTCACTTCATCCTTCCCCCTGCCTGTGTACAAGAAGGTTAGGAAAAATATAGAGCATTTAGCATACAGTTTACTCATTGTTTTAAAACCGAGACTGTTGGTGATGTAGAACATACGTGGTCAAATTACAGTGACCTCAGTCTGGGTGTACTGGGGGAGAAGGGGCATAGGGAGTGTCCCAGGACTGGAGGCATTCACAGTTCTGCAGTGCAGGTAGATCTGAATCTACTGCTGCTCGTGGTGCTTACCCCTCTACTAGGTGCAGGTCTAGGTTGACAGTGTGAGTGAGATCATGCCCATAGAGGAGCAAATGCTGCTGCTCCATGAGCTGCCCCCAATCAGGGCATGTGCCATTACACAGGTATTGCTTTGCTAATATGTTTGGCTGTTTGTTTCCTAGCAGATGAGTGGATTGGAGTCACCTATGAGTTTGGGATCCTGCCGTTTCCGGTATCTTGACAGTTGATGTGGGGCTGGGCAAAAAGCTCTTCCCTTCCTTTCTCCCCATTTCTCTCTCCTCTCTCTCCCCGCCCCCCGCCTGCTACTCTCCACAAACCTGATTGGTTGGGGGGGAATGCCATTCCAACCCCCCCTTTTTCTCTCCTCCCTGCTACTCTTCACAAACCTGGCAGGCAGAGCAGAGTGCCACTCCAAAACAAGGACACAGAATTAACTCTGACCCTTGGGAGTCCAAAAGACTAAAAACAGGAAGAATAGGGATGGCATATTGTGTATCAAAATTAGGAATTAATATGTCTAAAAGAATATCCGATTGTGTAGCTGTCATGACAGCTGAACTAGTGGCGATAATGCTAGTGTTAAACTGGATCTGGAGTGTGCACCCAGCAGCGGCAGTCGTTTTTTCAGACTCGATATCAAGCCTTATGGCAATAAGAAAGGATGCCTCCATATGTAGAAGTTATCTAATCAATTAAGGGGAGAATATAAATCCCTAGGTATTTAGGAATTATAGTTGGTGATGGCTATGGACTAGCCAGTCAAGTCTGCTTTGCCATGAAAAAGAAAAAAAAGAGAGACCCCCGGGAGGGTTTGAGTGAATGAGCAGATGAGGGACCAACCTGGGAAGATTCAGACAGGAAACAGGAAGAAGCAGAGAGCAGGAACCCTGAGCTATGGGAGAAAGGGAGCTGTTTGGAGGGGAGCCAGCTGCTTGTAAAAGGGGACTCTTATAAGTGCTCAGCCTGGACCTGACAGAACAGCTGAGCCCATGCGACAGGACCCATTATTTTGAGCTCATACCGCACACCAGCCTCAGAGAGCACGGACAGGGTGGACTGATCCAAAGGAGGGGACAGATTGCATTGGCATGGGGCAGAGTCTCTGCATGTCTAGCCAGGAGTGGGAGGCCTGTTTTGCCGTTTACTGTGCGGGGACAAAGGAGTCTGTGTAACCACTGCTAGAGATCCTGACCTAGGTACCAATCAGTGGTCATTACAGTTTTGTTTCACACTTGGTTAAAGATCATCTCTGCTAGCTGACTGATTTTTGCTGGAGAGATACCACTGTGTAATACTTTTGACATTAATTTATTTTTATTCACTACAGAAATTAGAAGAAAACTTGGTAGTTTTATATGGGAACAGATGAATGATTCCCTGATGGAACAGGTAAGGTTGTACTAAATGCACATCAGGGTGAAATCCTGTCCCATTGAAATCAATGGCAAAACTTTGCCTGACTTCAGTGGAGGCAGGATTTCATCCCAGGGCTTCAAGTCAAACAGTGGATCAAATGTTTTTGGGGGTTTTTTTGACTGAATTGTGATAATCAAGATGTCTACTACTGCCTTTGGCCTATTGTATATACCCCTTCTACTGCTTGGTGTCCAGGAAGCAACCATTCAGAACTTGCAGAAAATGGAGTTGCAGAGGGATTCACTACCATCACCACAAAACAATGTCCATATTCTTAAAAATAATTAAATGGATTGAGAAAAGCCATCAATGATATAAAGCACTCAACCCACAGAAGCAGGTTACAAAGCTTTTGTGCTTTCTCTGGTTACTGCTGGCTGGGTTGGGTAGCTTAATGGTAGTCCTTTGTACTACTATGCCAAAAATTTGGGTTCAGATTTCTTGCTCCCCAGGCAAATTACTGCTATGCAAGAATCTCCTCCTGCCAGAGGCTAAGATTTCTGGACAACATGATCAACACAAGCTGCCTTATATTGCAAAGTTTGATTTTAGTGTTAAAATCCTAAGTAGTAAAAGCTTAGCCCAGCTGAAGGACCTTGCACTGTCCCATGTCTGCAGCTGAGATAAATGGGACTGGACTTGATAACAGTCCCAAAGTAAATTCTAGATAGGAAGTAAGGGCTGTAGATGGCAGTTACAGTAAAGGAATCACACAGCTGTGTGATTATTTCCCCCTTGAGGTGAACCCCAGTCCACTCTGCAGGGCAAGGTTAGACTGTTTTGTTCCCACTTCAATTTTGGTGTTTGTGCGATTTTAAAAGTTTGTTTTGTGTGTGTGTGTGTGTGTGTGTGTGTGTGTGTGTGTGTGTGTGTGTGTGTGTGTGTGTGTGTGTGCACGTACACACTGGGGCATATTGCCCTCTTGTAAAATTTGCATTTGATAGTGCCTATCATGGAGTGTCAGAAAATTGAAAATGATAGTTATCAGAGGAACTTTCCTTTACTTCCTTATCAAGTGAGAAGGGGCTGCATGCACAATTTTAATCAAAATGTATGTTGACATCCACAGCTTGATGAATTAACACCAGTTGACATAAACACTAGCATAAAAGAGGATGAGCAAAGAATAAAGGGCAAAAAAGACCTGGATGGAAGGTATTTTCTTTATTTCCATGTTAGGATTGCTTAGGTCCTGATGTTTAGGCACATGAGCGTATAATGGCCGAACTTACTGATCTTCCGAGCCGCATACAATAATCTTCAGAAGTTCGAGAGCCGGGTGCACCTGTTTGGGGCTTCTGCCCTGTGGCAGAGTGGTGGGGCTCGGGGTATCAGCCCTGTGGGAGGTGCCTGCCGGTGCTCAGGGCTTCAGCAATAGCCGGGCTGAAGCCCTGAGCCGCGGCAGACACCTCCTGTGGGGCTGAAGCCCCTAGCCCCACCACCCCGCCGCAAAGTAGAAGCCCTGAGCTCCCCCTCCCAGTCTGGTAGGTGGAGAATGAGGAGGCATGGGGGGCTTCGCAAGCCGCACTTTAGCTGTCAAAGAGCCGTATGTGGCTCGCCAGCCGCAGTTTGGCCACACCTGGTATAACATATCAATTGATCGATAACTCTGAATCCTAATGATTACAGTGTAAATCTCAACCGTAATTATTTTGCTGTTGATCATTTTAACAGAAACATCCAACTAATGTATTTATCCCAGGATCCCAAACTGTATTCCACTTGTTCCCAACTGTGCCCTGCCTACTTGCCAAAACCTTCAACTTCCTCTCCTGTCAACTTCTGCACTGTGGTTATATGTTCAATACAAAATTGAAGATGGAAGGCCAGACTGAAATAAAATGAACGTGATATCAAAATAAATAAGACAATGGATTCTGTACCCATTGTATTATTTATTTCCATATTTAATTCAATAAAAACCTTCATTTGTGAATTTAGCAGAGGTTGCTGCAGAATTTCCATCTTGCCACATTGGACTTCTTCAGAAATGAGGAGTTCTTGCTGTGGAATTTAGGCCCTTAGCCTTGACTATAGATTGGCAGGGAAGGGAAAATTTGAAATTCTCATGAATAGCCGAATCCAATAACACAGCCATTCCTGAAAGCAAGCTTTAAAAAGTAAACGAAAGAAGCAAAAATAACACTTTTTTTCTCTACAGCAGTAAAGAAAAAAGAGTATCAAAAACACCAGTGGGAGGGAAACTTGCATACTGTCCACTTCAGGATTATCCAGTGAACAACATGGTGACAGGTAAAGATTAATATAGGTGAACTTTCTGCCAAATGGAACAAATGCAAACAATGCTATGGGTGATCCTGATGAAGATTGGCCTAATCTATGCCCTGTTCATGCTTGATTTCTTTATAATGCAGACAGAAAATCAAGCAGTGTGTCTTTTCTGTGCAAATTCTATACAATCAATATTCATGCAATTCTGCATCTATTCCTAGTGAGATGTCCTTCTCACCATGTGAACTTTCTAACAGTTGGGTTCAACAAAGGGTATAGTTTTCACTGAAATTGATTTGATATTTGTTTTTGATGAATCCAGGTTGTCCCCTATTTATCACTTTAATTTCTCTAGGTGTTTGCAAGTATCAAAAGTGATGCTGTATTAACATTTCTAGCAGTTTATCAGATGTTGCATCAAAGTTAAAATGACTGTCCAGTACAGAGGTTGGCAACCTGTGGCATGCGTGCCAAAGGTGGCACGTGGGCTGATTTTTAGTGGCATGCTGCTGCCAGCCAGGATCCCGGCCGCCGGCCCCGCTCAGCCCGCTGCCGGCCTGGATGGCACGCGAAACCTTTTACTGGCATGCGAAACCTTAAATTAATGAAGACTTGGCACACCACTTCCCAAAGGTTGCCGACCCCTGGTAACTCCCTGGATCCACCTTTTCCCCTCCTAAAAATAGGTGCTGTATTTGCCATTTTTTTGACCCTTTGGGAGCTCACCTGTGCTTCCGATACTCCATCTAGTTTCATGAGCACTTTAGGGTGTGTGTCACTAGACACTGGTGATAAGAAAAAGTTCATATTATCTAGGTATACTTCTAGAGGATGAGTTATGGCTGCCCCTTTTCTTAGTTGATCATTATGAGAGGTTCCCGAATCTGGTAAATGCAGTATGGGGTTCTATTACAATATTTTTCATGTATTAATTATTTTCAGTATAATTCACCTACTGTGAAATTCACCCCTGTGCAGAGGGCCAACCCTATGGGCAACTTAAGTTCTATTTTGAAGGCTTAAGCAGGACTAAAGTGATACATAGGCTTGGTCCTGTCTTTTCTGCACAGAAATGAATTTCTATCCTAGTAGACAAGTTCATTCCCACACTATACTAAGCCTATGTCTACATTGCCCAACAGTTTGGCCTATGGGGGTATGAATAGCAGTGCATACCAGTGCTGCACTGTAGCACTCTCGTGTGAACGCTGCAGATGCAAATTAAAAGGTTCCTAGCTTGCATTAACGTAGTACTCTTCAAACAAGACTACATTAATGCATAGGAACCATTTAGTGTGCACCCAATGGGGTAGAGAGAAGGATTGTCCAAGGACATCACTCCCAGTATAAAGGTTCTTTCTCTCCAATTTGCACCAGTGAAAAAGACTTTCTTTAACTTATAGATTCATAGATTCATAGATTCTAGGACTGGAAGGGACCTCGAGAGGTCATCGAGTCCAGTCCCCTGCCCGCATGGCAGGACCAAATACTGTCTAGACCATCCCTGATAGACATTTATCTAACCTACTCTTAAATATCTCCAGAGATGGAGATTCCACAACCTCCCTAGGCAATTTATTCCAGTGTTTAACCACCCTGACAGTTAGGAACTTTTTCCTAATGTCCAACCTAGACCTCCCTTGCTGCAGTTTAAGCCCATTGCTTCTTGTTCTATCCTCAGAGGCTAAGGTGAACAAGTTTTCTCCCTCCTCCTTATGGCACCCTTTTAGATACCTGAAAACTGCTATCATGTCCCCTCTCAGTCTTCTCTTTTCCAAACTAAACAAACCCAATTCTTTCAGCCTTCCTTCATAGGTCATGTTCTCAAGACCTTTAATCATTCTTGTTGCTCTTCTCTGGACCCTTTCCAATTTCTCCACATCTTTCTTGAAATGCGGTGCCCAGAACTGGACACAATACTCCAGCTGAGGCCTAACCAGAGCAGAGTAGAGCGGAAGAATGACTTCTCGTGTCTTGCTCACAACACACCTGTTAATACATCCCAGAATCATGTTTGCTTTTTTTGCAACAGCATCACACTGTTGACTCATATTTAGCTTGTGGTCCACTATAACCCCTAGATCCCTTTCTGCCGTACTCCTTCCTAGACAGTCTCTTCCCATTCTGTATGTGTGAAACTGATTTTTTCTTCCTAAGTGGAGCACTTTGCATTTGTCTTTGTTAAACTTCATCCTGTTTAACTCAGACCATTTCTCCAATTTGTCCAGATCATTTTGAATTATGACCCTGTCCTCCAAAGCAGTTGCAATACCTCCCAGTTTGGTATCATCCGCAAACTTAATAAGCGTACTTTCTATGCCAATATCTAAGTCGTTAATGAAGATATTGAACAGAGCCGGTCCCAAAACAGACCCCTGCGGAACCCCACTCGTTATGCCTTTCCAGCAGGATTGGGAACCATTAATAACAACTCTCTGAGTACGGTTATCCAGCCAGTTATGCACCCACCTTATAGTAGCCCCATCTAAATTGTATTTGCCTAGTTTGTCGATAAGAATATCATGCGAGACCGTATCAAATGCCTTACTAAAGTCTAGGTATACCACATCCACAGCTTCTCCCTTATCCACAAGACTCGTTATCCTATCGAAGAAAGCTATCAGATTGGTTTGACATGATTTGTTCTTTACAAATCCATGCTGGCTGTTCCCTATCACATTACCACCTTCCAAGTGTTTGCAGATGATTTCCTTAATTACTTGCTCCGTTATCTTCCCTGGCACAGAAGTTAAACTAACTGGTCTGTAGTTTCCTGGGTTGTTTTTATTTCCCTTTTTATAGATGGGCACTATATTTGCCCTTTTCCAGTCTTCTGGAATCTCTCCCGTCTCCCATGATTTTCCAAAGACAATAGCTAGAGGCTCAGATACCTCCTCTATTAGCTCCTTGAGTATTCTAGGATGCATTTCATCAGGCCCTGGTGACTTGCAGGCATCTAACTTTTCTAAGTGATTTTTAACTTGTTCTTTCTTTATTTTATCTGCTAAACCTACCCCCTTCCCATTAGCATTCACTATGTTAGGCATTCCTTCAGACTTCTCGGTGAAGACCGAAACAAAGAAGTCATTAAGCATCTCTGCCATTTCCAAGTTTCCTGTTACTGTTTCTCCCTCTTCACTAAGCAGTGGGCCTACCCTGTCTTTGGTCTTCCTCTTGCTTCTAATGTATTGATAAAAAGTCTTCTTGTTCCCCTTTATTCCCTTAGCTAGTTTGAGCTCATTTTGTGCCTTTGCCTTTCTAATCTTGCCCCTGCATTCCTGTGTTGTTTGCTTATATTCATCCTTTGTAATCTGTCCTAGTTTCCATTTTTTATATGACTCCTTTTTATTTTTTAGATCATGCAAGATCTCGTGGTTAAGCCAAGGCGGTCTTTTGCCACATTTTCTATCTTTCCTAACCAGCGGAATAGCTTGCTTTTGGGCCCTTAATAGTGTCCCTTTGAAAAACTGCCAACTCTCCTCAGTTGTTTTTCCCCTCAGTCTTGATTCCCATGGGACCTTACCTATCAGCTCTCTGAGCTTACCAAAATCCGCCTTCCTGAAATCCATTGTCTCTATTTTGCTGTTCTTCCTTCTACCCTTCCTTAGAATTGCAAACTCTATGATTTCATGATCACTTTCACCCAAGCTGCCTTCTACTTTCAAATTCTCAACGAGTTCCTCCCTATTTGTTAAAATCAAGTCTAGAACAGCTTCCCCCCTAGTAGCTTTTTCAACCTTCTGAAATAAAAAGTTGTCTGCAATGCAGCCCAAGAATTTGTTGGATAGTCTGTGCCCCGCTGTGTTATTTTCCCAACATATATCCGGATAGTTGAAGTCCCCCATCACCACCAAATCTTGGGCTTTGGATGATTTTGTTAGTTGTTTAAAAAAAGCCTCATCCACCTCTTCCACCTGGTTAGGTGGCCTGTAGTAGACTCCTAGCATGACATCACCCTTGTTTTTTACCCCTTTTAGCCTAACCCAGAGACTCTCAACACTTCCGTCTCCTATGTCCATCTCTACCTCAGTCCAAGTGTGTACATTTTTAATATATAAGGCAACACCTCCTCCCTTTTTCCCCTGTCTATCCTTCCTGAGCAAGCTGTATCCATCCACACCAACATTCCAATCATGTGTATTATCCCACCAAGTTTCAGTGATGCCAACAATGTCATAGTTGTATTTATTTATTAGCACTTCCAGTTCTTCCTGCTTATTACCCATACTTCTCGCATTTGTATATAGGCATCTAAGATACTGGTTTGATCTTTCCTCCCGGTTTTGTCCTGACCTTCCTTTCTCTCTGCCAATATAGCCCACACTCCCTCTCGTCTCCGACCCATCTCCCAGGTCTCCATGTTCCCCACTTACCTGCGGGCTTTGCTCACCTGTCCCCGTCGAACCTAGTTTAAAGCCCTCCTCACTAGGTTAGCCAGTCTGTGCCCAAATAGGGTCTTTCCCCTCCTCGAAAGGTGAACACCATCTCTGCCTAGCAGTCCTTCCTCAAATAGCATCCCGTGGTCTAGGAAGCCAAAGCCCTCCTGGCGACACCATCTTCGCAGCCAGGCATTCACCTCCATGATGCATCTGTCTCTGCCCGGGCCCCTACCTTTGACAGGAAGAATCGAAGAGAATACCACCTGCGCTCCAAACTCCTTCACCCGTACTCCCAGAGCCCTGTAGTCACTCTTGATCCGCTCAGTGTCACACCGCGCAGTATCATTTATGCCCACATTGTGTGCATACTATTAATGATTTAATAACCTTTGCAGCCCTGTGCTTGCTTTCCCTGGGGAAATGATGGCAGAGCTGCAGGAGCTGCATGTATTTCCCAACAGAGTGCTCTTCTCTGCAATACATTATATAATATTTGATGTAATCTCACTGAAAATAGTAATAAAGTACCAGGCATTTCTGTGTTTGTGATACTGTGTCTGTGATCCTCCCCCACCCCATATCAACAGTGTTTTTAATTTTGTGGATATTCATTCCACACTCCAGAAAGTCCAATAAAAAAGACTGGCCCGTGTGCTGTAGTTTCTGTGGTGTTTATAAATATACATTTTCACTTTGTAGGTTATGTCTCTTCTAGTGAGATGAAGAAATACCTTGGGGAACTACATGACTTCATTCCTGGCACTTCAGGTTACTCGGTATATTGGATTAAAAATGAAATGGACGTTTTCTCCGATGTGAAAAATAAATTGAAAAGAAAACTATAAATGACATTTAAATGGTTTATATCAAAAACATAACTTGGCTTTGCTAAAACATTGCTAAATATGTGTATGCCTGTTTAATAACATCCCATCTTTAGCATTGTATATGTCCTTGTTCTCTCTCTCTGTGTTGGTTGATGGTTACTTTAAATAGCACTGTAATGGTACTTAAAGGTTTTTTTAGTTCAGTGACTGGAGGACTGAATTCTGAATTGAATTTCTTTGTATTATTTTTGGCCCAGGCTAACTTATTATATTGACTACAACTGGGTGTGCCTTATAATTTTTTGGATACTCATTATATTTTAACAACTGGTTACATTTGCTGTAAACAGCTTCAACTACTTAAAAATTTATTTCATATTAAAATTACATACAAGCTTTCATCAAATAATTGCAAGATGTTTACAATTTTTCGGGTAACAGGCTTTGATTTCAATATGACTTCTTGAGCGGAGATTTTATTCTCACATGGCTGCATGCAAAATACTCCCCAGGATGATTCTGACTGTTAGTAAAGCAGGTGTTAGTAAAAGTAATGTAAAAGTATAATTAGGCAGTCCAAAGAAGAATTTGAAGAGCAACTAGCAAAAGACTCAGAAACTAACAGCAAATTTTTTTTTAAGTACATCAGAAGCTGAAAGCCTGCCAAATAGTCAGTGGAGTCGCTGGATGATTGAGATGCTAAAGGAGCACTCAAGGAAGACAAGGCCATTGCAGAGAAGCTAAATGAATTATTTGCATTGGTCTGCAGAGGATGAAGGAGATTCCTACACCAGAGCCATTCTTTTTAGGTGATACATCTGAGGAACTGTCCCAGATTGAGGTGTCAGTAGAGGAGGTTTTGGAACAAATAGATACATTAAACAGTAATAAGTTACTATCATTTAAATCAGCTTCTGTACCAGATGACTGGAGGATAGCTAACATGATGCCAATTTTTAAAAATGGCTCCAGAGGCGATTCTGGCAAATACAGGCCAGGAAGCCTGACTTCAGTACCAGACAAATTGGTTGAAACTTTAGTAAAAGAACAGAATTAGCGACACATAGATGAACATTATTTGTTGGGGAAGAGTCAATATGGCTTTTGTAAAGGGAAATCGTGCCTCACCACTATATTAGAATTCTTGAAGGGGGTCAACAAACGTGTGGACAAGGGTGATCCGGTGGATATAGTGTACTTGGACTTTCAGAAAGTCTTTGACAAGGTCCCTCACCAAAGGCTCTTAAGCAAAGTAAGGAGTCATGGGATAAGAGGGAAGGTCCTCTCATGGATCAGTAACTAGTTAAAAGATAAGAAACAAAGGGTAGAAATAAATGGTCAGTTTTCAGAATGGAGAGAGGCAAATAGTGGTGTCCCCTATGATCTGGAAAAAGGAGTAAATAGTGAGATGGCAAAATTTGCAGATGATACAAAATTACTCAAGATAGTTAAGTCCAAAGCAGACTGCGAAGAGTTACAAAGGGATCTCACATAACTGGGTGACTGGGCAACAAAATGGAGATGAAATTCAATGTTGATAAATGCAAAGTAATGCACATTGGAAAACATAATCCCAACTGGACATACAAAATGATGGGGGCAGGGTCTAAATTAGCTGTAACCACTCAAGAAAGAGATCTTGGAGTCACTGTGGCCATTTCTCTTAAAACGTCCACTCAATGTGCAGGGGCAGTCAAAGAAGCTAACAATGTTAGGAGCCACTAGGAGAGGGATAAATAATAAGACAGTAACTATCATAATGCCACTATATAAATCCATGGTACGCCCACACCTTGAATACTCAAAAAATGATATATTAGAAAAAGTAAAGAGAAGGGCAACAAAAATGATTAAGGACATGGAACAGCTTTCATATGAAGAGAGAGTAAAAACACTGGGACTGTTCAGCTTGGAAAAGAAGCGACTAAGGGGGATATGATAGATGGCTACAAAACCATGAATGATGTGGAGAAGGTGAATAAGGAAGTGGTGTTTATCCCTTCACATAGCACAAGAAGCAGGGGGTAATGCAATAAAATTAATAAGCAGCAGGTTTCAAACATAAGGAACTACTTCACACCATGCACAATCAACCTGTATAGCTCATTGCCAGGGGATGTTGTGAAAGCTAAAAGTATAACTGGGTTCAAGAAAGAATTAGATACGATTCTGGAGGATAGGTCCATCAATGGCTATTGGCCAAGTTGGTTAGGGATGCCACCCCATGTTCTGGGTGTCTCTTAACTGCTGATTGCCAGATGCTGGGACTGGACGACAGGATGGATCACTTGATGATTACCTGTTCTGTTCATTCCCTTTGTAGTATCTGGCATTGGCCACTGTCAGAAGACAGGATACTGAGCTAGATGGACCATTGGTCTGACCCAGTATGGCCGTTCTTATGTCCTGTCAAGGGATAGTTCACTATTAGTGATTCTCCTTTCAGTAAGGGAGAGTTGCTGCTAAATACAATGGGCCAAATTTTGCCCTATGGCACTAGTGTGTCTCGCCAGTCTCCACTGGGGTGTATGTGTGTAACTGAGGACAGAATTTGTCTCTCCTGTATTTAGTAAAAGGAGGGTGTTAAAATTATATATGTACACAAACTGAATATGGGGAGCCCCTCACTTTCACTATCAAACCTTCAAAAATAACTCAGGCTAACTCAGAGTGCTGGTAACTATTATTTATTGTACTTTGGCTCCCTCTGGTGGAGATAATTAGCACTGAAGATGGCAGCAGAGATTAAAACCGGACCTGTGTTTCGTAAATCTTATCACACCCTCAACATTTTTATCTTTTCTTCTCACCCTTTCAGGACTTACATTGTATTTATTTATTCTGGGAATACCTCTTTCACTGAGACTGTATGTATGTGTTAAGCTTGGTAAACCCTAACTTTTATTAACATAGACTACACACTTCAGAACATTAAATAGCTTGTTGATCTACCACCTCTTGTGTAGGGTGAATCTCTGGTTTTAGAGTTCAGAGAGGCTGATTACCATGATTTAATTGTCTTGTGTGGAATTTTCAAAAGCACCTATGTAATTTAGGAGCATAAATCTCACTGACTTTGATTGGTCACTTAGGTGCTTTTTGAAAACCCCACCCTAAATTTGGACCTTAGCTCCAAAGGAAATGAGATAAATGAAGTTAAGTTGAGCCACTGTATTTTTACCATCCAGGCAGAGGTTTGGCAGTAGATGTCTTGCAGTTTGTTCAGTGTCATTTTTCTTGTGGTCTTCTATCTACTGTACTCTATGGCTTGGACATGTCTACTCCCATTTTTCCACCTTAATGGACTGGAGGAAGGGCTGTGTTTCCCTAATTCTGCTGTTGCCCTTCTATGTGTTTGTCCCTTTCAGATCCACCCATATCTAGCTTAGGCACATTTTTCAAGCATGTAAGTGGGGATGTTTCATAGAGGGTTTGTATTATAACAGTCAGACATTTATACTTATCGTTATGAAAGAGCCCAAAGCCCTTTCTAACCTCTGTGTCTGATTCTGATCCCACTTATATCAGTTTTACACTGAACAAGTGCTGATCAACCTTTGGACTAATAGTGTCGACTCCTGAACCTTATTGGGGTAGACTGGACACCCCAGGGATACACTGGAAAATCCCAACAGTCGGAGCCAGGATGTCAGGCAAGATGGACTGTGGGCTGACCCGGTATGGCTGCTCTTATGTGTATGCTCTTATCTGGACTTGCTGCGCTGATCTGCAGTTAACAGGTCTTGTACCAACTTTGTCACAAACCACCATGGTACGTGTGTGGTGACACTGCGCAGTTAGAGAAAGGAACAGAAAATAAAGCATTATCTTGTTTCAAGCTCTACGAAGGCAGCTGGGTGGGTGGTGTGACTGGAGAGCCCATAGCTCTGATCTGGCAAGACACATCTAGCTACTGTACAAGGAAGTAGTTAGAGCAACCAGAGCATCATCCAATAACTAGATTAGCCTTTGCCTGTAACTACCTACCTCAGATTATTTATTAACCATTCAGCTGCACCCAGTTTTTTTCACCCAGACACAGCAAATAAACTAGAGTGTCAAGGGCAGCACTGGAGGCCATCTGGGCCCAATCAAGTTCCCCTGGTGTGACATCAGGTGTCCCTTTTGCAGGGCTGAGATCCAGCTAGAGCTCCCAGGGCATAACTGAGACTCTATGGTGGGGCTCAGGAGACTGGTCATGGGTCTCTTTGGTAGCATCAAGAGCCCCTGGTGGGAGGCAAGGGATGCCTAGCTCCCTGTCTGGATAGCTGTGTTTTGTCTGCCTCGCGCTCTGTGCCCATTTGCAGACAGAGCCAAGTGCCAGGCAAAAGATTGCAAAATGTTTGAGAGAGAAAAGCTACATGAAAAAAATCAGCAGGGGCTTGCTTGCTTATGATTGACAGCAATGGAAGGGACTGGTATAGCTTGGGGAGGAAGGGAGATCCGTCACCTAGAAGCCAAGCTGCCAGTGTGCATGTCTTCTGAAAGGAGGGTCCCAGCCAGCTTGGCTGTACAGTGCTGTGAGAAGGATTTTTGGGTGAGAACTATCTTATCAGCCAACAAGGTAACTTGTTAAGCAAGTCTAGGCTCTAGGATGGGTGTTATGATTTTATGTTGGATGTAATCATTTGTTGCCAGCACATCTACATGCTCTTACGTAAATCTCTGGGCTTTGTTAAATAACTGTATCCTTGATTTCACTATAAACAAATGCAAGTGCTGTGAGTTAAATGGAGTTAGGAGCTGAGCTGGAACTGGTAAACCGGGGGCTCACTGCTTCTCTGGAAGCTGCTGACGAAGCTGGTGAATGTGGCAAGTGTCCAGTGGCTCAGGGGCGGGACGTTCCTGAGAAGGCTTGGGGGTTGGAGCGTGCCTATTGCTAACCTGCAGAGTGACAGCTGGGTCCACAAGGCCAAGATGGCAGGGCTTGTGTTAGCCATGGCCAGCGGGGTTGACAGGCACAGACAAGGCTCCTCATGCTAAGGACAAGCGGTAGCGAGGTGCCTGCCACCCTGGGTATCCTGGGAAATGTCACAGGGATGCCACCTGCCCCCTGTCCCTCTGCGTCTGCACCTCCTCACTGGGTGCTCCAGTGTGGTCCTCCTTCCATTCCACGTCCTCCTCCTTGTTGAACAATCCTGTGCGGTCCCTGTCCCCTCCCCTTGCAATCCCACAGGATCCATGTCCCCTGCCCCCTCACCAGGCGATCCCACGCAGTTCCTGTCCCCTCCCCCCTCTCTGGGCAATCCGTGTGGTCCCCATCCCCCCTGCCCATCTCTCTCTCTCTGTCCATGCAGATCACTCATCCATCGCTTTATGTCCCCAGCATAAGAATTCCTTGCCCAGCACCACAGACTGAGGAGGGACAAGGTTGTTTCTCAGCTCCAGGGCCTCAATAGCCCAGGTAAGAGCTACTTCTGGCTTTAGTGCTCTTGCATCACTGGAGCTGGATGGGTGATGGGAAAGATCCCCTGTCTGGGGGCTGGCTCAGGGCTCATGGCTGGGGCTGTTTTCCCTGCAGTATTTTTGAATGCTAGTAAATATGGGGGTTTGGGTTGGGCCCTGGGGAAGGTTTGGGCCAGTTCCTTGGGGCAGAAGCCAACATTCATTGTGTGTTACAGCAGCATCTGCAGGTTCCCCAGACAATGTGCGAGGGGAGAGCGCTCGACAAGACCAAGGAAAGAGGAGAAGATGTGATGGCTGCACATCAGATCCCTGAAGCTGGTGAGTGGGATCCATCGTCACCCCTTGTAGCAAATGGGCTACACAGATCCCTACCTGAGTTTGCCCCCAGATGTACAGACTCACAGGGGGGTGAATGGGGGGGCAATATATAAATGAGCCAGGTTCACAGACACGTGCCAGCTGCTGCAAGGACACACAGCAGCCATATCTCAGCTAAACCAGCTAAATCAGCCAGCTAAACCTGATGTCCCCCCAGGGGAACTTTATTGAGCCCAGATGGCCTCTGGTGCTGCCCCTGATGCACTAGTTTATTTGCTGTTTCTGGAGAAAAGCCTGGATGCAGGCAAATGATTATAATAAATAATCCGGGGCAGGGAGTTACAGGAAAAGGCTAGTGTCTCGTCATTGGGTGTTCTGTTTCCTCTAACCACTTCCTTGTGCAGCAGCTAGAAGCTTCTAGCCAGATCAGCGCGACAGGCTCTCGGGTCAGAGCACCCACTCAGTTGCAGGTTGAAACAAGGTAATGCTTTACTTGTTCTGTTCAGGTCCTTTTTCTAACCGTGCAGTGTCACCACGCGCGTACCTTGGCGGTTCTGTGGCAGGACTGGTACCAGACTTGTTAACTGCCAATCAGCGCGGGAAGTCCAGATGTCTTTAACCTTTTCCCATTAACAACTATCTGACTTTGGCTCATACTGCTGCCCCTCTGCAATGTGTGTGTCTGTGTGGGGTCTCGGCCCTCCTTGCACTGTCCCGGTCTGCACTGATTCGAAGTCAGATGCACTAACGTTGGGGTGGGCAAACTACGGCCCGTGGGCCGGATCCGGCCCTCGACCTCCCACTGCAGAACAGGGTCTGGGGCTTGTCCCGCTCCGGCCAGGCGCAGGGTCAGGGGCCGCACAACACGGCTCCCGGAAGGTGCGCCACGCGGCCGCGCTCCAGCAAGTGACAGGCAGGCAGGGGGGCCTTTGGGGGAGGGAGGGAGGAGGAGAGGAGGGATGTGGTGAGTGGCAGGCAGCGGAAACCTCGGGGGAGGGTGGGTGGAGGAGGGGAGGGATTCAGCGGGCAGTGGGGGTGGAGGAGGGGAGATATGCGGTGGGGTTCTCGGGGTGGGGGGGAGGGATGGAATGACACAGTGAGCGACAGGCAGGGGGGCCTTTGGGGGAGGAGGAGTGGCGCAGAGGAGGGACACAGCAGGCGTTGGGGGCAGCGGGGAGGGACTCAGCGGCAGGGCCGGATTAACTTTTTGTGGGTCCGGCGCCAAACATATTTGTGGGCCCTCCCTGGGGAATAATTGTAAAAGGGGCCGGGGGCAAAAGCACAGTGGGGCAGGAGCTAGGGTTGGTCCCTAGAGCAAGAGAGGGGCCAGGGGTAAACTGCAAGCGCAGCAGGGCTGAGAAGGGAGTAAACAGAACTCCCCCCCCCCACATAGAGCGGGTACCTACCTGGTTCTAGCCCATTCTCTTCACCTCTCTGCACTGAGCTGCCCTCCTCCCGCAGCAGCAGGACAGGTTCTCTTCCAGCCCTCTGGGGTGGGTGTTGGGAGTGGGAGGAGCGGAGGCTAATGTGGTTACTCCTATAACCGGACATTTAGTTTCCAGTCAGCACTGCTAACCGGACACTCAGGTCCTGTTTTCTACTGGAGTTTCCAGTCTAAAACTGGATACCTGGCAACAGGGCTGCCAGAAATGCCTGGGGGGGGGGGGGGGGGTAAGCCAGCATGTTTAAGTGGGGGGGGGAAGCAAGTGTTGGGTGGGCTAGGGAGTGGAGAGGAGCTAGTGGGCAGGGCCATGTCTGCTGTACTGCCCAGGTAGGTTGGAGACCGTGGGGATCAGCTGACACAGTATCCAGGGCTGGTGCAAGGATATTTTGCACCGTAGGCGAAACTTCCACCTTGCACCCTCCCCCTCCCCTCCGGAGCATCACTTATTATAAATTTTCAAAAATGAATACAGTGGAGTCACATCTTACGCGGGGGTTAGGTTCTAAGGTCAGCGCATACGAGGAAAATTGCGTATAGTGAAAATTACCATAAAGTACAGTATACACTAGAACAGGGGTCCTCAACCTACAGCACGCATGCCAAAGGTGGCATGCGAGCTGATTTTTTTTTTTTTAATGGCAGCCTGTGGGTCCCGGCCACCGCTGAGCCTGCTGCCAGCCAGGGGGTCTGTTCACTCAGCTGCCAGCTGGGGTCCCAGCCGGCGACTCCGCTCAGCCTCCTGCCATTCACCCAGGCCGGCAGGAAGCTGAGCAGGGCCAGCGGCCGAGACCCTGGCTGGCAAGGGGCGGGCACCCGGAACCCCAGATTATCAGCAGGCTGAGTGGGGCCGGTGGCCGGGACCCCAGACCGGCAGCGGGCTGAGCAGCCCGCTGCCAGCCGGGGTCCTGGCCGCCAGATCTGCTCAGCCTCCTGGCGGCCTGGGTGAACGGAGCCCCAGGCCAGCAGGAGGCTGAGTGGGGCCGGTGGCCGGGACCCCGACTGGCAGCGGGCTGGCAGCCGGAACCCCAGACCAGCAGCGGGCTGAGCGGGGCTGGCGGCTGGGACCCCGGCTGGCAGGAGCCAGCCCACTGCTGGCCCTGCTCAGCCCGCTGCCAGCTGAGTGAACAGAACCCCAGGTCGGCAGCAGGCTCAGCAGCAGCCGGGATCCGCAGCCTGCCATTAAAAAAAAATCAGCTTGCGTGCCACCTTTGGCATGTGTGCCTTAGGTTGAGGACCCCTGTTCTAGTGTATACTGTACTTTATGGTAATTTTCACTATACGCAATTTTCCTCTTACGCAGTGACTTTAGAACCTAACCCCCGTGTAAGATGTGACTCCACTGTAGTGTAAAAAAAAATTTTGGACACCGCTTTTTGGCACCCCCAAATCTTGGCGCCTTAAGCGGTCGCCTAGTTCACCTAGTGGTTACACCGGCCCTGACAGTATCCCCAGCCCAGGTGACGTGACAGCGAGTGGTGGATTTAGAGTTAGTGGGGCCCCCCAGCCCTGTGCTCAGCTTCATTTTTGGGGCTCCTCCTTGGGACCCAGTCAAGAAAAAGAACATTCTCTCTTATCTCCCCCTTCCCCCATTTTTCATTCTTTTATTCTTCATCCTCCTCCGATAAGTAATAGCAAGTAAATGAAAATAAAGTGAGGTACCTTGATTGTTCTTGTAGTCTAACTTATTTTTCCACAGACCACTTGAAAACCACAGAGGGTCTCGACGGACCACTTAATGATCTTTCCAAATATTGTAAAAAAATGTTCGGGTGCGGGGTCTGGCCAGGAGCTAGGGCAAGGGAGGGGGCTCAGGGTTGGGGCATGAGGTTGGGGTGTGGAGCGCTTACCTGGGGCAGCTCCTGTTTGGTTCTCAGGATGGGGATGGGGATGTGGGGGGGATGCAGGGGTCAGGGCTGGGGAGGTGTAGGGGGTGCAGGGGTCAGGGCTGGAGGCATGTGAGGGGGTGAGAGGGGGGTGCAGGGGGCTGGGGAGGTGTGAGGGGGATGCAGGAGTCAGGGCAGGGAGGTGTGGGGGGTGCAGGGGTCAGGGAAGGCGGCTGGGGGTGTGTGAGGGGGTGCTGAGGAGGTGTGAGGGGAGTGCAGGGTCAGGGTCAGGGCAGGGCCAGAGGCTAAGGGGGCTGGGGGGTGCAGGGGTTAGGGTGGGCAGGGGGCTGCTGGTAGGGTGACCGGATGGCCCGATTTTATAGGGACAGTCCCGATTTTTGGGTCTTTTTCTTATATAGGCTCCTATTACCCCCCACCCCCTGTCCCGATTTTTCACACTTGCTGTCTGGTCACCCTAGCTGCTGGGGTGGGTTGGGGTCGTGGGGGTGCTCACGCAGGGGGCTGGCGGGGGTATGCCCCAATTCCAGCCCCTTCCCCAAGGCCTCACCCCACCTCGTCTTCTCCTCTTCCCCGGAGTGGTGTGCTGCGGCTTGCTCCTTCTTGCCCCCCTCCTGTCCGCAAGGCTGATCCAGCTGACCAGTGGGAGGGGAGGGGGAACGTAGCACGTTGGGGAAAGAGGCGGGGGACAGGCCTCATCCCCGCCTCTTCTTCTCCTCCTCCCCCCCGGAGCGGCGTACTGCGGCTCCCTCCTCCCCCCTCCTGCCGGCTAGCAGCTGATCCAGCTGATCGGCAGCTGGGGTGGGGGGAGGGAACGTAGCTGGGGAAAGGGGCGGGGCAGGAGCCAGGCTGCAGGCAGAGGCTGCCACGGAGCCGCAGCAGCCCACAGCGTCAAGCTCTGACCCCACAGTAGAGAGCGGGGGGGGGAGGGGACGGGACGGAGAAGAGCGCGCCAGGGCCCCTTTTGACCGTGGGCCCGGCGCCATGGCGCCATTATAAATCCGGTATTGCTCAGCGGAGGGTCTCGGGCAGGGCCGTCCTTACCCATACACAAAGTACGCAGCTGCGCAGGGCACCAGGAAATGTGGGGCACCAAATTTCCTGGTGCCCTGCGCAGCTGCGTGCTGCTCCAACCTCTGCTCTGCCTCTTCCCCAGGGCCCCCACCCCTGCCCTGCCTCAGCCCTGCCCCCACTCCCCTGAGCTCTGCAGCAGGGCAGGGGCTGCAGTCACCAGCAGTGGGAAGTGCAGTGACCCGGCCCCAGCCACGCTGCCGGTGAGTGCCCCCCCCACAGAGGCCTAGGGCCAACCCCCCCGCCCTCCCGCGGAGGCCTGGGGCCACACACACACACCCCGCGGGGTGCTACGTAGGGCCCCAGAATAGCTAGGGATGGCCCTGGTCTTGGGGGCGGGAGGGGTGGAACGACTAAGAGAGCAGCAAGGGAAGGAACCAAGCATGGGCGGGGCCTGGGGGTGGAGTGTGGGTGGGGCCTTGGGGGAGGAGGCCGAGTGGAGGCAGGGCCTTGGGGCGGAGCAGGGGGCAGGGCCACGGTCCGGGTGCCAGGGAAGCTTCTGGCGTTTGGACAGCTTCCCCAAATGCCAGAGCCATGTGCTGCCCATGCCATCACACACTGAGTAAACATGAATTAACCACAACAATAAATCCCATAATTAAATAAGATGATTAGCTACAGTGCAGAGACATAATTTAACTGAGGGGGAGGAACATGCCTGATGGGAACAAAGCGAGCATAGCAGGTCTGAGCATCTGCCCATAGGATCTATGATCCACGCACTCCTCACGCTGTGCAATAGACCAGCACCTCTTGACATAGCTGCCTAGGCAGGATCTGGGGCAGCTGGTGGGAGACAGGGATGCAGGTTCATCTGTGGAGCCAGCTCCTTGCTCCTTTTGGCTGTGGGTGCAGAGAGCTGGGGTCAATTGCGGCTGTCCCTGTGTGACCTGGGGCGAGGCACTTCATCTCTGTGCCTCAGCTCCCCTGCGGAAATGTTGTGAGGCTGCTGTGCTGCCTTGCAGGGGTGGGGGATGACTCCAGGTGGGTCAGGGAGGGGCTCAGATGCTGGTGGAATGGGAGCCAGAGCAGATGTTGCCCAGCGTTCAGGACAGAGCTTGCTCAAGTGTAGGTGGTTGGTTACAAAGCCACCTTCCAGCCAGGAGCCACAGCAGTGTCCTTGCCCTTCTATCCCCCCTGCAGTGCCATATGTTCTCCGTTCTGTCTCACCCTCCCCTCCCAGTTTCATCCATCACTGAGGGTAGCTGAGCTCTGTTTTTGTTTTCACAGATGGGCGGCATTTTGACATCTCAGGTGAGTGCAGCATGATTCCTTGCCCCCCCTCCACCCTCCCCACTGCAGGCCAGAGCCAGCACCGACTCCACTTCACAGGCTCTATTGTCATGACAGCCACATGAGGGCAGGGATGGCTTCTGGTTAAGGCAGTGCCTGGAATGCAGGAGAACAGGGAACAGAGTCATGGAGTCTCTCTGGGCCTCAAGCTGTAAAATGGGGTAACAAGTCTGCCTTTGTTTGTTGGCTAATTAGATTGTAAATTCCCCAGGGCAGAGACTAGCTCTCACCATGTGTATGGAGAGCAGCTAGCACCGCGGGGGCCTGATCTTAGCTGGAGCCTGTAGGTGCTACTGTAACACACACAATATTTAGCCCACAAATGCTAGAACCACCCCCCACACACACATACACACATACAGAGAATGTATTACTGAGTACGGTTACCAGCTTACTGTGTCCATCGTCCTCAGGGAAATGAAACGAGCATCAAAAGTTCAGCGTAAGTGCCTAAGGGACCAAGGAGCACAAACCCCAGAGCCTTTCCCCAGGCACTTCAGGCTAGATTCACAAAAGGGACTTGGACTCGGCGCTGCGACACCTAACTGCTGGGGCTCTGCTGGGCCTGAGTTAGGTGCTCAGGCTCCCCAGATAACATACAAGGAGGGTTAGGCTCCTAAGACAGGGATTCTCAGACAGTGAGTGGGGAGTTACCCAGGAGTGACATGCAGTGGACAGGGGTGAGGCTGCAGGGCCAGATCCGTAGGGTACTTAGGTGCCTGACTGACAGGCTGGAGGGAGGCCCCTCCTCTGCCCAGGATTCTCCACCACGACCCCTCTCTGCAGTTAGAAACTGAAGCCAGGTCAGCCCTCTCTCAGAAAGAACCAGAGAGGGGCGCACACCCCCATTACAGCCCCTGCGCTGGTGGTTAGGGCACTCACATGGGTTCAAGTCCTCACTTCAAATCAGGCAGAGCAGGGATTCAGATCTGGCCTGCCCACATGCCAGGTGAGTGCCCCACTACTGGGTAGACTGACATACATGCAGCCAAGCCAGCCTCCAAAATTCCCAGTCTGTTTGACACCAGCTCTCTTTTGTGAGGAGCCCGAACCAGTAAGTGTGCAGAGCAGGCCTACGGTATCAGGCCTTGCAGGCCAGATAGGCAGGGGAACACCTGCTCTGAGAATTCCACTGGTGAGTCAGAGCTCCGGGTAGCAGGGCAGGGTCAGGGTTTGGGGCCTCTGCACGTGCCCCAGGCGGCAACTCAGGTGGCAGCTGAGTGGGGGTGCTGTGAATGTCAGGGTGCCTGGCTGTTGGAGGTAGGTGCCTAAGTCCCTTTGTGAATCCAGGGGCTAGGCCACAGGGCTCCTGGGAATCCCACCCACCAGCTCTTCCTACCCAATCAAAGGGAATGACCAGAAGCTTCACACACTGTCTAACCCCCTTTCAGCACATCACGGACATGCTCCTAGGAGCACTAGAAATGTCGGGCTGGAAGGGACGTGGTGAGGTCATCGATCCAGCCCCCTGCATGAAGGCAGGCCCAAGTCAACCTAGAACATCCCTGACAGGGGTTTATCTGACCTGGTCTTAAAAACTGCCAAAGAAGGGGATTCCACAACCTCCCTTGGAAGCTTGTTCCGGTATTTAACTATCCTTAGAGTTAGAAAGCTTTTCCTAATATCTAATACAAATCTCCCTTGCTGCAGATTAAGCCCATTACTTCTCATCCTACCTTCTTGTCCTACATTCAGTGGACATGGAGAGAAATTGATCATCGTCTTTATAGCTGCTTTAGCATATTTGACGATTTACCAGGTTTTCCCCACAATCTTCTTCTCTGAGGGCTTGTCTACACTTACGCAGCAAGTTTGAGCTATTCCCCTTGTGGAGGTGGATTACCACACTCACACTTCAAAGAGCTCCCGTGGCAGTGCTTTGAAGTTTCTAGTGTTGACATAGCCTCAGGAATAGGTCTGGTTTTCTAAGCCTTTAAGCATTTTTTTTGTTGACGCCTTTGGGTGCTCACCAATTTGGCCACATCTTTCTTAAAGTGTGGCACTTAGAACTGGACAAAAGACTCCAGCTGAGGCTTCACCAGTGCTGAGTAGAATGGGACAGTTACCTCCAGTGTCTTACATATGACACTGCTCTTAATACACCCCAGAATTATATTAGCCTTTTCCACAACTACATCACAATATTGGCTCATATTCAATTTGTGATCCACTATAACCCCCAGATCCTTTCCAGCAGTACTGCTGCCTAGCCAGTTATTTCCAATTTTGTAGTTGTGAATTTGATTTTTCCTTCCTAAGTGTAGTACTTTCAACTTGTCTTTATTGAATTTTGTCTCGTTGATTTCAGATCAATGCTCCAATTTGTCCAGGTCCTTTTGAAATCTACCCTGTTCTACAAAGTGCTTCCGTCCCATGCTACTATGGTGTCTTCCCATAAATTTCATAAGCATAATCTCCACTTTGTTATATTGACTAGTACTGGACCCAGGACAGATTCACCTGAGCGACCCCACTAGACACATCCTCCGCTTTGACAGCGAACCATTGATAACCACGCTTTGAGGGAAGTTTGTGCACACACTTTACAGTAGGTAATTTCATCTAGACCACATTGCCCCACTTAGAGCACTCAGGGCATAAATAGGTTTTGCCACACGGATGGTTCCTTGTTCATTTGCAGAGCAGGTGTTAGCCAGGCAGGAGCCATGCTGAAAGCTGGCCAGCCTTTCATGGCATCACACAGGCATCGAATAGCTCTAAGGCAGCAGCATCTATAGGAGTCACAGGACAAACATTTACACAGAGCCCAAGAAACACTCCCTGAACAAACCAAACCACACCCTGGTTCCCCAACTGGTGTAAATCAGTGTTGCTCCGCTGTGCTATGCAGATTTCCACCACAATGTGGGCCCGATTCGCCTGGCCTAGAACCTTGCAAGGTGCATGTGAAGGACAATCATTCTGAGCGGGAAGTGTTTTACACCCATTTTGCACAAATGTATGTGATGATACAGGGTGCAGGGCAGTGAGGCACCAGGCCCAGGATATCTGATACATGAGCGAGTTGAAGACAAGTATAACCTGGGTGGTTTATACACAAAGGTGGATCTGAAAAAGCTGGAGAACGAGGAGGCAGAGAAGAAGAGACAGCACGAGAAGGAAGAGAAGAAGAGAGAGCGCGAGGAGGAAGAGAAGAAGAGACAGCATGAGGACCGTGAAAGAGAACGACAGCACAAGGAACGCATGTACCAGAAAGAGCTTGACGACAAGGCCAAGGAAAGAGAGGCCCAGCGCCAGATGCAAGAGAGAGAGTATGAGGAGCAAGAGAAGAAGAGGAAGCACGAGGAGAACATCATAAAGCTGCAGATCAAAAAATTGAAATTGGTGAGTAGCAGCCCCAACAGAATTCCATCATCATCCCTTGTAGCAAATGGGGCTACACAGATCCCTATCTGAGTTTGCCCCCAGGTGTGGGGTCTGGTGACCCTTATAGACTGAGGGGAGTGAAGGGGGCAATATCTGTGAGTCAGATTCACAGGCACGCTCCAATGACCCAAAGCAGCCATAACTCTGCTCAGCTGGCCAGCTAAACTGTGTTTAGAGGCATTTTGCGACACCAGAGTGGTACAGCCCACCTGGGGTATGTCTGATGGACACGCTATGAAATTACACCCAAAGGAAGCAAGCAAAGTGGAAGGACATCCATTTAAAGGCCTTTGCAGTTTGGTACCGCTGCACAGGCACATTTACCAGCCTGGCAGGGATAACCATTCGGTGCTAGCGCCCGCCCTGGGTCTACAGGGCCCCCATGATAAAATGTCAGTGGGATGGGCCCTGGGCCAACACCTCATGGGATAAGGAGAAAGTGGGAGGGTCTGAGAAGGAGGAATAAGGTGCATCCAGAACCCATGCAAAAATCACCAAACCATTGTAGACATTTCTTTCCATGTCCTGGACAAAGAGATTAAATAACATTGAACCAAGACCAGATCCCAGCGGGACCCCCACTGGAAACACCTCCTAGGATGATGGTTCCTGAGTGACAAGTACTTTCTGAGGTTCCGTTAGCCAGTTTTTCAGCCATTTACTAGGTGCTATAATGTTTTTGTGTAATGCTGATTTTTTAATCAGAATGTCATGCAGTGCTAAGTCAAATGTCCGAAGTCCATGTATACGATGTCAACACAGTGACCATTATCAATCAAACTTGTGATCTCATTTACAACTGATTATCAGCTGTGTTTGACAAGAACTACTTCCTATAAATGATGGTGATTGGCAATAATTACATCGCCATCCTTTAATCATTACTCATCCCACAACAAACTTCCCATGATCTTGCCTGGAAGCAATGTCAGACTTACCCGCATCGTCCCATTTACCCTTTTAAAATATTGGCAGAACATTAGTTTTTTTCCAGCCCTCCAGATCTTCCTGTGTTCCAAGGTCCAGGTGCTGCTCTAGACTAGGATGGCCACTCTTGGCCAGACTCCCTGGTGATGGGCACAGTAAGAGCCTAGATACATAGAGGTACAGTAGTGGGGGTGGGGGTGAGAGGGAATGATACTTCACAGTATGACATGCCTCCTCCGAAGACCTCATTGCACCTTCCAACTCTAGAGGTGCAAGTGGCCAAACTTACATCCCCTGCTCCCTCTCTGCAGCAACCCCCATAGCCCCAACTAAAACGGCTGCTGCCCCAGCCCTAGTGCCCATCTCAGATCCCCCAGACCAGCCAATGATCTCTCTCTCTCTCTTCCTCACAGCACATTCTCTGCGAAACTAACCTCTCATCCAGTAAGAATTCCCCAAAGGGCAATCTTCTCCAAGATATGCTCTCATCCATCACATGCCCCACTATGCCTGATGTTGTTGAGAATGGTGATGACAGCAGTGACGACGATGTTGATGACAGTTCAAGATAGAGAACCCTCCATTCTTAACCCTTCTGAACGGAGGAACTGTGATACTCGATGTATTGTCGCCTAACCTGCCCAGCACCAAGGACATAGTCCATTTCTCCTCTCACCTTCCCTTCCCCTTTGGAATGCTTTTCCCACCCAGGGGTTTATTTCTGACTTTTCCTTTCGCTTTTCTGAGTCCTACTTATTGGCAGTGCTAATAAAGACATAAGCAACAGAATGTTGCGAGTGCTTCTTATGGGTCTAATCCTGCTCCCCTGGACATCAATGGCACAACTCAGACGTTGGGAGCAGGAACCGGCCCATTGTGCGTATTCTGGCCAGACATTAGCCCCTTCACACTCAAGACTCGTAGCGTTTACGGCCAGAAGGCCCCATTGGGATAATCGAGTCTGGCCTCCCTCATAAGCCAGGCAGAGAATCTCACCCAGTGATTCCTGCATTGAGACAATAGTGTCTGGTTGAGCTCGAGTAGATCTTTTAGAAACACATCCGGCCTTCATTTAGAGCCTGCCAGGACGTCCCTGGTAAGTGGTTCCAATGGCTAACTGCCCTCATGTTTAAACATTCGCACCTCACTGCCAGTCTGAATTTATTTAGCTTCAGATTCCAGACACTGGCTCTTGTTCTGCCTTTGCTATATCAATGAGCCTTCGCCGAGCAGAAATCTTCTCTAGGTACCGGTAAGGCCATGATCAAGTCACCTCTTTATCTCTTCTTGGAAAACTAAGTAGATTGAGCATATGCAGTTTAAGGCAGCATTTGCAACTATTGGCTCATTCTTTTAAGTCTTTGCTGACCTCTTTCCAATTTTTCAACCTCCTTTTTGAAGTTTGGACACCACAGTTGACCACGGTATCCAGTCTTGGTCTCTCCAATGCTGCATGCAGAGGTCATGCTAACTCCCCACGCCTGGAAGCCATCCATCCATTGTGAGCCCAGTTCTACCATCCCCCAACCTACAACTGCGCCAAAACTTAACTAACCCAGCTGAGTGTCCACATGCATAAGTGTCCTGTGGCAAGAGCATCAGAGCCTTCCCCGCTCCTCCTCTTCCCCTGGAGGCTCCACCCCTGGCCAAGCTGGAAGCCAGAGCGGGGCCGGAGAGCCCATCCCACCCTCTGCCTGGGGTGGGCCGAAAGCAGCCCCCATCTGTGTCCCTGTCCCCAAGACCCCCACCCAGGGCAGGTGGAGGGACCCAGGCTCCCCACAGCTGCCTGGCTGTGTAGCTATCCCTGAAGCAGCTCTGGCTGGGGGGGCAGGGCCTCAGAGCTGCAGCCTAGCCATGGTAAGAACCGTGCAGGCAGCTGTGGGGAGCCGCAGTAGCCCCTCCAACTGCTCACAGTGCAATGGGCTCAGGTGGTGGGGACACGGGCTGGGAGCTGCTCTAAGCCCTCCCCGCCCCAATGGGTCTGTGTGGCTCCCACAACTGCCCAGGCTCCCCGACCGGGGTCCATGCTGGCCTGATCGGGGGATGAGGGGCGGGGGCCGCCCATCCACTTTCAAAAAGTGGGAAAGCTATGGACCCCCTAACTCCCCCAGTTCCGGTGCCACTGTCCTACGTCACAGTAACAGGGCTAGCTGTGCCTCTGTCCCCTTCTGGCTTCACTGAGTGCACCCCTCTGGTGCCAGGCCTCTGTCACTATCTATCCGGGGAGGGACTCAATTGAGTCTTCCATTCTTAGACCAGCCCCCGGGCTACAGCACCCAGCAGATCACCTGTGCTTATCCAGCAGGTCTGCCTGAGTCTGGCCCCTGCGGTTCTTCCCTTTGGGCATTGCTGAGCAGCAGCGCAGTGAGCAGCCAGCCTGGTGAACCAAAGGCAGGTTTATTTGGATGGTAGGAACAAAGTACGCCGAGAACAAGGATTGTAAAACAACTGGCTAAGCCCACGGATCACCACCCCCAGGGTGGCTGCGGCAGGCCTAGCTTCTTCAGACATGTGTCTCTGCCTGGGTCCCCTAAAACCCCCTGCCCCCTCCAGAACGAGTCCCTTTTAAACCCTATTCCAGGTTTTGGATCTCTTCTGTCCTGGGGCCTTTTTGGGCCCTGGCCTTGTCACTCAGCACCCTCAAGCCCTGTGCAGCGGCTGTGCTGGAGCCATTCTTCCCCTTCCTGCTTGTTTTTCCTAACAGCCCCTGAGAGCTTGTTTGTCCCCAAACTAACCCAATTAGCCAGACAGGAACCTCCAGTATCCAGGTCAGGCTGCAGTGTTCCGAACAGCTCCAGCTCGGTCCATACACTATCCCGCAAGCCAGCGCCAAAGCCCCGTCCTGGCCAAAGCACAGGGGGTCCTCTCCAGGTACTGGCCAGAGCGCAGCCGCCAACACAGAGAAATGTGCTTCTGCACTGGGGATTGGGGCCTGGCAGGGAAAGGAGGGCTGTGATTGGGCACATGTAGGTGCAGTGTCTTTATGTTGGGGGGGGGAGGGGGAAGGCTGTCTGGCCATTCTGGACTGTGATTGGCTGGGATCCTTCCCCAGCCAGCTGATTTTGAATAGATGGTTTATCCAGCTGTGTCTTGAAGTCCGGAACATGCCCACAGGATCGTGAGCCGATCTGGAGTCACAGCTGGGCGCTCACGGCCTCTCCGAGTGGCTGGGGCCTATCAGGGCCATGCCACGTCGGACAGGAAGGAAACTCCTCAGTGAGGCTGCGAAGGGCCTCGTTCTGGGACTGGCTGGGCCTGGGCCGGGCTGGCTCCTCCTGCTGCAAGGCATGGGGAGAACGGGATGAGCGTTGGGAGCAGCACGAGGCCCTGGGGCTGGGGGCATGGACGCCAGGGTCCCAGCTCACAGGATATGCAGCGACCCAGCCTGGGCCAAGCAGGATGCTACCCAATTTTAGCTGTGGCCTGAGTGTTAATGACACACTCCGGTCACTTGGTGCTCGTGGGACAGGGCAGGGGGCTCGGCTTGCACCCCAGCAGAAGTTGGAACCTCCAGCAACGCCCACTGGGGCATCGAGCCAAACCTGTGACAGGCCGAGCAGCCCAGCCCCTGGGGGCGGGTTGGCATCCAGAGCAAGCTGGTCATTGGCCTGAGTCACCTGCAGAGGCCCCCCCCCCAGCTACCTGGGGGCACATTTCCAACTCAGCTCTGGGGGTGCAGTCAGGGCAATGCGCTCAGCTCTTGGCAATGGGAAGACGGCACCGCAGGGGGAGGGACAGCCCCAGGCTCCTCAGAGGCAGGGGAGAGACAGCATGGTAGCCTGAGACTCCTCAGGCACAAGACATTGCGGGGGAGGAGTGGTGGCTCTGGGCCCCTTGAGGGATGCCTGGGGGTGTGGTTCTTTCTTTTGCCTACCTCACCTGGTGCTCTTGCAGCAGGTAGCCATTGAGGTCCATCTCCAGTAGTCGTGGGGTGATCACCAGTGGGCTTGGCAGCACCAGGTCCTGGTCTGGCCAGGCCCTGCTGCCCCCCAATGGTGGGAAGCTCCACAGCTTGTGGGGCCCTGCCTCCCTTGGGGTGCGCAGCCGGAGACCCCGCGTGGCCAGGGGGCTGCTCACTTCCTGCAGTCAGACACAGGCACCTCATTGATGCTCCGGGGCAGAGAGCTTCCCGCCTCTCCCTTCACCCCCCTGGAGGGGCTGTGGCAGGGGGACCCAGTGAGGACCGACTGGGGCAGAGAAGGCCGGAGGGCAGACAGGGGAGCTGTAGCCTCTTGAGTCTGCCAGTTCCATCCTGTGTGGGCAACAGTGCCTCTCCCTCTGGGCTCTGTGTCGCTGCCCCATACCCAGATCTGGGGGAGCAACACTGAACCCCTGCACTTACCCCAGGGATGAACGTGGCCCAGACAGGCCAGTGGCAATGCAGGCAGCACCCTTCCCCCAGGGGCAGAGGGACCCCAAACCCTTGATGTGCCCAGGCTGCGCTGGGCCCCCCCAGAGTGAGGAGCCTCTCTGGGGTAGCCCACTGGTAGCCTTAGGCCCTCAAGACATCGCCCAACCTAGTCCTGGGGGGGCCATAGCTGGCCAGGACCCTACCTGTCCCATCAGCGCTGGCACCAGCATCTTGGGAGTGGGTTGGGGCTGAGCGTCGCTCCTTCCAGGAGGGGTTAGTGCAGTCGGCCTGGAGCAGAGGGGATAAAGCCCCGGGGAGGCTGTCAGGAGGGGAGGGGGCTGATCCAGGTGCCCAGACCCACCCACCTCCTAGGGGGCTGCAATGGGGGGAGGGTTGAAGGAGAAGGGGGAGGCTGGAACAAGAGGGGCCCCGGGGAGTCGATTTGGAAGTGGGAGCTGCCCAGAGGAGGACGGTGGGCGGGACGAGGGCCCACAGCTGCCCCGCTCCCTGCTGCCAGAGCCAGCAATGCCAATGGACAGGGGGATCCCTTGGGACAGTCCCTGCCCTGCCCCCACACCTGGGTGTGAGCGGGCCTTACCGGCCAGGCCATGGCAACACAGGCTGGATCAGGAACAGCCCCGAACGCTCCTCCACGCGCCCCAGCGTCTCGCTGAGCAGCTCTGCCAGCTGCAGCCGCCTTGCCCAGCTGTGGTGCCACTCGCCCCGCCAGCGCTGGAGCCTCTGCCAGGGACACGGAGGAAACCGAAGTGGGGTCAGTGCAGAGAAGCACGGAGTGCCAGCACCCCAACCACCCAGCATGCTCCCAGCACATGCAGACACACACCGCCAGCACCCCCACGCTCCAAAGGGACCCCCAGCACCCCTGCTCATCCACACCCTGCTAGTTGCCTCTGGCCACAGACCCACTGACCCACCCGCTCAGAGCAAAGTGCCTCTGGGCTCCAGCCAGGGAGCGAAGGGAACGGGGCTGCAGAGCCGTCCCAGCCAGCCCTACCTGCTGCCTCAGCGCTTGGAGTCGCCCCAGCACACTGTGCGCCTTCACGGAGCCACAACTGCCCTGAAGTTGCTCCAAGGTTTCTTCTGCCTCCTTCATGCAGCCATGGGCCAGGTAACCTCTCACCAGGCCCTCGAACCTCTGGCGGCGAAGCCATCGGAAGCCCCCCATCAGCAGGCTGGCGTCCTACCGGGAAAGATGACCCCTGAGCAGAGCACCACTGCAGCCAGGCATGGTCCTGTTCTTTCTACACTGGGGCTTCCTGGGACGCCATTACACCCTCCATATTGTCTGCAGTAGACCCCAGTAGTCAGCTCAGATGCTGGTCTAGGCAGCCCACCCAGGAATAATGGCAGAGCCCGCATGGGCTAACTGTAGCTTGGCCTTCCCCAGATCCGGGTGAGGCGCAGGGCTCTCTTAGTTCATTTCCCGCTTGAAGGCAGCATGGTTCTAGTGGTCAGAGCACAGGGCAGGGAGTGGAAACCGCCATGGACTCCTGGGGTGGCCTCGCTGTACCTCAGTTTCCCCATCTGTAAAATGTGAATCCTGGGACTCATCTGTCTCCCTGGAGGTGTGAGGATTTGGAAGGTATTTGGAGATGCTCCGAAGAAAGGGTGAGACACATTCTAGACTGGCCTCTCTGAGCTGATGGGCCCCACTCACTCATCTGCTGTTTGGTGCAAGGCCATTGACCCAAGGCAGGGAGCTGGGGGGGAGCTGCCCGGAGACATTATCACGCTCAGATCTGAGTGTGAGCAGTTTGACATTCCTCTTCCCCACCATTTAAATGGTGGGCGTCTCTGCCCACCCCATCTCCCAGATGAAGGGAAAATGCCCCTCCCATTGCCAATGGCTAGAGGCTGTGAGCGAGAGCAGCTCAGTGCCAGTGCAGGAAGCAGAGGGACACCAGGGGAGGTGCCCACTGGTAGCTTCCATTGCCAGCAGGTGATTCCAGCCGTTCCTCCAGGCTCGGCTGGTGTCTCAGAGCAGGCTCACCTACCTGGTACAGGCCCCACGGCACCAGGCCTCTGCATACACCTTGGTTCAGCACCTGTCTGTTGTGCTGCTCGTCCTGCTGAGTAAACAGGACCCTGGGGGCTCTCCTCTTGGCCCCGGCGCTACCAGGCTCGGACCTGGGACTCAGCCCCCCTCCTGCGCTCATCAGCCGGCCTTGGGTTAGCTGGACAAGAACGGCAGGAGATGGTTAGCAGTAGCAACCCCCGGGCCTAGTTCCCCCAGCAGGGTGTGCAGAGCTCCACTGCAGCCAATGGTGAATCACCACACGGGGGCGCTTTTCCCTCCACCAGTGCTGAGCCATGCCCCAGGACATGCACTGGAGTGCCCATCCTGAGCACAAGAGCTGGCCAGTGAGTGACCAACAGGCACTGGGTGTGAGATCAGGGTGCCAGCCATCGCTAGCTGTCTGGCTGCCTCTGTGGCTGGGCACTCAGAGACCTGGGGGTGGATGCTGGCTGTCCATACCCGCACTGCTCACTGCAGCTTGGGAGGTGCCACGCCATCTCGGCTCCCTGCATTGACTCGTGCCAAGGACAGCTCAGCCAGTACAGGGCCTGTACTGCCCACCCCGGCCTCCTAAGCTCCCTTACCGGGACAGCATGGGAGCTGTGCCCTCCTCCTACAGGGCGCTGGTCCAGAGCCAACGGGCTGAAACGAAGGGGAGAAAGATCTGGGTAAGCAGCGAGGCACCTGGTCCCACGGAGCACTGGGGAGCTGAATTGTGTGCCTGGCAGCAGGGAGCTCAGGAACTGGGACGATGCCCCCCAACCACTTACCCTGCTCCACCCAGGGCAACACCTTTTCCCAGGGCTGGCACCGCAGCTCCCCCTTGATCTGACGTCACGTCCTGCGGCTGGAGCAGCATCTTGTCATTACCGCTTATACCTTCAAGCAAGCTGTAAAAAACTGAAAGCCATGGAAGCTGATCTTGTTGTTTGTTGCTCTCCCTCCGTCCCCAGCACCCCCGACAGAAAAACCCTTCTGATGCTGGCGTACTGTGCTAGCACTGGTCGCCATGGCAATAACACAGTACAAAGCACATTGTGCTAGGTGCTGTACGGAGTCGGCTGTGTTTCTATAGCCCCAGCGCAATGGGGCCCTAGGTATCACCATACCAGGATCATTAACAACACTAAGTCCCCAGTGTCTAGCTGCTGTGCCATGCCTTGGCAGGCAGTAGAGTTAAGGTCGGGCAGGTCACCCAGGGGAGTGAATCCTAAAGCAAGATGCTTGCATGAGAGAGCCCAGGGCTGAATGTGCAGCATCCAAATGCAGGCAGCAGGAGCACCAGGGCAGGGCACCAGGCAGGAGGGATCTCACACCAGTCGGGGCTTTACTGATCAGATGATCATTGCACCCAGCAGGGACCAGACACCCAAGCACCCACGCTGGGAGCTGATGTCAGCCCAGCAGCTCGTGAAGGGGACAGCTCAGGTCTGCAGTGGCTGGAGGTTCCACGGGCACTGGCTGGGGTGCCAATGCGGGCAGTAAAGCTGGAACACCAGCCGGACGTCCCACTTTCCGGGAGTCATAGGACCGAGATACCCCACAATATCGTAGGGCGTCTCTGGATCACTGGCCGTGTATTCGCTGCTTTCACAACCTGGACCTGGCACAACTGCCCAGCTGCTGTACAAATGGGCCCCTCCCACAGGCCTGGGCAGGAGCACCAGGGGGCTGCAGGGAGCAATGCCAGGAGGGTGCCAGCTATTTCAAACCCAGAGGGCTGCTTGGGAGAGCTGGGAGCAATCAGGGCAGCAACGTGACCCAGGAAAGGAACAAAAGTGGCTCAGCTTCACAGTCAGTTGCTCTGGAGACCGCACCCAGCGCTGTAGAGCCCTGGGGCAGCCTTGCCATGCCGGGCTGGGCGTCTCAGGCCCGGCGAGTCCCATACCTAGGGTAGCGTTCCCAAGCAGCGTGTGGATTTCAGCTCCTGCTGCTTCCTCAGGGGCCGCTGGGAGCTCTGTCGTCAGCCCGCCACACGGGCTGTCCAGGAGCCGAGCCAGCACATGGAGCTCTGCAATCCAAGCAGTAACGGGTCAGCTGCTCAAGAACGATCATTGCACCTTCCAGCCGAGGGCACCAGCACATGTGTCAGCAGCAGGGACTGAGCCCAGACCCGCTGGATCCAAAACCACAGCCCCTGCTGCCTGAGCTGAAGGGCAGGGCCAGCAGCACCAAGGCCCAGCTGACCCAAATAGTCCGGCCACCAGAGGCAGAGGCAGCGAGCTACAGGCGACGGGAGCACCCAAAGTGCGTCCTGTATATGCACCAGCTCAGCCTCGCCACTCCTGGGCCACAGAGTGGGGCAGTGACTTGGCTGGGGTCTACAGGCAGCACATGGCCCAGCCAGGGCTGGAACCCAGGAGTTCTGATTCCTGTTGCCCTGCAGTAACCATGACTCTGCTCCCCCCATTACCACCAATGGATTTACCAATAGCTCGCCCGCTACACTGTCTAGGTAGCCTATAGCTGGCCAGGGCCCTGCCCAGGGCCGGCTCCAGACACCAGCGAAGGAAGCAGGTGCCTGGGGCGGCCCAGAGAAAGGGGCGGCACTCCGTCTGGTATTGGGGCGGTACATCTGGGTCTTCGGCGGCAATTCGGCAGCAGGTTCTTCACTCCGTCTCTTCCTCTTTGGCGGCACTTTGGTGGCAGCTCAATCAGGTTTTTCTTTTTTTTCTTTGCCACTTGGGGCGGCAAAAAAGCTGGAGCTGGCCCTGGCCCTGCCCCAGGCTGGGAGGGTGTGATGTTATTGACATAAACTGGGACCATATAGATCATTGTTGCACCCAAGATCCTGTAGTGTCACCCAAATCTTGTATAAAGGGGGTCAAATGGGGTGTCTAAGACAAGGTTATGGTTTACTGGTTATGATTATGCTGTCTATATGTGTGTATAAATTTTGTAGTTGAAGTTATGAATATTGGCTCCATACTGTCTGTATGGCAAACTTATGCTATGCTTCTGGGTGACATCCCAGACAAGCTGGGATTAGCTCTGCCTAGCCTGCTTGATGGCCCATTAAGGACCATCAGCTATACAATGGACCCATTGAGAGAAGGCCAATATGCCTTCAGACTCAGCAAAGTATGCAGGGACTGGCCCATGTGACTCCAGGCTCCATTTTGCTGTAATTTTCCACAGTAAGAACAAAGAGGTGTTCTTACACCTGGAAAAGACTATATAAGGTTGATGCCTCATCTCCATTTTGTCTTCAATCCTGCTTCATACCTCTGGAAGGACTTTGCTACAAGCTGAAGCTTTGAACAAAGGACTGAGGACCCATCCCAGTGGGGGATGTATTCCAGAGACTTGATTTGAACCTGCAGTTTATTCTATCGCTGCTGCAAGCCTGAACCAAGAATTTTGCCATTACTGTATGTAATTGATTCCATTTAATCAATTCTAACTCTCATCTCTATCTTTTTCCTTTTATGAATAAACCTTTAGATTTTAGATTCTAAAGGATTGGCAACAGCGTGATTTGTGGGTAAGATCTGATTTGTATATTGACCTGGGTCTGGGGCTTGATCCTTTGGGATCAGGAGAACCTTTTTCTTTTACTTGGGTATTGGTTTTCATAACCATTTGTCCCCATAACGAGTGGCACTGGTAGTAATACTGGGAAACTGGAGTGCCTAAGGAGAGTGCTTGTGAGACTTGCGGTTAGCCAGTGGGATGAGACCGAAGTCCTCTTAGTCTGGCTGGTTTGGTTTGCCTTAGACGTGGAAAAAACCCCAGCCTTGGGCTGTAACTGCCCTGTTTGAGCAATTTGTCCTGAGTTGGCACTCTCAGTTGGGTTCCGCCAGAACCGCATTGTCACAGAGGGTAAATACATTGAATGGGGATGGGGCCAGATAAGGACCAGCTAGTCCCAGGCAGGACTAGCCTGGTGGGGTGGCAGGACCCCAGGAACAGGCTGCTCCCACTAACTCTAGGGCCTCTGCCCGCGGGATAAGGAGCACGCTGCCTGCCTGTGCACCCCGGCTTGCTACGGACATGCCAGGGGCTGCTGCTGCCCTTCCCCCCATTCCCGCTGGCTTTACCTTTAGCCATAAGCCCTGCCCGCAAGGTCTCTATGAAGGCCACCACGTGGCTGTCGGCTCCACGGCGTCCTGCTGCAGGCGCTGCGATCGCCCCGCACTGGGACTGGGACAGGGCATCCGGGGAAGCACCTGGGTCAGGTGGAGACAGGGTCACTCCTGGCCATGGAAGGGCAGGGACTGGGCGGGCACCGTTCCAGGCACCAGCGCACAGCGAGGCTCCTCTCTGGGCATACCCACATGAGTGCCTATGAGGGAGGGGCGAGGGACCCCCAGTGGGCGGGGCACATCCCCTGTCCCCCACGACTGCGTGGCTCTTCACGCTGCCAGGCAGAGGCTGTGATCGTGGGGGCATTGCCTGGGCATGGCAGAGCAAATCCTTGTGCTGTAGACAACACCCTCCACCCTGCCCTGTAAATGCCACCCAGGCACTTGGGGAGCAGGGCCTAGAACCCCCACCCGTCTGCTCCCCAAAGTCAGGCCTCTGCTGTCTGCTGCCTGATCTCAAGGAGGTCGGCTCCCTTCGCTGCTGGCAGTAGCAATCCCTTCACCCCCCCCAGGGGCCTCGCTGCTACAAGACAACATGCCCAGAGACACACAGCATGGGACGCCAAGGGGGCACCACCCACCCTACAATACACAGGCAGAGCTGGCTTCCCAAGGCAAGCCATGGGCAAGATGGGCCCGATCCTGCAGTGTCAGGCAGACCCCCCAGCGACATCAGCTGAAGGCATTGCCCACCAGCATGCCTGTGCCAGCCTGTCCTTGTCCCTCTCTAGCATCACCCTGCACAGAGCAGGCACATGCTGGTGAAGGCTGTCTGCAATATGTCCCACCCACCTGCTCTGGGGGCGCCCCCCTGCCTGGTGGGCCCCGGGGAAGGAGCGGCTCCTCCAGCAGAGGTGGGAGGCAGAGTCGGCTCTGGGAAACCTCTGGCCTCCAAAGTCAACTGCGATCCAGCTGCAGACATCTGGAAATCAGACCAAGAATCCTCAAAGTCACCGTGGCAGCAGCAGCGCCCACCCCGGGACACCAGAAAGGGCAGTGTTGGCACCAGGCTCCCGCCCACCCCCTCGCCCCATTCAAAATGCTGCTGAAATCCCCTTCCCAGCCTATTGCTCTGTCCCTGTCCCGTCCCCACCCACGCCTCAGCCTGTCAGCCCCATGCTGCTCCTCTGCTCAGCTCGCACCAAGTCACTGCCCTGCCACCTCCACTCTGCCAGACACAGCTGCTGCGCCACCCCCCACCATGCCTGTGACGTCACCTCACCTGTGGGGCTGGCTCCACTCGCTCAGCCAGCTGCACCTGCTGCACCATCTCCAACGGCTGCACCAGTTGCACCCCCCCCTCCCCCCGCTGCATTGGCAGGTTCTGCAGCACTGTCTCCACCTGCTGAGCTGTCTCCCATTGCTGCGCTGGCTGCACCATGGCCACCTGCTTCATTGGCTGCCCCCGTTGGGATGTCTCCAGGTGCTGCGCCGTCTCTGCTGGATGTGCCGTCTCTGCTGGACGCGCCGTCTCCTGTGGCTGCCGTGGCTGCTGCAATAATCTCTGCCTCTCCTAGAGCACAGGACAGACGACCCCACCCCAGCACTCGTGCAAGTCCCAGGCCAGCCCAGCCTGACCTTCCGCACACAGGGCAGGTGCTGATTTTGGCCACGCAGCCCCCCTGGCGAGGGACAAACCTGGCAATGCATGCCTGCGGGAGCACGCCCAGCTGGGAGGGCTTCCCCAGGCCATGCCCAGCCCTGTCACACACCAGGCATCCAAGCAATGAGCCCCCCCCGGACCCACAGCTTCTGAAGAGCCCCATGGAGCTTGGACACTCCCTGATGTTACAGGCAGCAACTCGGGAGCATCTGAAATCTCACCTCTTCCCCGAGGAGATCTTGTGCCCCCTGAACTAGCCCCCATCCCCTACCATGCAAACACCCACCTCCTCCCACTCGGCTGCCATGGTCCTGCAGCACCTCTCCCAGTGCTCGGCGTCCTCACGGCTTTGCAGGTGGGCTGCAGCTAACTCTGCCTCCAGGGCAGCCAGGCGCCGGGCCAGGAGCTGGAAGACACAAGCCTGCACTCAGACTGAGACCCAGCTGCCCAATCCTCAGGAAATCAGGAGCAAGAAGGGAAAGAAAGAGCCATCCTGAGTGGTCCCCGAAGGCCGACCTCCTCTCCCCTCCCCCCGACAGCAGGGCACCCACCTCACATGTAGCCGAGGCCTCTGGAGTCTGCACCGCTCGATTCCCGACTGCAGCGCCCCAGCTGGGGCGCCTCTCACCCCCTGCAGAGACAGGCATGAAATAAAAGTATTTAGGTGCCTAACTCCCATTGGTTTCAATACCTTTGAGTCACCTGGCCTGGGCAGTTGATGCACAGAGGGCATCTCACTGCAGTGCCAGCACCTCCCAGCCGGGAGCAGCTGTGAAATCACCCGTTTTCCTTCCCCACCATGCGCTCGCCCCGCTGACCCCAGAAGGGGGCACCAGTCCACAGGCCGGGCCAACACAGGCCTGGCGTGCTGGGCTCCCTGGGGACTCTGCCAGCAGAAATGGCACAGAGCAGCAGGAAGGGGAGCCAGGGCATCTCCTGGAGCCCTGTCCCCTCTGCCCTGGGGACATGACCTTGGACTCCTCCAGCCAGAAGAGAGGCTGCCCATCCTGGCGCTGACGAAGCCCAGGGCATGCAGGGCAGGGCTGGGTACACACACACACACCCAGTGAGTCTCTGGGCCTGATCCCTGCACTGATCTCACCACTTCTCTGGTACCATCCCCCAGGCCTTCGCGCATCCTCCCCCCGCCCAGACCGGCTCCCAGATCCTGCCACGCAGCTCAGCAGCCAGGCCCCTGGGGAATGGGGTCCGGGGCAGAAGGCAGCTGCTGTTGGGGTCCCCTGGCATTTCCGGCCCCTCATTCAGGGATCCAGCCCAGAGCTGCCCTTCCAGGGAATGGGACTCCAGGGGCTGCAACCCCCACCTACCTCCCCTCCCAACAAGGTGAGCTGGGGCTGGGCTGAGCAGCCCTTGGCAGCAGGTACCTGCAGGGTGTGTGGCTGGCTCCCCTTCAGAATCTTCCTCTTCCTTCCCAGCTTCCCTGTGCCCTCCGGCCAGCCCAGCCAGCGCCCCCAGCCCCAGGACAGCTGAGTGTGCTAAGGGGCCACCAACGGGCTGCGGCTGCTCCGAGTGCTGCCCCGGGGTGTCCTGAGCAGGCAGAGAAGGGGGTGGGGAGAGAAGTGGGGAGGGAGGGAGTGACAGAGGGAGACAGGCAGGGGGACTAGAGACCTGGATTTGCTTGAACATGGGGGTAAGTAATCACACGGGGGCGGGAGGGGGGGCTGGGAGCAGGGGGTAATACACATGCGGAGGCTGGGAGTGGGGGGAGTAACGCACTGGGGGTGCCGAGCTGATGGGGGGAGGACACTAGAAGCCACGGCCCGAACTCGCGATCCCCTCTACAGCCCACACCGGGGCGGCTCAGCCACCGCACCCAGGGTGGATCCTCAGTTCTGGGGAGAGTCTGCAGTGCGGCCAGGCCGAGGGCATCGAGCATTGCAGGGGAGACTCACCTCTGGGTTCGAGAACCCCCCTTCAGGTTGCACCATGGACACTGCCAGCCCTTCCCCAAGCTCCCTTCCTGCTGGTGGCCCCTCCTCGGCAGACCCCGCGCTGGAGGGGAGCAGCCCTCCTGGGCATGCAGCAGGGCTGGACGGGGCATGGTCGCTGCACTGGGACAGGAGGAGCAGGTTTAGTCCTGGCACTGAGTCCCTCCCCCCATCCCCCAGGCCAGCGTGCAGTGCTGGGGAGTCGCCCTGCTAGCACAGCTGGGCCCAGAGCCTATGGGGCCAGCTCCTCTCCTGGGCCAGCTGGTCCCTCACCTGGGTGGCCGCGTCCCTCCGCAGCCACTCCTTCTCCTGCAGGAACCCGTCCAGCTCCACGATGCGCGAGTCCCGGCTCCTCAGCTCGGCTTCCAGGTGGGCCAGCTGAGCCCCACTCTCCTGCTCCAGGCCTTGCAGGCGTCTCTGCACAGGCAGGGAGGGCAGGGCTGGTTAGCAGGGTGCCCAGGCCCAGGGGATGGTGGGGCAGCAGCAGCACCAGGGAGAAGAAGGTCCCTCTCCCCACCCCAGACTTTGGGAGCTGCTACGGGTGGTGGGCCGTGGCAGTGCCAGAAGCCGTCTCTCCATCCCTTCCCCCTGCAGGGCCTAGGCCCAGCTGGGCCGGGCACCCCTCCCTCCTGCCCACCTGGGTACTCTCCAGCTGGACTCGGAAGAGCCGGCTCTCCTTCACCTTCATCTCGCTCAGCTGCTGCATGTCCTTCAGCTGTCGTTCCTTGGTCTCCACGTCTGGAAGAGACCGACAGCCGCCAGGCGTGAGAGGGCACGTCCGCCAGGCCCTCGGGTGGCAGTGCAGGGCAGTGTCCCCAGGGGACCCCAAGCAGGGACCGCCTGCTGCCAGCAAAGACCCCTGGCTGGGAGTCACCCGGAGCCCCACTGCAGAGGCTGGTGAGCGGGAGGACCAGGAGAGCTGCACGCTGGGACTCACAGAGCACCCTGGGCTCCGATGCTGGCATCACCCGCATAGTGGCTGGCCTGGCGAATGCTGCTCATGCGCCTGTCAGAGGCCTTGCTGCAGGGCCTGCATGTGGCCAGGCTGAGGGCCATTGTGCATGGTGGAGAGCTGCAGCCACAGGATGCAATGCTGGGGAGCCCAGCGCAGGCCAGGCCCTTATACCCATGTCACAGGGGATGGGACACAACCCCTCACCTGCCTGAGCCTGCAGGAGTCTGTGTTTGATCTGGACCACCTCTTCCTTAGCCTTGTCTACAGCCTTCTCCACTTGCTTCCTGTGGCTCCTGAAGGACAAACCCCGTCTCGCCCGATCATTGCCAGCGCCCCAGGCCAGTCCCCGCCCAGCCCCACCCTGCCCAGCTGCAGGCGGGGGAACCTCCAGGGTAGAGTAACTAGGAACACGCGTGCAGGGCAGAGAGCCTGTTTCAAGGGGGCTCAGCACAGAGCCCAGCTCTTTGGCCTGGCTGTCCTGCCCTGTGCCCAGCCCCACCTTGGCAGAGGTGTGTCACGTACGCAGCCTGTCTCTGGGACCAGCTGGTTGTTGTGGACAGCACAAATCCTGCACTGTCCCCAGCCCTGCGGCTACAGCCGCTGCTCCTTTTGGGGTCAAATGTAGCCTGCTCTGAAGCATGGAGCTGGTCTCCCGTGAGTTGTCTGGGCTAGTTGTTCAGGAGCCTGCTGGCCTCAGCTAACAGGCCTGGGGGTTTAGCTGTTAGATCCAGGAGGCCCAGACTCTGTCCCCCCGACCCGGGACACAGCGTGACATAGGGCGATCTGACCTTTCTACTGTCTCCGATTAGTTTCTCTCTCCCTAGGAAATACAGTTCTGTTAGCCAGACACGGTTGCTGTGTGGGTGGGAAACCTGAGCATGGTGGACTGGTACCTTTGCCCAGCACCCATTTCTGCGTCTGGCCTCAGGGAAATGACCCCAGGACTCTGACAAAAGATCGACAGGGTCCTACTGGTCGTGTTAGGGGTTAAATGGGGCTGGACCCCCAGCTAGACTGATCCCGCATTATGCTGCGTGCATGTGGCCATCACCTAGCCAAGTTGCGCAGCGACCATCCCTCTCAGCTGCCGAGGGAAGGTCATCAGTGTAATGAGCCTGGAGGTCTCAGGTCTGCTGCAGTCTGTCTCCTCAACTCACCCCAGGAGCACGGCTGATAGCAGGTGCCAGGAGCAGCACGTGCTAAGGGAGCTCTGCCCGCGCGGGGTCTGGAAGGACATAGCAGCAGGCAGGGATGCTGCAGCAGACACAGCTGCCTGCCCGGCGGGTACCTTTTGGGGCTGTGTGTGGCCAGGGCGCTGGTCACGTAGCTGACAATGTCCTTGTTCAGATCCGCCAGGCGGGACATGGCTGCCTCGGCTGAGCTCAGAGCCGCTGTCACCTGGCGGTAGAGATGGGGAGCCTCTGGCAGGGGCGGAGATGGGAGAGGGGCCTGGGGACAGTGCCCACAAGTGACTGCAGGCTGCCAAGTGCCCTAGGTGAAATGGGCTGGGGGGGCACAGCCTAGTGCCCACATCCAATGGTCTGCCCCCAGCTGGCACTAACCGGCAGCACGAGGGGAAAAGCCCCTGGAGCCTCCCTCCCCCTTTGACTCGGCTCCTCCTGGTCGGGTCCTGCTTGGTTAATCTCTCCCAGCGCCCCAGGGGCATCCCCAGCCCAGAGCAACTGGCCCACAGGAGTCTGGGCTCGTGGGCAGGTCCTAAGCAAACCGGTAGAGTGACACTTCCAACAGCCAATAAAAAGCAGCAGGAATGTGAGTGGGGAGGCAGCTCGCACTGTCAGCAGCCAGCACATTACTCATTGACGTGCGGTAGTCTAGCTGGTGGGTGGCTATGTGGGGCTGGACAGGGCGCCCCGTGGGCTCTGGGGTCATGGCACTGCTGTGCCAGTCACTCAGCCCCAGGGATGGCAAAGCAGCTCCAGCCTGCCAGGCATTACCATGCCAGCCACGTCGTCCATGTGCACAGGGAAGTCGTCGGGCAGGCTGTGGCTCTCCTCCCTCAGCCCCAGCTCCACGGAGCAGCTGAAAAACTGCAAGGGAGAGAAGCGCGAGTGTGACATTATTGACATGAACGGTGACTGTATAGATCATTGTTGCAACCAAAGTCCTGTAGTTGCACCAAATCTTGTACAAAGGAGGTCAAGTAAGGTGTCTATGAAAAGGTTATGATTTGCTGGCTATGATTATGCTATCTGTATGTAGGATCGTTTTTTTATTTAAAGTTATAAGTATTGGCTCTATGCTGTATTTCAAACTTGTGCTATGCCTCTGGGTGACACCCCAGACAGTTTGGCATCAGCACTGCCTAGCCTGCTTGATGGCCCATTAAGGATCATCAGCTATACAACTGACCCATTCAGAGAAGGCAGATACACCTTATGACTCAGCAAGGCATGCAGGGAGAGAACTCTGAGGCTTTCAAGCCATGTGCTGGGCAGCTTGTGTTTGAAACCAAGGAAGCACAGGCTGCATGGCAAGAGACTATAAAAGGCAGCTGCATCCCCTCCATCTTGTCTTCAATCCTGCTTCTTACCTCTGGAGAAACTTTGCTACAAACTGAAGCTCTGGACCACAGGCGCCAACTTTCCTTGGCGCCGGTGGGTGCTTGCTCCCAGCCCCGCCCCGCCCCCTCCCTGCCCCTATTGGACCCCTCTCCAAATCCCCGTCCTGGCCCCACCTCTTCCCCGAGCGCGCTGCGTTCCTCCTCCTCCCCCTCCCTCCCACTGTTTGCCGCGCAAAACAGCTGTTTTGCGGCGCAAGCGCTTGGAGGGAGGGAGGGTGGAGAAGCAGGACTCGGCGGTGCTCTTAGGGGAGGAGGAGGAGGCGGAGGTGGAGTGGGGGCAGAGGTGAGCTGGGGCGGGGCGGGGAGCTGCCTGTGGATGCAAAGCACCCACCAATTTTTCCCCATGAGTGCTCCAGCCCCGGAGCACCCACGGAGTAAGGAGCCTATGCTCTAAACAAAGGACTGAATGACCCATCCCAGCTGTGGATGTACTCCAGAGACTTGATTTGAACCTGCAGTTTATTCCATCACTGCTACAAGCCTGAACCAAGAACTTTGCCATTAGTGTATGTAATTGATCCCATTTAACCAATTTTGGCTCTCATCTATATTTCTTTCTTTTTATGAATAAACCTTTAGATTTTAGATTCTAAAGGATTGGCAACAGCATGATTTGTGGGTAAGATCTGATTTGTATATTGACCTGGTCTGGGCTTGGTCCTTTGGGATCAGGAGAACCTTTTTTCTTTTACTGGGGTATAGGTTTTCATAACCATTCATCCCCATAAGGAGCGGTGCTGGTGATGATACTGGGAAACTGGAGTGTCTAAGGGAATTGCTTGTATGACTTCTGGTTAACCAGTGGGGTAAAACCAAAGTCCTCTCTGTTTGGCTGGTTTGGTGTGCAAAGGACCCCCAGCCTTGGGCTGTGACTGCCCTGCTCTAAGCAATTTGTCCTGAATTGATACTCTCAGTAGTGTCCCACCAAAGGCCACTTTGTTACAGCGTGTCAGAGTCCAGCCTGCATCCCGGGCCAGAGGGGACATCTGCTCGCCAAGGCCCAACGGGGTTAGGTCCCAGCTGTGCCCATTTCAACCTGGAGCCTGCATCTCTGCACAGAGGCATTGCCACGGGTATGGTGTTTGCCTCTGGGTCCCCCAGATTCTCCCCGAACCGCCCCATGCCAAGGACCCCTCTGACCTCCTGCAGCTGGCTCAGGAGGCTGTTGCGCTGCCCACAGGACTCCTGGTACCCCACGATGAAAACAGTCACTTGCTGCTGGTATCTCCTCTTCTTCACGGGGTCCCCCAAGACAGCTGCCAGCTGCTCCTGGGCATCCGGGAGAGAAACTCTGGGCTCACAGAGACCGGAACAGCGTGCCCCTACCCATGCTCGGGGTGTATGACGAATACACACCCATGGCTCTCCCCCAAGGCTGTTTGGACCCAGCTGGGCCGGTTCTGCCTCACTCAACCTTCCGGAACTCGCGTTTGCATGTTGGGAGATGCCTCTCCCCACCCTGGCCTGCAGGAGCTGTTTGGAAACGGTGGACAGTTGCATGTGGCCCAGATTCCGCCTTCTGGCTAGACCAGGGTGTGAGCCTTTGGCTTCCCTTGCTTGCCAATGCAAGCCATTAGCAAATGGCTAAGTTCCGTGTAGTGTCCAGCATCGCTGCCGTATGGCATCAGGGCTGCTCAAGCGTGGGAGTGTTACAGACATAACGATCCCTGGTTCTTACAGCACCTCCCATCAGCTGGGCTCAAAGCCCTTTACAGAGGAAGTTGGTGTCATTATGTCCCTTGTACATATGGGGAAACTGAGGAATGGCAAGGAGTTATGACTTGCCCAATGTCACCCAGCAGGCTAGGGCAGAGCCAGGCCTAGAACCCAGGTCTCCTGAGACCCAGTGCAGTGCTTTTTCCACTAGGTCACACTGCCTCCCACAGCAACGCTGGGCAAAGAGCTGAAAACCCACCCAAACCAGTGGCTCGGATTCCCCACAATTCACAGGTGTCTCGTTATTCACTAACCCAGGATCCAGCCCAATTCGCACCTCACCAGGGCCTAGTGCTCACAAAACTCCTGCCAGGGTGCGGATTTTCCCAGTTAAACACTTTCACCTGGCTAATCAGGATGCAAAAACAACCCCATGTGACAGAGTCTGCTGCAAATCCCGCCCTGCCCCCGAGGAGTCAGCGAGGTGCCCGAAGAGGGGCTCCGCTGGCAGCACTCAGGGTGCAAGTCAAGGGCCACACAGCCTGGCTCTGCTTCTGTACAGTTGGCACCAGCCACCCTGGCACCCTCTAGCCAGAGCTCCCAGCCCTGGGGTTGCATCACCACCAGCTCTGAGCTGTGCGGTGGGGCCGGGGGGGGAGAGGGAGTTTGCTGGGTAGGGTGGAGGGGGGGGGCACTGGAGCCCTGTGTGCATGGAGCTGGGCGGGGGGGACATTAGAGCCCTGTGTGCGTAGAGCTGGGGGCTGGGAGGAGGAGGGGCAGGATTGCATTCATTCCATCAGGAGGGCTCCTTAGGGCTACAATCGGCTTCCAAGCTGGCTGGCTACTGCGCTGCCCTTAGGCCCCCCCCCCCAAGCCCTTCCCCCCCATTTCAGCCCTGCCTCCCTTCCCCTGACAGGAACTACCCCACGCAGGGGCAGGGACCTCTCCGGGCAGAAGATCAACCCTGGCGGCTGTTTCACCCTCTCTCTGTGCGGCGGGAGGGCTGTGGAACAGGCCTGGGGAGAGGCACTGCACCCTGTTGAACATACCACATCCTCCACAATCTCTGTGGCTGCTTGCTGGGCAGACGAGACCTGCTCACTGCGCTCATAGACCTGGATCATCTGATAGGAAGTGAAAGGGTTAATCAGCAAAGGCCTGGGGCACTGCTGGGTATGACACACATGCCACATGCTACCCCCCACCAGACAGGGCCAAGGCCCATTGCTAGAGTTGGGGAGTGTGTCCCAGCTTGATCAGGCAAGGAAACATGCCAGGAAGGTGGCTGCCTGCCCCTCACTTACGGAGACGAGCATAGCCGATAAGGAGAGCAGGAGCATCTCTGCTGAACTGGGGTGTGGGGGGGGGGGGGGGGGCAGGAGAAGAAAGCAGCAGAGGAGAGGGAAGGGAGCAGAGGGTGATGTGTAGGGAGCAAGGCCTGCATGCCCTTTTTGTCTGCTGTAGAGATGGTGAGGCAGCTTGGCCCTCTCTGGGCTATTGGTTCAGGCTCTCTGCAGACTCAGGCAGACATCCCTGCAGCAGCTTCCTTTCACAACCATGTGGGCAACGAAGTTCTCCCTTTAGCGGCAGTGCCCCCTCCACCCCTGCTATGGCTGGAAGCTGTGCCATGCTCAGGTCAGAGCTCCAGCAGGGAACAGCATGGGATCCCCGTTCGGAGGCAGTTTGCAGCTAGACAGGGATGGATGGATGGAAATGCTGTTTGCTCACATGGTCAATCCGCGCCTGGATCTTTTCCAGCTCTTCCCTGGTTTCCTCCGCCTGCCGCGCTGCTTTGGAGTACATAGTGGCTTGGATCACAGCCGGGGCAGGCCCGGCCCAGCTGTGGAGGCTGCTGTCCCAGCTGGTCTCCATGGCAGCCAGCCTGGGCAGGAGACAGAGGTGATGCAGTGGGAGTCTCTGCCCCCAGCTTACATAATTTGTTCTCTTGGCTTTGGGGTTTGTCTCAGCCCAGCTCCCAGATAATCCACAGATTTTCCTCTTCTCCCCCCTTCCACATGTGGCCCCTTCTATACACACGGCTCAGTCCAGGAGACTGGTTACAGGGCTGGGTCCCCCATTGACCCACCACTAGCAGCTCCTAAGCCTGGGGGTGAGGTGGGGAGTGCTGCGCCGTGTGGCATGCAGAGCACTGGATTTGCTATTTACACCACTCAGAGTCACCCCCTCTCTCACCCTTCTTGTTAACACAGCATCAAGGGGCAGAGACTGATGTGCTCACAGCCCGGCAGTTCACAACCACTGTAGCTCTGGCCCATGCTCAGGGGCTGGGAACAGACACCTTGATTTCGCTTCAGCAGGTTACTGGGGCTGTGGGAGCAACTCGCTCCCACTCCTCACACACCATGGCAGTCACACCACCTCTGGGCGTTTCGTTGCCTCGTCCGGCTGAGAGTGGGAGGAAGGGAGAGTGGCTGGGCGATTCCAGTGACAGACGCCCCAGGATACAGCCTGGGGACTCCCCAGAATACAGCCGGACTCTGCACAGGTGTTAAGGTATCATTGTGATGATCTAATCTAGCCTCCTGCACAGCACAGGCCAGGGAATCTCACCCAGGGATTCCTGCAGCGAGGCCATAGCTCCTAGAGAAGCCCATAGTTACTGTGCATTAGATAGCTATGGCCTGTCAGCATAGCCAGTGCCAGAGCATTACAGAACCTCAGACATGCAGTAGCTGGAGAAAAAACATAAGAGGCAACACACTGAGTGAAAGTCCTATGCTTGGAAGTCACTCACCTGCCTGGAGCTCCAGCATCGGCTGCTATTGATTGAGTGAGTCGCACCGTGGGGATATTTCCCAGCCTGATGCTCACAATGGTTACTATAAACAGGTGTTTAGTAACTGAGTCCCCAGGGAAGAGCGCACACACCCCACAGCTTCTACAGGAGGAGGAAATGAAAAATCACCCACACCCAGGCCTTAGCCTCTGCTACTTACCTGGCCCCATCACCAATGATCAGGTTGGCAGGGATGGAGGTTTTCACCTTGGAATCTAAACCTTCTTTAACTGGAATTTACTTGGCAATACCCTAAACTGACAGCAAAACTCAGCTACCACCAGGCAGCTCTGCGAAGGGGCATGGTTCAGGTTTGGGTAACTGGTCAACAGTTGGGACGCTGCTCACTCTATAACTCAGTCTAGCAGAGAATGGTCTGACACCACCCCGTTGGTGGAAGCCGAAACTAGACAAATTCAGACTGGAAATAAGTGTAAATGTTTAATAGTGAGTGGAATTAACCATGGGAACGAATTTACCAGCCATCACGGTGGATTCTCCATCACTGGCAATTTTTAGATGGAGTGTTGGTTTTTTTTGAAGTTATGCTCTAGTGCAACTGGCAATTAATTCTGCAAAGGCTTGTGGCCTGTCTCATACAGGTCAGACTAGATGGTGGTAACGGTCCCTTCCGGCTTTGGATCCCATGAATTAGCCAGGTTACTAGTTATGCCTGAGATTACTAGAGACATTACAGATACTGTGTCCTTCGTGCTATTGATCCGGTTTCCCCCCCCCCCGCACGTCCCTTGGCCAACGGATCTAGTCCGTTTCCCTTGTCAGATCTCAGGCACTGCTATTTTGCATTTTTAGCATGTCCCCTACCTGAGGAGCTAAGAGCTTTACAGTCACAGTGCTCAGAGCACACACCCCTGAGGACACCATCTTCATACGCCCACCTCAGGCAGGGGAGGCCCACATTTCAGAAGTGACCCCTGATTGAAGACTTCCATTTTTACTTCTTGACTGTCCAGAGGCAACAGAAGATCCTTCTACAGAGCAGAACATACGACCAGCCAGAGAACCCAGGGCAGCTCATTTCCCCAACTCCTCCCCAGCCCTGAGGACCCCTCTGTGGCCCTGCCACCATGGACACAGTCCTTCTAGCTGGGGCTATTGGAAGGGGACAGATCCTGCAGTGACTGCCCAGGGAAGGTGGTTTACTTGGAATGGAAAGCAGTGCTCACATACTGCGACTCACCAGTTTATTTCAGAGAAATTGATAGCACATACAATGGGCTGAATCTGGGACTTTTCAAACCCCGTACAGCCATGGGCATGCTGGTACAGCCCAGGCCAGGCAACACCTCATTAAGAGGGCATCAGGGACAGAGACTCCCAGCAGAATCTCTCCAAGTCACAATAACCCCAGTGATCGCATTTCCACAGTCTGAAAGCAAGGGTGTAACTGAATAAATTATCACAGAAAGCGCTGTGTTCAGGTAGTGCCACCCTTCCCCTGGGCTTCCCCCTGCCTCGCTGCAAGCTCTTCTGAGACTCACAGAAGGTAGAGACCCCATGCTGCAGTGTCAGGGCTCAGAGCACACAGTACCCAGTGTCCCTACCATTTGCTGATCTGCCTTGGTTAACTGGAACTGGGGACGGAGTACTGCTCAATGCATGCAGGGTGCTACCTCTACACCTGCCCGAGTGTGGGAAAGGTGTGGGTAGAGCTCCCCCTCCACCATGGTGGGTAGGTCAATCAAAATCCTAAGCATGCCAGCACCAGCACAAGGCAAATCTGAACCTCCTGTGAACACATGGTGGTGCCTCCCACCCGGTAATGCATCAAACAGCATGTGCCTCAGCATGGATGGCACTGCATGACGCGGTACTTGCAGCTCATGTGCTGGGGAGACCGCTGACCTAGAGGAGACAAAGCCCATGGAACCAGAGAGCAACACCAGGACCTAAGGAGCCAGTGTGATGTTGGGGGTCTGCTGGGCTGAGACTCTCACCTCCACCCTGGTGATACAGTAAGGGAGAGCGGTCAAGCTCACAGCCTCACCAGCTGGGAAGGAATTAGGGCTTGTCCACACTGGACAGTTTTACCAGTTACTGGTATGATTAAACCAGTGTATTTACCCGACCTAGATATCCCAGGGTAACTCTCCGGTGCAGGAATATGTGAGTGTTGGGGTAGAACTAGCACAGTTTAAATACACTATCACTTACACCAATAGACCTCCCCTGTGTAGACAGCCTTCAGGCCACTACTCAGCACGTTCATCCTGGTGACTAACAGCGTTCAGGACCAATTGCTGAGCTTCAGAAGGGTCCAGGAGCCGCTCCCCAGGGGGACAGGGCACAGCTACCGTCCTCCCAGGAGCCCAGAACTACTCTGCTAGGCTTGGAGGACAATTCACTGTGTTTATCGCCCTCTGGTGGCTAGGTACTGCATCCACAAACACAGCAACTATGGGTGCCCAGCAGAGGAAGATCACTCCCCATACACCAAAAAAGCAATGAAAGCCCCCACCCCTAGCCCACATCACTTTACATGGGCCTCCTGCTCCTGTGACACTCCCTCCCACAGTAAGGGCCAGTCAAGTGCTCCCCCACAAGAAGACACCCCGGCACTAGCGGAAGAGGGGACAGGTTTGGTTTCCCACATTTATTGGAAAAGTGACAGCGCAGCAATGGATTCAGATAGCTCCTCTTGGTGTTTTGAAGTTCATTCCCACAGTGGGCTGCGTGACCTGCAGGTTGGACAGACTGCCAAAGTCCTGGAAGACATATGGAACAGACCAGGTTACACTCAGCATGCCAGCCTACTCCTTCCTCTCTGCTGGCAGGGATCCCAGATCAAAGCACAGCAGGCTCTGCCCTACCTCTCCCTCCCAACACACAAACGCATCTACCCCGAATCCCAGCGAGAACAGAGGGTGAGTCCTCCAGCCGGTCCATAGACAGGAGGCCGTGCTGCAGAGACAGGGAGGGGGAGTCTGTCACACAACACAGCAGTGAGCCCCAACAGGCTTGCAAGTGCAACACACAGGAGGGTGGGGACTTAGGGACCAGCCTGGCTGAGCATTCACTGGACTGGGGCAGGAGATGCACCCAGTCGTGAAAGTTACACAGTTAACATGCCAGCAGCTGGGCTGGAATCTGGACTTCACAGGCTCACCCATGGTTCAGTTGCTTCTGTAGTGGTTAGCAACAGAGGGTCCTGTGGCACCTTTAAGACTAACAGAAGTATTGGGAGCATAAGCTTTCGTGGGTAAGAACCTCACTTCTTCAGATGCAAGTAATGGAAATTTCCAGAGGCAGGTATAAATCAGTATGGAGATAACGAGGTTAGTTCAATCAGGGAGGGTGAGGTGCTCTGCTAGCAGTTGAGGTGTGAACACCAAGGGAGGAGAAACTGCTTCTGTAGTTGGATAGCCATTCACAGTCTTTGTTTAATCCTGATCTGATGGTGTCAAATTTGCAAATGAACTGGAGCTCAGCAGTTTCTCTTTGGAGTCTGGTCCTGAAGTTTTTTTGCTGTAAGATGGCTACCTTTACATCTGCTATTGTGTGGCCAGGGAGGTTGAAGTGTTCTCCTACAGGTTTTTGTATATTGCCATTCCTGATATCTGACTTGTGTCCATTTATCCTCTTGCGTAGTGACTGTCCAGTTTGGCCAATGTACATAGCAGAGGGGCATTGCTGGCACATGATGGCATATATAACATTGGTGGACGTGCAGGTGAATGAGCCGGTGATGTTGTAGCTGATCTGGTTAGGTCCTGTGATGGTGTTGCTG
>NW_020664418.1:10189425-10256988 GCF_002925995.2 Terrapene triunguis | reverse complement strand
TGTTAGTCTTAAAGGTGCCACAGGACCCTCTGTTGCTTTTTACAGATTCAGACTAACACGGCTACCCCTCTGATACTCTGTAGTGGTTGTGTTCTAATCAGGGGCAGGAGGCCTTGAGCACAGCTCTGGTGTCAGAGCACATGTCCCAGTGGTGAAGGGGAGACCCAAAACAAAAACAGGCTTCTAGGCCCTTGTGCAGCTAAGAGCAACTCCGAGTGGGAAGGAGCACTGCATGCAGGAGAGCTCGGGGAAAACCATACCAGACACTGAGTCCTAGAGGCTGGTACAGAAGAGACTGGGGGTGGGCAGGGAAGGAAGAGAATGCGTGTGTCCGTCACCACTAGCGAGTCCATGGCAAAGTCCTCTCCAGGTAGCCTGCCCCTCCCCCTTTCATGCTGCTGGAGCTGGGATTTCTGGCAGGGTTGTGGCCCTTGATCGTGCTCAGGAGAGCTGGCTATTTCATATTTCAATTCAGAAGCCCCAGCCCCACCCCGGTATAACTAATATATCACCCCCACCGGCCCCAGAGCTCTGGACAGAAGTGGGTGAGCACTGTTACCCGCTTTACAGACAGGGACACACAGAGGCTCTCAGGTGCTGACGGGGGGTTTCTGGCTCCCTGAGATGTAGGCGAAGAACTGCCTAGCTGTATCGCAGTTGAAAGCCATGCTAGCAGGGTCAGAATGGTGTTGCTGGCAGGCTTCTAGAAAAGCTTTTCCAGCCACTGTTGGGGGGGAAGGGGGGGATTTTTTTCTGGACAATTCATAATAATTGCACTACAGAGGCCAGTCAGTCCATGGCCCAGGTCTAACAGAGTAACTGTGCTCGAAACCTGCTCATAAAGTCCTCCAAACAGCTTGCTAGGAGGCTCTCCCTGGTGCCTGAACAAGGCCTTCAGTCTGCACTGAGCTATGATGGCTAAGAGCTTCCACCTCCAGAAGAGCGAAGGCACAAGCCAATCTCTCTGAAGAGACCACACTCACCAGCAGCTTCAGCATTTCCTTAGTATCTGGGTCAACTTCAATGATCTCCTGGTCAAGGGCAGAGACCTGCAGAGGGAAAAAGAACATGGATGCACTTTGTTAAACATCACACACATACACAGTGCTCTGGGAGTCTAGCGTTACTCAGACCCCACTCAGAGATGGTCAGAAGCTGGAGTGGGTCCCCACAGACAAAGCCTGCGACTCTCCAACCAGTCCAGGGAGTTGGCTGCTCACATGGCGCCGACTCCTTGAGGCCAGTTGCTAAACTCACATCATCGAACAGGAATGAAGGGTTTGAGAAGCCCTGAGCTAAGACAAATGCTTCTCATTCACAAACAGCCACCTCTGCAGGGACAAGCCTCCACCACAGCTCACTGCCCTCACATTCCACTGCTTGGGAAACTCCACTTGTCCCAGAAATACTGTGGGGAGAGCTGTGAAGTGCACTAAGAATCCAGCTATACAACACTGTCAGGAGCAGAGCAGGAGCTCTCAGCATGGACAGTCTCTTCTGCCTTCAGCCATCTTCCCTAAAGCATATGGGACCTTCGCAACTCCAGCTGTGTCTAGGATACTGCCCTCAATTCCCATGTGGCAGCAAACCAGCCTCCTGCAGAGAGCTGAGACTGAATTCATCTCTTTATAGCCAATCCACACTGTTCCTTCCCCAGGCCAGTGTAGGCAGCAGGCAGTTACTGCATGACAGGAGGGTGTTTGCTTGCAACACACAACGGAGTCTGGGGCCCTCACACTTGGCTGCACCTACTGACATAACTCTGGACTTCACCTGCCTTGCTTCTATCACCACGCCCTGCCATGGCTCCTGGCAGCCAGCAGTCACCAGAATCACACCACTCAGTTCAGAACCAGTAAATAGCAGAGTAACCAGCCGCAGGCAAAAAGAAAGAGCTTGAAAACGTATGAAAGGCAGAAGTTAACCTTTTGGTGTCCAGATTTCAAGAATGAGGCCTTTAACACTCTTGCACCCTCAGGATTAATGGCACCCCTACAGGGTGGCTAGGGATCTTTTTACCCCCATTCTTAACATTGGTTACATTTAGTGTTTTAGTTCAGAAAGATGCACCCGCTTTAGTAACGTTTCTCAAGTGTTACCAGAATCTCATGAGACTGCTGAGCAGTATCATTTAGAGTACTCCTCTGAGCTGAGAGAAACAAGTGCCACGCTTCATTACCACCGTTGTGACAGCACCACAAACTCAGACTCAACGATAAGCCCAGGCTATATTTGAACCACCTCCACCAGCTATGCTCCTCCCTTCACGGTTTGCCATTTGAAGTCAATGGGACTGATGTGCCTAAGTCACTTGTGAGTGTGATTTTTTTCCAAAAGCCCCACGTTCCTAGACATGAATGAGCTCAGTAGCCAATCTTTTGGCCTACGTGCAGAACAGGTATTGGGAAGCTTTTCAGTGTATCAACAGTCCAAATAACTTTTCACTATTAACACTGGAGTGAGTCTGTTTTGAAGTGACAAAGGGGTGGATCACTCCAACTGCCCTGTTCGGTACACTCCCCCTGAAGCTCTGATACTGGCCGCTGCTGGATACCGGTCCAATGGATACTGGCAGTTATGTTCTTGCATAAGAGAAACATTAAATAAAAATACAATTTCAGCCCCGGATGCTGCAGACACTTATGTACATGTTTGACCTTCCATGAATGGTCCCTTTGAGGTCAGTGGGATCATTAGTGAGAGTTAAATTACAAACCAAGGCCTTCATTTTCAATATTTTGTTTTTTGCCTATGGCAGTTTTGTGAAATCCCAATAAGTTACCCCATCAGAAGTGTCACTTCAAAAGAACACCACAGCATGGACGCTTTATAACTAATCACAGTTTAAATTCAATTGGTAATAAATAGTAGAAATTTCCAAGTTAGTTTGACAATTCTGAACCTGATTTAAATCTCTCCCCTCCAGAGCTCACCCACCTTGGATCCATTGCAAATATCTGCTTACGCTACAAGCTTTACATGTCCTGTTGTAACTGTTTGATCTTGCCCTTGCAGCAGAATCACAGCATATATGAACCTTGGCTATCTCCAAGTTCTAACAGCACCCCTACGGCCTAAGGAAGCAGGAGACGTAGTACAGTGGGCCAAGAAGACTCTCTCTTGCTTCAGAGTTCAAGCATTTATCACTGACTATCCAAAACCCCTAATGCAGGAGTTGGCAGGAGTCAGCCAATGATTTGCCATGAGTTCCTGTACATGCTTCTTATTTAAGGGCTCTGAGTAAATAGTTATTTTTCGTCTGCCACAAAATGACACTTGTGGGCATTTGTCTGATAAAGGGAGCAAGAGATCTGCCTAGTTTTACTGTAGCTTCTGCAAGAGGTTCTGCCAAAAGGCTATTTTAGAGTTTCTTACAGCAACAGTGACTCACAACCAAACTCCCTTGCCTGCCACAGGAGTACAAAGGAGTTATTTCTCCGCTCAGTGACACTATGGGAAGACAGCTACATCAGGGCTCTCCTCTTTCAGCTGATACCAGCAAGTCCTGCCCTTGAAGCGCAGATAGTAACAGGTCACTAGCTGCATTATTCTAGCAGTCAGACATTTTGTGCAGAGAATCAAAGGAAGGTGGGGGCATGATTTCTCCCCCATCTGCCTACTGCAGGGTACGTACACCTTCCTTTGGGGCTGGCCATTGCCAGAGGCAGGGCACTGGGAGAGATGGGGCTGGGATTCAGTATGGCTATTCCTATGTTCCTAGCGTGCCAAGTTCTCAGAGCTGGCTAGAACTTTTGTGAGAGGGCAGACACCTCCCAGGTAGACCTGAGAGGGATGGGATTGCCAGTGACAGCTGGGGACTGGACTCAATGACCCAGAGGCCCCTTCCAGTCCTATGATTGGGACACATGGGTGGTAGCTGTGAGGGAGCCAGCCTAACACACACTATCAGGAGGGAGGCAAGAGCAGGCACAGTCCACCTGCATTTACATCACGTGTTACCCAGCCAGCACATCATGGACTGGAGCAGATCAGCAGGGACTCCCCACTTCCAGGGAAAGTGGAGATCTGCAAGCCAGGTATCAAGGAGGGAACAGCCCCAACCCACCCAGTGACATCAAAGCTCCCATTACACTCACTGGCATCACACCTGTTTTTCATAAGACTTCTAGTGACAACTGAACTCTACACTCAGAATCTGCCACAGAACCAAACCTGTGGTCACAAAGGAGTGCCAGCCTTTGGGTGAAGTGCACATTGAAGACAAGTCCTGAAGCTGGCTTGTTGCTGTTTGTCACTTCATAGTCCATGATGCTGCAAAAATAATTTTGTTGGAAGCCAATTTGAGGTCACCTACCGCACCCACCCCATTGGACTGGAGGTGAGGGCAGGAGGTAGTGTTTGAAAGTTACAGGGTTTGGTAGGGATAGGAATGAGCCCCCCAAACACGGGAAAAAGCTTTCACAAGCTCCTCTCCCTGCACTATCAATGACCAGGTCACAGGCAAGACCAGAGTCACTTTCGAATGCAGGTTCAGGATGAGAGCCCTTTAAACCCCGCTGAGGAGTGGAAGAGGGGGTGGAAGGGGAGAGATGCTAGTTAGGGCATAAGATTTCTGGATGAACCGAACTGAAGCAATGACAAGTGAGCGCCAACTTGCTCTCCCACTGCCTGTCCAAGTGAGAGTTCAGGAAAGCCCTGTCCCATTCTGGACCCTCCACAGATAAGCGCAGGAGTTGTAGGACACTTGAATTTCAATGCGATTCACAACAACATACATCGCAGCTGTCACACTTTACACCAAGGGAATTATTTCTCCACATTTTACAGATCCGAAAATGGAGGCAGGGATTATTTGCTCCACAACACAAGTCAGCAGTACAGCTGAGATTAGAAAATCAGGAGTTCCTGGCTCCCTATGTCCCTGGGGATTTTTCAGGACAAGTCATCAGTCTGTCAGCCTGGATCCTTCTCAAAGCCCAGCCCTGTGCAGCTAACTCAGGCTATCCAGACGTGGTCACATTTCTCAGGAAAGGAGAGATCTCATGGTTGCTGGTGTGATAAGCAGAATGGAAGCCCCTTTGTTAGCTGTGCAGAAGCTGGATACCAGCATGTCAGGATAAGCCACTCTGCCTGGCAGAAGAGGCCTGAGATGCACCCAAGTATGGTCAGAAATCTTACCTCAGGGACATAGTTATCCCTCCTCTCTCTCTCCTCTTCCTGCAGTTTAATGGAGATACCTCTGACAGGCCCCCTCTGAATACGCTTCATCAGATGGGTGACATACCTGCAGGGAGAATCCGAAAACTGGTCAATTGGCACCCCATTTTCTTACATATCTCACACTGACAACAGCTTTAACCTACCCATCGGAAGCCCTAGCTTTACATTTCTGCTCTCCGTAATACTGGAAGAGGTGGGTCACTAGAGACCTTGTATCTGTCTCATATTTAAACCCCTACAGCTGCTCATATCTACCCTGCCATTTCACAGCCAGAGACCACATTAACTTGGCAGCAGAAGCTCCCTTCCTCCACCACTCTCAGGAGGCAGGACAGGAAGGCCAAGGAGACCAGCAGCAATGTCTGAAAGTTACAGGGTTTGGTAGGAATGAGGATGAGTCCTCCAAACACGGGAAAAGCTTTCACAAGTTCCTCTCCCTGCACTATCAATGACCAGGTCACAGACAAGACCAGAGTCACTTTCGAATGCAGGTTTCAAAGCAAGTAAGCCGAGCACACAGTCTCTCCTAGTTCAGTGACTGAAGCCTTGGGAGGCTGGTTATAAACAACCCAACTTAGACACCAGAGTATTTCCTTCAAGCTCCAATTCAATGCAGCTGCAAATGCACACACGAGGCTGGCAGAGGCAAGTCAAACAGCAACAGGCCTCCAGGACCCACCTGAATTAAGTATACCTCTCTCCCAGGGGTACGCAAGAGGATAACTGGACACTTCTGACTTTGCCTGCTGGAGAACTGCAGCTCTGTTAATCTGCAAGCCTCTCTCTACCTCCCCCCCCTAAAGACAGGTGGCACAGGGATCCTGAGCCTGCAGCAATGCAAATGGCCAACACTAATTGCAGCACAAAGTAAAAACTCACCCACTCCCATACTGGATTTGCCCCAAGGAAAACGAATACAGCAAGCTCTGACCAGAAAGGCAGTGAAATAGACGTCATAAGAGATTAAGATGTCAAAGTACATTTTAGCACTTCCAGAACACCAAGTAATTCAAGCTCAGATTCCCCTGAGGTATTTAGGTGGATAACTTCTGTTTAAAATCAATGAGAGAGGCACCTAAATACCTCTGAGGATCTAGGCCTCAGTGTCTAGGGAAGTCTGACCAGCTAACCTGACAGCTGCCTGCTAGAGGAGCCCAGAACAATGGACAAGGGGAGAAAAAGATTTCCATGCAACTCTGTATTTGTTAGTTGAGATACACAGAGCCTGAGCCAAGACTCGTTAAAATCTGTTAAAGCAAAACAGTAATGAAACAGCTACACTAAAAAGGACTGACACTCCGAAGTGCTACTAGGGTAGAGAAATAAAGAGATTTTAGTCTATCAGAAACCGAGTTCAAACATAAGGAAGATTCTATCAACACACTTACATTAAGCAGAGATTGAGTTGTAATTAGTAAGTATAGGTAAGCATCAATTGCTCCTGCCATGGACAAGTTATCCAGAAGTTAAATGTTTTTAAGATGCTGGGTAAGGACTAAAGAGCATGTGTTACTTAATCTACCAAATAAGGCAGTACTCAATGATGCTTAAACATTCTATAGAAATTGTATTTCTAAAGATATGATTAATCTAGTGATATTACAAACAATTTTCAGATCCCTGCCAGTGTAAAAATTTAAGTTGGCTTAGCCAGGTGGAAACTACCCTTCAAAATTCACAAAAATCTACAAAAACAACGAGGAGTCCGGTGGCACCCCTTAGACTAACAGATTTATTTGGGCATAAGCTTTCATGGGTTAAAAAAACCAAAAACCCCACTTCTTCAGACGCATGGAGTGAAAATTACAGGTCCATGAAAGCTTATGCCCAAATAAATCTGTTTGTCTATAAGGGGTGCCACCAGACTCCTCGTTGTTTTTGTGGATACAGACTAACATGGCTACCCCTCTGATATATAAAAAACTACGCCATCCTAGCTCACTAGGGATTTTTCAGCACTCCAAAAGCCTTAATCCATGGCTCCAGTGTCAGAGCAAGGACTGGGACATTCAGATTCCAGATGCATTTACTGAGATTATCAAAACATACTTATATTAATACCTTTGTAACAGAATGAGAGTTTCTTCTCACCCCTCAGACTGAGAACAAAATTCACCACCCCAGAGCTAGGATGTGTCAAGCTAAACCCTCATACAAGAGCACAGCAAGTCCCAGGGCTGCCTTACCCAGCTATTTTATTGCGCAGTTTCTTGCTAGGGATGATGGCAATCTCTTCACACACCCGTTTGTTCGTGTGGAAGTCATTCCCTAGCCGGGTGTAGTACTTTTCAATGATGACCCGGGCAGCCTTTTTCACGGTCTTTGTTCGCACACGCCCCTAGAAGATTTGAAGAAGAACAAATCACCACAGTGTGAAATAGCAAAATCTCCCCATCTGTTTCTGATTGCAGCTCGAAGTGCTCCTGCTGAGCTCCTAAAGAGACACTAAGGTGGCATTAACCCCTTACCCTGTAACAGAGGGCAACTTTCCTTCAGGAAACTGAACTCATGAGCCTGACATATACAGTTCATTACATCCAAGCCTGTAGACAGGAGGCTAACATGACCCTAGCATGCATGCTAAGCCTGGCCTAATACACAGAAATCTGAAGCTATCTGTGTCTAAGTACCTAGAAGACCGAGGAACCCCAGGAGCTCTGGCTTCTCTTTTCACCCTCAAGCCCCCAAACTTCTTAACAGGCAGCGATGGTGAGGGGTATTTTTGGAGGCCCTGCCCCCATACCCACACTCTGTACGGGTAAAACTCTCATTTCGGGGAGCCAATACTTCTCCGTAAACTACTGCTCGCAGGGCCCAGCCCGTGGTGAGACCCAGGGAGACAGACAGGCCTACACCAGGGATCCTCACACCGCAGCGGGCCCGCTCCTAAGTCACTAGGCGCCAACCCCGCGCAGCGCCCCGAGATACCACGGCTCGCTCCTTCCCCCAACCCCTCCGACGGGATCCCAGCAGGGCCCGGCCCCAACATGGGCGAGCGCGGATCCCGCACCCCTGCAGCCGGGCTGGGTGAGCCCAAAGCCCCGGGGCCTCCGAGCCGCCCCAGGGAACTGGCCTCCCCAGGATCGCCGAGCACAGGCACCGCCTGTCCCCCCCGCAGCTCCCCGAGCCCGGCCCGCCCGAGGCGCCCCGCCCCACAGGCCTCGTCCCGCTCCCCGGCGGCGGCAGCAGCCCCCCAGCGCGGCCCAGGCCCCGGCAGCCCCGGCCCGGGACGGATGGCGGCGGATTGAGGAGCAGGAACGAGCCAGGCCCGGTACCCACCATATTGGCAGCGGCCGGTGAAGAGGGCAAAGGATGCCGGGAAAAGAGCTATAACGCGGGCGCGGCTAGAAGGGCGCTGTGAGTCCGGGGAGAGCGCGGGCCGGCCGTCCACAGCGCCACCCAGCGGCTAGGTGGATGCACACCAGAGACTGCGGGAGTCCACAGCGCCACGCCGTGGCTAGGAGGTGGAATATCGCCGCCCTAAGCCCAGAGTAACGCCTGGGGGTGCTGCAGACAGAGTTAGGGGCTCTGCCCAGCTGTGAACAGGGTCACCCAGCGCCAGGCGAGCTGGGAGCAGGTTTGTAACCATAGTAACTGTCCCCCAGGGAGGGCTGGCAGAGCTGTCCTGCCCCTGCAGCTGGCTATGGCTTGGTGGCACAGCAGCACCAGCACGTCCGCCCCATGGGAACACCAGCATCCCCCACTCCAGTGCCCGTGTTGTGATTAGAGTTTGTCTTTAAGAACCAGCCCTGTAGCCTCAGCGTTCACTTTAGCCCATTACCGTGCACATGGGCACAGAGAACAGCTAGAGAACAGGGCCCCTAGCGGGTCACAGGAGCGGGAGGCCCATGAAAAGTGATGTGGGCTAGGGGTGGGGGCTTTCACTGCTGTTTTGGTGTATGGGGAGTGATCATAGTGGGGGAGCACCGCCGCGACCCCTGGAGTGGCGCTGACATATCACGCCATAAAGGGGGCTGCGTGCTCCCCCCACCCTCAGTTCCTTCTTGCCAGACAACTCCGACAGAGGGGAAGGAGGGCGGGATGTGGAATACACCTGAGCAACACATCTCGAAGAACGCAAGTTACAGAACAGGTAACTGTCCTTTCTTCTTCGAGTGATTGCTCATGTGTATTCCACTGTAGGTGACTCCAAGCTATTCCTGATGGAGGCGGGTAGGAGTTTAAGTGTAAAGTTTTAAGGGTTACCCGGGCGGAGCACTGCCCTACCAAGCCCGGTGTCATCCCTTGCTTGGGAGACGATCGTATAGTGCGATGAAAAAGTGTGGACAGAGGACCACGTAGCAGCCCTACAGATGTCCTGAATAGGGACATGAGCCACATAGGCCGCTGACGAGGCCTGGGCTCTCGTCGAATGGGCCTTCACAATAGGAGGCGGGGGAACCACTGCCAGGTCGTAACAGGTGCGAATGCACGAAGTGATCCAGCGGGAGATCCGCTGGGTGGAGACCGGTCGCCCCCCCATGCATTCTGCCGAAGCAATAAAAAGCTGGGGGGACTTCCTAAATGGCCTGGTTCTGTCTAAGTAAAAGGCCAGCACTCTGCGCACGTCTAACATGTGCAGGCGGCGTTCCTCATTAGAGGAATGGGGCTTAGGACAGAGGATCGGGAGGAAAATATCCTGATCCATGTGGAAAGCCGAGACTACCTTCGGCAAAAAGGCAGGATGAGGGCGGAGCTGAACCTTGTCCTTATGAAAGACCGTATACGGCGGTTCAGAGGTCAGGGCCCTGAGCTCGGAGACCCGGTGGGCTGAGGTGATAGCCACTAAGAACGCCACCTTCCACAACAGGTGGGACCACGAACACGTGGCTAACAGCTCAAAGGGAGGCCCTATGAGGTGGGAGAGTACCAGGTTTAGGTCCCAGAGCGGGACCGGGGGTCTGGCATAAGGGAATGCCCGATCTAACCCTTTCAGAAACCGGGCTGTCATGTGATGTGAAAACACAGGCCCTGCACCGGGTGATGGAAAGCTGAAATGGCTGCCAGGTGCACCCTGATGGAGGAGGGCGCCAGGCCTTACGTCCTAAGGGACAGGAGGTAATCGAGGACAAGCTGGATAGACGCGGAAGAGGGAGAGGAATCTCTATCCCTCGCCCACATAGAGAACCTATACCACTTAGTCAGGTAGATTCGCCGCGTGGAGGGTTTCCTACTTTCCAGCAGGACCTTTCTTACATCCTCAGAACACCTCCCTTCCTCCTTATTTAACCATGAAGCAGCCACGCTGTCAGGTGGAGCGCGGCTAGGTTGGGATGGAGGAGACGACCTTCCTCCTGGGAGAGGAGGTCTGGGCGTAGCGGCAGCCTGCAAGGAGGGGCCGCTAAGAGTTGCAGCAGGGACCCGTACCAATGCTGACGGGCCCAATCCGGGGCTATGAGGATAATCCTCGCCCCGTCTGACTTCACCTTCTGTAGGACCCTGTCTATTAAGGGGAAGGGCGGGAAGGCGTACAACAGGGGCCCCGACCATGGGAGCAGGAACGCATCTGATAGCGCCCCGTCGCCCTCTCCCGCTCTGGAGCAGAATCGAGGACACTGTCAATTCTGGGCAGTGGCGAACAAGTCTACCTGGGGAGCACCCCACTGTAGGAAGATCCACCTGGCCACTTCCTTGTGCAGGGACCACTCGTGCTGTTGGGAGAATACCCTGCTCAGGCGGTCCGTGAGCGTGCTGCTCTTGCTGGGCAGGTAAAAAGCCCGAAGGAGTATATTGTGGGCTATACAGAACTCCCACAGGAGCTGGGCTTCCTGGCATAAGGCCCGGGAACGCGTGCCCCCCTGTTTGTTGACGTAATACATGGCGGTCGTATTGTCCGTGAGGACTCTGACCACCCTCCCTTGTATGTGCTGGCGAAATGCCACACACGCCAGGTGTATGGCCCTGAGCTCCCTGACATTTATGTGCAGGGTTAGTTCCTCTGGTGACCACATACCCTGGGTCCTGAAATCCCCCACGTGGGCTCCCCAGCCCAGGTCCGAGGCGTCCGACAGTAGATCTAGTGAGGGAGGGGGCTCTCAGAAGGGAATACCCTGAAGCATGTTGCTCGGGAGGGACCACCATTGGAGGTCTGCCACCGCCTTGGGCGGCACCGTGACCACCTTGTCCAGGCTGTCCCTGGCCTGGGAATACCAGGAGGCCAGCCAGAGTTGAAGGGGACGCATCCGAAGTCTGGCATGTCTCACCACATAGGTGCAAGCTGCCATGTGGCCCAGGATTTGGAGGCACACCCGTGCTGTGGTTACCGGAAAGGCCGTGACTGAGGCGATGAGAGCTTTGAGCATCTCGAATCTGTCCCGTGGGAGGGAGGCCATGGCTACCCGGGAATCTAACAGCGCCCCTATAAAGTTTATGCGATGAACCGGAATTAACGTGGATTTCTCCTCGTTTACCAGTAGGCCTAGAGCCCCGCAGGTGTCTAGCAGGAAGCTCGTCTGCTGCTGCATCAGAGCGTGAGACCGGCCCTTGAGCAGCCAGCCGTTGAGGTAGGGGAAGATCTGCAGCCCTTTCCTCCTGAGGTGGGCTGCCACCACCACCATACATTTTGTAAATACCCTGAGGGCAGTAGAAAGGCCAAAGGGGAGGACCGTAAATTGGAAGTGGTCCTGACCCACCAGGAAACGGAGGAAGCGCCTGTGACCCTCAAAAATGTGGATGTGAAAGTACGCATCCTGGAGGTCCAGCGCCGTAAACCAATCCCCCTGGTCTAGGGATGGAATAATAGAGGCCAGGGACACTATGCGGAATTTGCAACGCACCAGAAACTGGTTGAGATTCTGCAGGTTGAGGATGGGCCGAAGCCCGCCCTTCGCCTTGGGGATGAGGAAATACCTGGAGTAAAAGCCCCTGCCCTGGTATTCCCGTGGTACCCTTTCCACCGCTCCCAGAGAGAGGAGGCGCTCTACCTCCCGGCCGAGAAGGAGGGTATGCTCCGGGGCCCCGGCCGGCTGCCCGGACAGGGGACAGTTGGGAGGGGTTGAAACAAACTGCAGCCTGTACCCTTGGGAGATGGTGCTGAGGACCCACTGGTCCGACATTATATGGGACCACTGCAGGTGGAAGTCCGATAAACGGTTTAGAAAAGGTAACTTTATTAACTGGGTGGGGGGTACACTGGCAACAGGCCCGGTGACCCCCCTCAACGAGTCAAAAACGCTGTTTCCCCGGCCGTTTGGCCTTCGAGGCCCCAGGCTGTGGGGCCGAGCGGGATTGGCGTTGGGACTGGCGCCTTTGATCCCTCTGCCGCTTAGGTGGGGGTTCATATCTGCCCCTAGCTAGTGGAGCAGAGGGTTGAGGCCTGGGCTTGTCCTTGGCAGGCGGGATGTACAGGCCTAGCGTCTGCAGGGTGGTGCGGGAGTCCTTCATCCCGTGCAGACGGGTGTCTGTCTGGTCCGCGAAAAGGGCCTTGCCATCAAACGGCAGGTCCTGCATTATGGACTGGGATTCTGACGACAGTCCCGAAAGCGAGAGCCACGACGCCCGTCGCATGGAGACCGCGGAAGCCATCGAATGAGTGGCTGTGTCCGCCGCATCCGAAGCCACCTGGAGAGCCGCTTTGGCGGCGGTCGCACCCTTCTCAATCAGCGCCCGGAACTCCTTCGCATCCTTGTCAGGAATGAGGGGCTCAAACTTGGGGAGGAATCCCCAGAGATTAAACTTGGCTCAGAAGCGCCTGATGGTTGGCCACTCTGAGCTGGAAACTCGCTGACGAATAAACCTTTTTTCCAAAGGTATCAAGTCTATGAGCGTCTTTGTCCTTTGGCGTGGGCACGGGCTGACCATTCCGCTCGTGGTGGTGGACCGACTCTACCACCAGGGAGTCTGGAGCTGGGTGGGTGTAAAGGTACTCGAGACCCCTCGTGGGGATGAAGTGCTTCCTCTTGGCCTTCTTGGAAATAGGGGCAAGAGAGGCTGGGGTCTGCCAAAGGCCCATGGTGATATTGGCGACTCCTTGGTGGAACGGAAGTGCCACACGCCCCGGTACCGAGGAGGCGAGGACATTAAAGAGAGTATCGGAGGGCTCCTCCATCTCCTCGGCCCGGAGCTCGAGGTTGGCTGCCACCCTCCGAAGCAGCTCTTGATGTGCTTTAAAGTCCTCTTGGGAAGAGGGAGGCGGTACCGCAACCGAATCGCCGTGTGCCGAAGAGATGGATGGTGCGGTGCCTTCGGTGGCCAACGGCATCGTGGGCTCCGCGTCCGGGGTCAGTGCCAGGGTTCGGTGCCCACGGCCTGATCCCAGTGCCGGGGAGGCGACGCGGGTCGGCCCTGAGAGGCTCCCGCCACGGAGTGAGGTCCTGGCTGCGCAGGTGCCTGAGGCCACGGTGCCCACTGGCACCATTGTCCCTGCCAGGGCATGGCCTGGAACTGAGGCGCATCGGGCGGCAGGACTGGTTGTTCTTGCGGCGTGGTGCGGCCCAGGGAGAGACGGCTGCGTACTGAAGCCGAAGTCCTGGAAGAGTGAACGGTGCCGTGGGAACGACTGGAGCGGTCTCTGTTGTGACGGCTCCTACCCCGAGACTTCGACCTGGACGATGTTGACAGGTAGATGTCCGAGGAACTGTCTCTGGACTCCCTGTGGCGCCTGTGGCCACTGTGCCGCGGTGCCGGGGACTCTCGAGACGTGCTCAGGGCATGGCTTCTGCGATGGCGGGCTTCTGAGTATGAGCGCCGGTGCCGACGGCGTCGAGACCTGTTCTTCTCGGAGCGGCTGGAAGAGGAACGGTGTCGTTTCTTGTCGCCTCCGCGACGGCGTCCAAGAGCGGAGGAGTGGGAACCGCTCGTCGAAGAGTCCGGACGTGGAGTCAACGTGCGTCTTGGGGCTCTGCTCGGCACCTCAACCCGGGACGGTGCCTTGACCTCCAACACCTCCAGGGAGGGCTGTTGGGTGCCCAAAGGCGGCTTCCCATGGGACCGGGGGCCCGACTGAGGCGGCGCTCCCGGCATTGGAAGCGCCAAGATGTCACGCGCAGCCTGAGCTGCCTCTGGCGTCGAAGGCATGCGTACCTCCGGCGAGGCTCGCGCAGACGGGACTGGACTACTCCGCTCAGCTCGAGTCGGAGGTCTCCGTCCCGATGGGGATCGCGAGCTGCCCAACTCGGGTCTGGCCTCACCCCTGTCCTTCTCTCGGCGCCGCTGAGACTTCCCTTGCTTCTTAGCTGGGGAGTGGTGCCGGGACGTCGACGGCACTTCGCTGCGCACCGAGGATGCGGTACCGGGTGCCGATTTGGAACGGCGCACCGGAGGCGCTTCGCCACGTGCCAAAGACGCGGAGCCCAGCGCGGTGTCAGCTCGACGCGCCAGTGCCGGGGCCAATGCTGACTCCATTAAAAGAGCTTGGAGACGGATCTCACGCTCCTTCTTCATCCGGGGCTTAAAGGAGCGGCAGATCTTGCACTTGTCACTAACGTGAGACTCGCCCAGACAGCGAAGACATTGATTGTGTGGATTGCTTCTGGGCATGGAGTTGCGACAAGAGTCGCATGACTTGAAGCCTGGGCCACGGGGCATGCCCCGAGCCAGGCACTCACAAAAGAAAGTTCAGTAAGCGAAGAAATCAGTGAAACTGGATACCGCTAAGCTAGAGACGCTGCAGCTAAACTAAGCTGGAGCAAGTTCCGGCAAGAAGGAACTGAGGGGCGGGGGAGCACGCAGCCCCCTTTATGGCGTGATATGTCGGCACCACTCCAGGGGTCGCAGCGGTGCTCCCCCTCTACGGATACTGCTAAGGGAAAAACTTCCGGCACCGGTGCACATGGCGAGCACGCACACCTATAGTGGAATACACATGAGCAATTACTCGAAGAAGAAGTACTCAGTTCCAGACAGGGTCCCAGGGGAAGCTCTGTGTGCCCAGTGTCCCCTGCACCACAAAGATATGGGCATTGCGCAGCAGGGACACCACCCCCACACCCCTAGGACTCTGGGGCAGTGAGCTCCGAGGCCCAGGCCGAGGGCACAGAGCTTCCCTTTGACACTTTAGCTGGGAGAGGGGAACTGCTCAGTGGCTCCCTGGTTGAGCGTTTTGGGGAGGGCTCCAGGCTCTGCTGAGACCTTCTGGAGCAGAGATGGAGGCTCCTGCCCCACTCCATGGGGGAGAGGTGGGGCCGCCTTTCAGAGTCTCAAGATGGAACGGGTGGGCTCTGCTCAGCCTCCCTTGGGTGGCGGTCATGGCTCCTCTGCACCCGTCTGCCTGGGAGAGCCGGGCTCTGCCCCATTTCCCTGGACAAGGACACCGGGGCCTTCTGTCTGCACTTCCAGAGCCGCAAAGAGCCGCTGGGTTTCCCAGCTGCAGCTTGATGTCTCACAACAGGCTCGAGGGGCTGTTGCCCACCAGCCAATGAGCCCCCGGTACTCCTGCCTGTGATGGCCCCAGCCGACCTGACCAGTCCTCTTGGTGACAGCACAGCTGCTGTGGTGGTTTGTTGGGCTGAGGCTCCAGCGCCCTGAGGTGCCCCACTGGCTGGAATGGTCCTTTCCCACCGAGCCGATCGCTGAGGACAAGGTCTCCACAGCTTCCCTGGCCTCTGCGGAGGAGATGGCCCCACATCACCAGGAGCCTCTCGGTGTGGCAAGACTGCTCCTTTTGCCATCCTCAGGGGCGCGGCATTCGCCCTCCGCCTCTCCTCGTGTCCCGAAGAGAGGAACCCGCTGCTCAGAGCTTCCTGCCTCTGTTCCTTGGGCCCTGTCTGGGGAGAGTATGCAGTAAGCCCAGCCCTACCCTGCTCAGCCACTACAGGCCTGCCATGGGCTTGGGTCTAGGGTTGCCAAGTGTCCGGTTTTCGACAGGAACGCCCGTTTGAAAAGGGACCCTGGCGGCTCTGGTCAGTGCTGCTGACCGGGCCATTAGAAGGCCGGTCGGCGGCACAGCGGGGCTAAGGCAGGCACCCTCTGCCTGCCGTGGCTCCGCGTGGCTCCTGGAAGGAGCAGCATGTTCCCCCTCTGACTTCTATATGTAGGGGCAGCCAGGGGGCTCCACACGCTGCCCTTTCCCCAAGCTGGGAACCACAGGCAATGGGAGCTGCGGGAGTGGCGCCTGCGGACAGGGCAGCGTGCAGAGCTGCCTGGCCGTGCATCTGCATAGGAGCCGGAGAGGGAACATGCTGCTTCCGGAAGCTGCTTGAGGTAAGCGCCACCTGAAGGCTGCACCCTGACCAGGGCCGGCCCACAACATTTTGGCACCTGAGGCAGGGAACTCAAATGACGCCCCTATGGCCCCTCGCTTGGGCCAAAACTTTGAAAGGTCTCAATTCTGCCTTCTTCCTGTTCTACTCCTCTCATGGTACAGCTCTGCTACTTACCCCAATAAAGGAGAACTAACAACTTAAAATGCCTTGTTCAAAAATTTTAAGTAACACTTAATTTTCAAATGCCTGAACAGCAAATGTAACTTTTCTTGTCTGCATAGTAAACACTGGCATTTTTATCTGTTTGAATCATCAAAGTGGTGCTTTCCGTGCCTTCTTGGTTGCAAAGATTTGAACTGCTTCCTGAAGGTCCACAGTCTGGGCCAGCTCATGCTCTATTGGGATGGTTGCAAGGCCGACCAGCCTCTCCTGTGTCATTGTGGAGCATAGATGTGTTTTTATTAACTTCAGCTTGGAGAAGCTGCGTTCTCCACTGGCAACTGTTACAGGAAGTGTTAGAAGTATGCGCAGAGCAACAAAAGCATTTGGAAAGAGGATGGTCATCTTATTTGTGCACATATATTCCAGAACAGCCTTTGGAGTTGATCCTGCTGAAATGTATCTTGAAAGGGCTTTCAGTTCATCACCTAAATCACTTGCATCAATATTGCGCATGTCATCATGTGTCAACACTGTCTCTAGTGCCCTGCATTGCTGGTGTAGGTCTTCTTCAGGTATAGTGAGGAGTTTTGGAATATCATAAAACATCCCAAATATACTGCTGTGTTCCTTGAGCTGCATGAAACGTTCTTCAACTGACTGTATTGCACAATCTAGCACAGGGGTCTCAAACTCAGATGACCCCGAGGGCCGCATGAGGACTAGTGCATTGGCCCGAGGGCCACATCACTGAACCCCCCCCCCGCTGCCTCTGGCCCCGCCCCCACTCCACCCCTTCCAATTAGGCCCCGCCCGTGCCCCATTCCAATCCCTTCCCTGAAGTCCCCACCCCAACGCTGCCCCCAGGGGGTGCAGAAAGGGTGCAGGGTGCAGCGGGGGCTGAGGGCAGGGAGTTGAGGTGCAGAAGGTGTGCAGGGTGCTCAGGGCAGGGAGTTGGAGTGTGGGGTACAAGAGGGGTGCGGCAGGGGGTCGGGGTGCAGGGTGCAGCAGGTGGCTCAGGGCAGGGAGTGCAGGAGGGGTGCGGGATGCGGCAGGGGGCTCAGGGCAGGGAGTTGGGGGTTGGGTGCAGGAGGGTGCTCCGGGCTAGGATCAAGAGGTTTGGAGAGTGGGAGGGGGATCAGGACTGGGGCAGGGAGTTTGGGGTGCAGGATGTGGCAGGGGGCTCAGGGCAGGGAGTTGAGGTGTGGGATGTGGTGGGGGGCTCAGGGCAGGGAGTTGGAGGTGCAGGAGGGGTGCAGGATGTGGCAGGGGGCTCAGGGCAGGGAGTTGGGGTGTGGGATGTGGCAGGGGGCTCAGGGCAGGGAGTTGGGGTGTGGGATGCAGCAGGGGGCTCAGGGCAGGGAGTTGGGGGTGCAGGAGGGGTGTGGGATGTGGCAGGGGGCTCAGGGCAGGGAGTTGGGGGTGCAGGAGGGGTGCGGGATGTGGCAGGGGGCTCAGAGCAGGGAGTTGGGGGTGCAGGCGGGGTTCAGGGTGTGAGCTCCAGCCTGGTGCCGCTTACCTAGAGCGGCTCCGGGGTGGCAGCGGTGCTCACTGGGGCCAGGGCAGGCTCCCTGCCTGCCTTGGCCCCGGCTCCGTGCTGCTCCGTTCCAGGAAGCACCTGGAACCGTGTCCCTGCAGCCCCTGGGGGAGGGGGAGGGGCTCAGGCTTCCCTGCTTGTGCGGCTCTTGCAGCTCTTCCAGGTACCTCCCACGAAGCTCCCATTGGCCGCGGTTCCCTGTTTCCGGCCAATGGGAGCTGTGGGGGCGGTACCTGGCAGGAGGCAATGCCGGAGCCCTCTGCCTCCTTCCCCCTCCCCCCCCCGCCCGAAGGGACGTACTGCCGGCTGCTTCAGAGAGCAGCGCGGCGCTTGCAGCATCAGGAGGCAATCCCACGGGTAGGCAGAGGGGCGGGGGGAGTTTGGCGGGCCACACACAAGAGCCCTGCGTGTTTGAGACCCCTGATCTAGCACCTGGTTAAAGAATTCAACTTTGAATTGTTGTTTGGGGTCTCTTTTGGGATTATCCCATGCCTCTTAATCAAAATGTCTTCTTCTTCGGTGACTCTTGTATTCTTGAATGGGTGGGAAAATAGCTTCACTGTAAAGTTCCTCTGCCAACTTCTGTGCACTCTTCAGAACATTTTGAAACCCCCCACCGGTAAGACTGTAGGTATGACTTTGCTTTGTCTAGTTGTTCCATTGCTCCAGATATATCAAGGTCAACACCTTGGAGTCTCTTGCTTACAACATTTATTTCAAACAGTATGTCATGCCACAACACTAAGCCACACAGAAATTTGAAGTTATATATGTTTCTGGTGATTCCATTTCCCTCTGCCGCTCTTCTCCCACGAACAGTTCCTGTCATAGCATTATCCTCCATAATGGCAACTATGGCATCATCTATCTTCCCAATTTGGTGTTTGATAGGCTTTATTGCCTCCACTCGACTTTCCCATCTTGTGGCACTCAGTGGTTTCAGTGTCAGAGAGGATGTTCCCAGACGTTGCTTCAAAATTTGTCATCGATGAGTTGATGCAGAGAAAAATACATAGATGCTTTGAATTACATTAAAAAATTCAGCAGCCTCACTAGAAGCTGATGCTGCATCACTGACCACCAAGTTCAATGATTGAGAACTGCATGGGACAAAAAAAGCTCGAGGGTTTAACTCTCGGATCCGTGTCTGCACTCCTCTGTTCTTTCCTCTCATGTTGGCACCATTATCGTAGCCCTGACCTCTCATGTCAGCTATTGCAATTCCCGTAACTTCCAGCTTTTTAAGAAGCACATTTGTCATACCAGCTCCTGTAGTATCATCAATGTCAATAAATTCTAGAAAATGCTCTCTGACAGTCACCATTGCAGGGACATTTTCACTAGGTTCTGTTGTTGTTACAAAACGCACCATTAAAGTCATTTTTCCGTATGGCTGATGTCAGGTGTGCAGTCCAGAATAACAGAGTAATATCTTGCTGATTTCAGATCTGCCACAATCTTCTGTTTGACTTTTGTTGCCAGTAACTGTATGATCTTATTTTGAATTGTTTTTCCAAGGTAGTGGTGTGTGTACATTTCTTGGGTGGTGACTCTTCTTAGATTCTCCTGGATTACAGCATCAAACTCAGCCATCAGCTCCACAATTTTAAGGAAGTTTCCATTGTTTGGCACATACAGCTGATCTGAAGTGCCACGCAGTCCTAGGTTTTGGGTAGCAAGCACTCTCACAATGGCAATGAGCCTTTTCAGAACATTTTGCCAGTAAAGAGACTCAGATGCAATCTTCTCTTGATGCTGATCATCTATGGTGGCCTTTAACCTTAGTCTCATCTCAAATTCTTTCCTCTCTGGTGATTTGCTGCCTTCTCATGGCATGCCAGATTTCTAGCCAGATTTTTCCAGTCCTTTGTTCCTGTAGAACCCAATGTGGCTGGAACATTAGACTGGACGAGTTTGCAACAAAAACAGTATGCAGCATTCTGGGTTTTTGAGTACATAAGCCATGGCCTCTTCACTTTGTCACCATTGGGGATTTCACGCCAGTAATGTGTTGGATGGAAACTTCTATTTTCATTGTCTTTGGGGAACATGAAGTTTTTCACTTGCTGTGGCCCATGCAGTACAAGGAAGTCCCTCAGGCTATTGCTCAAGTGGGTCCACAGTCCTGGATCATCTAGACTTAAGGAACTAAACTCAGCAGCAGCTGTTTCTTGCGCCTCTTCTCTGATCTACACTTTTCTTCAGGAATGTGCATGGTTACATCCATTTGAGATGGAGATATGGATGCTGCAGTAGCTGCCAGGTCACCTGCACTCTGCCTAACTGGAAGATCAGGCATCTCCTCACCACTCACATCCTCACTGGGGCCGGAAGGCTCACCGTGAAATATGTATCTCAGGAGAGCTCCTTCCTGCTTAGATAGAAAAGCTTCCTTTGCTTTCTTTCTTTTTCTGAATGCTGCCCCAGAGGAGCGTCTTCTTCTTTCACTCATGACTGCTATCCTGTGCCAGCTATAGTGGCTCTCAACACTCAGTTGAAGGGGACAAATAAGCAGGCTGGTAGCAGGGCCTGAGTGAGGGAAGATATCGGCGTCTTAAGGGCCTAACTGGTTCCTACTACTTCAGTTGACTGCCTGTTCTCCTCAAGTAGGTTCAGGGAAGCTTCAGGAAACAGGAAGTTCCCTGAGAAGCTGGTGTTAATCAGTCCAGGCTCCTGGGGGTGCTAGAGAGGTAGATAAGAGGCTCCTCCTCCTCTCTCTCTCTCTCTCTCCCTGCAGCTCCTGCTGCTTTCTGTTATTCACTCTCACCTTTTCTCCTGCCTGCCTCTTATGTCTCTTGTGCCCTCCTTCCTCCAGCACAGCACTCCACCATCTCTGTGCATTTAGAGCAGAGAGACTACATGTGCACCAACAGCAGACACAATTTTCTACACTCTGGGTCCTAGTGGCACCCCTCCACAGTCTGGCACCTGAGGCGGCTGCCTCAGTTCGCCTCATGGTAAGGCCAGCCCTGACCCTGACCCCCTCCTGTGCCCCAACCCCCAGTCCCAGCCCTGATCCTCATCCCGGCCTCTGAATCCCTGGATCCCAGCCCGGAGCACCTTCCTGCACCCCAAACCCCTCATCCCCAGCCCCACCCCAGAGTCTGTATCCCCAGCTGGAGCCCTCAGCCCCCCTGCACTCCATCCCCCCTGCCCCAGCCTGGAGCACCCTTCCACACCCTGAATTGCCCATTTCTGGCCCCACCCCAGAGTCCACACCCAGAGCCCATACCCTCTCCTGCACCCCAACCCTCTGAGCCAGCTTGGTGAAAATGAGCGAGTGCATGAGGGTGGGGAGAGCGAGTGACGGAGGGGGGGAGGATGGAGTGAGCAAGGGGCGGGGCCTCAGAGAAGGCGTGGGGTAGGGGCGGGGTCTCAGAGGAGGGGCAGGGCAAGGGTGTTTGGTTTTGTGCGAGTAGAAAGTTGGCAACCCTGCTTGGGTCTCCCAGGGATGCAGAGAACCTCAGCCAAGGGGGGCCAGGTTCTGCGAATCTCTCCCACTATTCTGGGGGGGGGCGGGTCTTTGAGCCCCCGCCTTCCTGCCATTCAACCCACAGGGCAAAATCCTGGCTTTGTTGAAGTCAAAGGCACAACTCCCCTGGGCCTCTTTCCCAGGAGATGTAATTAAAAACTAACCATCCTGCCCTTCAAAGCCTGCTACCAGGCAGCACAGCCTAGAGCACCCCCTAAGCCGGGCCTGGCACAAGTGATGTGTTTCCCTCACTGGAGCATCTGGACACCTGATTTCAATCAAGGAAACCTTAGGTTCTGCTGACCAGCTGGGACCCCAGAGATGTGCGAGGACTGCTGAGATCCAGGGGCCTCTCGGTGCCAGAGGGAAGAGGTTATAGGGATGCCCTGGGCCTCAGGGGTGGCCCGTCCATATAGGCGAACTAGACGGTCGCCTAGGGTGCCAAGTGAAATGGGGCGCCAAATTTGAGGGGGGGAAATCAATTTTTTTTTAAAAATGAAAAAAAAATACAAATAAAATAACGAAGATGTCATTATTTCAATTCCTGTGCAAGTACGGAGAGAATATGAATTATAATTAATTTCTCTACATTTCTGAGAATTTATTAATATGTCAAATCTTTTATTTACTGCAAAAATAAATAATATTTTAGTGATTTTTTTTTTCAATTTGCGACATAGGGTCAAGATGACCCATTCCACAATTTTGATAAGCAATAACTCAGCCACAATGAAACACATCTGCTGGCGGCAAGAGCTGCAATGCTAGTGACACCTAACTCGAATATACATCAATATACATAGCCGGAAATTCATGTAGAGCGGAGATATCACAAGTTGATACATGTCAAACGGTCATTTTAACACACATCGCAGGTAGATGGTTAAGAATTGAGCGAATACTGTGGAAAATTGTGTTTCTTGGTGCCAAAGAATAAAGAATAACGTCTTTCAGCATTATAAATCCAAAATGTGAGTATCTTTAAGTGTTATTAAACCTTAGCATTATTATCGGGCTGTATAATTATGAACTTTCCTTTGTTATAACTGGTTCGCATGTAATAAATAAGGTCCATAAAAGAAAAGTAACAGCGTTAACGCTTAATAGACTACGAAAGCGATGATGTCACACTCCAAGCAGGTAACCCTGAGGAAGGGGATTACTTTCCAAACAACCAGTGTTGGGTTATAACGTCAAAAAAGGTCATTGTGTTTCCGTGTAAACGCTGTAACTAACTGTTTTAATAGGTAAGTGAGTGTATGTTACTAATCATTGAACCTTTAAGCAGTGAAAAGATGTGTTGGGATGGCTGCAATGTGGTTTAAATGGCCAACCATGTGGTGGGTGTGACAGCCATCCTTAACGCTATAATGCTTGCAGTTGGGAGCACAGTACATAACAATATTCAAATGCCCCATGGCAGAAAGAGGAAAAAGAAAATCCTCAGGAGTAAACGAAAGGCTGAGAAGGAAAAGGACCAAGCAAAACAGCAGGGATCCTTCCTAAAATATCTTCTCTTTAATCCAAATAAAGATGGAAGCAGTTCACAGCATCCAGATGAAGGAATTTTACTTGGAGAGGAGGTTAGCTCACATCCGCATGGAAGCAGTTTGGAACATCAAGATGAAGGTATATTACTTTGAGATGAGGGGTAGCTCATATCCACAAAAAAGCAGTTTAGAAACTCAAGATGATAGAATTTACTTCTAGATGAAGGCAGCTCACAGCATCAGACTGATATGGAAGTGAAGAAAATTTATTCACCTTCAGAGACACATTCAGAAATTGAACTAAATGAAATAGAAGGAAGAAAGGATGAGGAAGTTACAAACAAGTTACAGTATGGGGACCCAGCTTCATGTCCCAGATGTGATGATAGTGTGCGGCAAATTCTCGTGGAACATGGACCCAAACAAGTTCATGAATTTCCCTTCCCTAAGGATGGAAATAAAAGAAACTTCTCTGCTCAGCATTACAAGAGGAAACTCATTAATGGGGAAGAAATTCATCGAAACTGGTTACAATATTCAGTGTTTTGCTTTTGCTGCAAGTTGTTTAGAAATCAAGCAATTGGTACATCACTTACTGAAAATGGTTTGAAGGACTGGAAAACATATCTTCAATTCTCTCTTCACATGAAAGAAGTACAGAACATTTGGAATGTTTTCAAAATTGGAAAGAACTTGAATTACAATTGAAAAAAGGAAAAACTATCAATGAAGAAAATTTACGTGTGATCAAGGAAAAAGAAGAATATTGGCAACGAATATTAGAGCATCTGATTGCTTTAGTGAGAATTCTCGGTGGGCAAAATTTAGCATTCCATTGCTGCAGTAGAAATGAAAAATTATACACTCCAGGTAATGGAAACTTTTAAAATTTGTTGAATACCTAGCTTTGTTTGATCCAGTCTTGAAGGAGCATCTACGTAAAATTACTGATCATGAAACACAGGTTCATTACTTAGGAAAAAATATGCAGAATGAACTGATTCAAATCCTAGCAAATGCCATTAAAAAGAAAATTGTAGAAGCTGACCATTCTGCAAAATACTTTTCAATAATACTGGACTGTACACCAGATGTGAGTCATGTTGAACAAATGACAATGATCATTTGTTTTGTGGATATGGAAAAGTCTGCAGATTAAGATAATGTTGAAGTGCTCATAAAGGAACATTTTTTGGGTTTCGTACCACTGAAGGAGATGACTGGAGCATTTATGACTGAAACTATTCTACAAGAGCTTGAAACAATGTCATTATCTGTTGAAAACGTATGTGGCCAAGGCTATGATAATGAGTAATATGAAGGGTAAAGACAATGGTGTGCAAATGGGAATGATGGAAATCAATCCTAGGGCCTTTTTCGTTCCTTGCAGTGCGCAGTCTCTGAATTTGGTTGTCAATGATGCTGCTAGATGCTGTTTGGAGGCAAGCAGTTTCTTTGACCTGGTGCAATGTGTTTATGTGTTTTTCTCAGGCTCAACACGCCGTTGGGAGATTCTGATTCGCCATGTGAATTCTCTAACTGTGAAACCACTTAGACAAGATGGTAGAGTCGCATTGATGCTTTGAAGCCTCTTCGCTATGAACTTGGAAACATTTATGATGCCCTAATTGAAATTTCTGATGTTACTACCTTTATTGGATCATCTGGCAATACGGCACATTCAGATGCAGAAGCTCCTGCAAATGGCCTTTCCAAGTTCAAATTTGTGACTTCACTCATTTTGTGGTATAATATCCTTTTTGAGATTAACCTCACTAGTAAGCAGCTTCGGGAAAAGAACTTGAACATACATTCTGTTATTCAAAAACTGCAGCAAACCAAAAATATTCTGGAGGAATTGAGAAGTGATGAAGGGTTCAAAAGTACACTGGTAGATTCTCTCGAGCTTGTTGAAGAAATAGACTTTCCGACAGAATTTGAACCAGAGCCAGTTTGCATTTGGCAAAAGAAACAGCAGTTTTCGTATGAAGGATGAGACACACCCATTCAGAACCCAAAACAAAGGTTCAAAGTGAATTTCTACTTTGCAGTCCTTGATACTGCTGTTCACTCGGTTGATGAAAGATTTCAATAGATGCAGCAGCTAGAGTCAGTATTTGGCTTTCTATATGATATCCACAGCTTGTAAAAGAAAACAGCAAAACAGATAAGAGAATTTTGTATAAAACTAGTCGGCATTGACTCATGAAAATTCAAAAGACATTGATGCTACAGATTTGTGTAGTGAGCTTCAGGCTTTTTAAAGACAACTTAAGAAACATTCCACTCCTGAAGAAGTACTGAAGTTTGTTTGTGAAAATAAACTCACAGACAGTTTTCCAAACATTTTTATAGTTCTACGCATTCTTTTAACTTTGCCAGTTTCCGTAGCTAGTGGGGAATGTAGCTTCTCAAAATTAAAATTGATAAAAACATATCTGCGTTCAACAATGGTGCAAGAGAGACTTGTTGGACTTGCCACAATGTTAATAGAGCATGAAATAGCTGGAAAACTGGATCTAAAAGAACTAGTGACTGAATTTTAAAAACTTAAAGCAAGAAAAGTTATGTTTTAAGACCACAGAGTGTTTTTTATTCGGAATGTTTTGTAAATACAGGTTAAAGTTCATTGAAGAGTTTTCTTACTTCTTTCTATATTGGAATTATGTATCTATACTGGGGATCATGTTCTTAACACTGTGACATGGGGCTGGGCACCAGCAAGTGTTCAACAAGTTTCTTTCAGGCAGGAGACACTTCTCTACCTGCCTGGGTGAGTGTAGATTGAGTATACTGTCTATTTCTCAATGGAGGCTGTAACATTCTGTACCTTGGGGGAGCGCCCTGTAACCCCCATATTCCCCATTTATATATGACATATAAAGGCATATAAAGCATGCCTTGTAAGGTAGCAGGGGAAAGGTTATGATCTGCTGAAAGTCATTTCTCTATCCATATATGTATATCATTAATGCATATGTAATGATGAGAATTGTGTTGTATGGTTGTCACTAAAACATGCTGTAAGTTGGGGAATCAGCCAGATATTAGTCCTCCAGAGACAACAGCAAGGAAAGTAACTAACACCCGGGCGGGGTGTCAAACAACCCATCAACAGCCATTGTCCAGCAAGGGAGCTACAATTCAATAACTCACCTGCATGAGACCACACCCGGGGAATTGCTCAACCTTGCCTGGAGACTCAGCAATGCCCACCAGACATGCCTGGACTTGTGTTTTCCAAGCACATGGACTGAGGGTATAAAACTGAACATAGGGGGGCCCATGCTTGGCCTTTCTCCTTCACCCATCTACGCTGCAAGCAACAAGGACACCCTGAAGATGCCAACTGAGGGGACTGGCCCAGATTTCAAGGGTGAAATCTGTATACTATGAACTGCAGTATCCAGTTGGGTGAGAAAAACTGCTTAATCTAGATGTTGCCCAGTCTAATAGGGTTGAGAGTTTAGACTGCGTGCTTATACTTATTTCTTTTGGTAACTAACTCTGACTGTTCACCTATCACTTAATGTCACTTAAAATCTATCTTTTGTAGTCAATAAATTTGTTTTACTGTTTATTTTTACCAGTGAGTTTGCATGAAGTTTGTAGCAAATCTGCTCAGGTTTTGCAAAGCCTGGTGTATATCCACTTTCCATTGATGAACTGGTGAACCAATTAATAAATCTGCACTGCCCACCTTGAGCAGTGCAAGATGGTATATTCCTGGGGTACAGTGCTGGGAGCTGGGGGGATTTGGCTCTGGTGCCTTTCTCTGTGTGATTCATGAGTGTCCCTGGAAGCATTCATGTAATCTAGCTGGGTGTGGGGTCTCCACATGCGGTTGTGCTGAGTGATAACAGCACTTGGAGGAGTTTGCTGCTGGTCACTAGCAAGGCATTGTGAGAGACAGCCCAGGCTGGAGAGAGTTAAGGGGGCACAGAGGCCCCACAGTCCCAGGCTGCACCCCTGTCAGAGAGGCCTAGCTAGAATCTGAGCAAAAGGCCAATCACGCGACTGCAAAGTCTTCCAGGGGAAAACCGAACAGTGGGGAGTCACCTTGTTTACAAGTAAAGACAATGGAGAAGTGTAACTGGGGCTGCAGAAGCACCCCAGGGGTCCAAGCTGCCAGCTGGCTTGTCTTACGAATGGAGGGGCAGAGCCAGTCTGGCTGTTTGACGTTGGAGAGCCACTTTGGGTTAGCTAACCTTTACGGGTGTCATAAACATACAGCCAAGGATAGCATAACATCCCTCCTTTACCTGTAAAGGGTTAAGTAGCTCAGATAACCAGGTTGGCACCTGACCAGAAGGACCAATGGGGAAAGAAGATACTTTCAAATGGGGGGGGGGGAGACTTTGTTTTGTGCTCTGTGGGTGTTCTCTCGGGAGACAAAGGGAGAGATCAAGCAAGTAATCCAGCTCCTACTGAAATGATACATCTAATATTACAGAAATAGTAAGTAATAGCAAGGAAATGCGTTAGAGTATCTTTTGTTTTAGCTTGTAATTTTTCCCTATGCTAAGAGGGAGGTTTATTCCTGTTTTTTTGTAACTTTAAAGTTTTGCCTAGAGGAAAATCCTCTGTGTTTTAACTCTTATTACCCTGTAAAATTACCTTCCATCCCGATTTTACAGAAGTGTTTCTTTTACTTTTTTCCCCGTATAATAAAAATTCTGTTTTTAAGAATCTGAGTGGGTTTTTAGTATCCCAAAAACCCAAGGGTCTGGTCTGTGCTCACCTTGGTTACTCTCAAGCCTCCCCAGGAAAGGGAGTGAAGGAGCTTGGGGGGATATTTGGGGAAAACAGGAACTCCAAGTGGTCCTTTTCCTGAATCTTTGTCTAACTCACTTGGTGGTGGCAGCATACTGTTCAAGGACAAGAAAAAATTTGTGCCTTGGGAAAGTTTTTAACCTAAGCTGGTAAAAATAAGCGTAGGGGGTCTTTCATGCGGGTCCCCACATCTGTACCCTAAAGTTCAAAGTGGGGAGGGAACCCTAAATGTGTAACCATTTGGTGCCATTAAATTGACTTGCTTCTTCTCGAATCTCTGCTCTGTTAAATGATCCTCTTTTGTTTTGACTACAAACATATCCTCGTGTTGTGAGCGGGGAACCTGCGGTGTAACTTGCAAGTTGTTGCGCAGTGTTCCTTGGGGGCAGCAGAGCTGTGAATTCTGTCAGCGCCCAGTCGGACAGGGGCTGGGCGCTCTAGGGCACCCGTGGGGCTGGGCTGACACAAAGTGAGATGTTCTTACAATGAAGGGAATTGACCTTTGGGACAGAGGGTGGGTTCCTCATCACTCGAGATCTCTAAGTCAAGACTGGGTGTCTTTCCAGAGGATCTCCTCGGGGCTCCTGGGGGAGGCTCTCTGGCCTGCGTTATGCAGGAGGCCAGAGTAGGTCACTGTGGGCCTGTCTGATCTGAAATCTATGAATTGCTGCCCCACCTCTCCCCGGCCCCTGCGTTCCCAGGGGCTGCGTTTCCAGCTGAGCACGCGGGGCTCCAGCTGAAGCCAATGGGAGTTGTGGGTGCTCCCCACCTCAGAGGATCCAGCCTATCTGTGCCTGTGCGTCTCTATCCCCACCAGACCCCAGCGGAGCGCATACAACCCAGCTGGGACAGGCAGCCTCGGACCAGGGCTCCCCTCTCCCTAGGGCAGGAGAGGGGTGCTGAGATGGGGAGCATTGGGAGTGTGGGGATGAGTCAGGGAGGGAAAGTGGGGGGCCAGAGAGGAGCACGGTGGGGGAGGGAAGGGAGTGTGGGGACAACAGAGAGGGAGCAAGTGGGAGGGCAGAGCAGGCGATGTCGGGGGGTGAGCAGCAATGGCTCTAAGGATCTCCCTGCCCTCCCAGCCCAGCAACGACTCAGCCGCTGCCCGGCCCAGGCTGCCCCTAGGGGCTGGCGCAAGGCAGCAGCGACCCCTCCCCCCCCGGCCTCCCTGGCAGCCTGTTACCTGCAGGGCCCGCATGCCACGGGGGTAGCGGGCGATGCTGTTGCGGATGAGCTCCACCCTCTCCCAGTGGCGCTCCCAGGGCTCCCGGGCGTACTCCGACTGCTGCTGCCTCAGCCGCCCCACGAGGTGCTGGTTCTCCACCCTGATCTGCGCCAGCTCCCGGCGACGCCTCTCACTGCTCAGGCTGGGGGCAGAGAACAAGCGGAGGAGCCGTGGTGCCCTTTTAGCCTCCCCTCCTGGGCCCAGCCCTCTCTGCAGGCTCCTCCACCTTGAGGTCCTGCCCCGACGCTACTGGGCCAGCAGCGGCTCAGCATTCTCCCTGATACAGGGTTCCCCTGCCCTCGCCCTTTGCTGCGCAGAGACGAGCAGGGGGGAAGACCAATCAATCCACCCAATGCCAGCTGGGACCCATAGGCCCCATTTCCCACCCCCAGTTTCTCCAGGCCCTCCCTCAGCTCCAGGAAGCCCAGCTGGACTTCCCACACGGACTGCCCCAGTGCCGCCCATGCTCCATCATCCTGCTCCTCACCCAGGGGGCCTGTGGGCTAGGGTAAGGCCCTGCACCCCACTCTCCAGCCATGTCCCATCAGACAGCTGGGAGCCAGGGGGTGGAGTGTGGCCAGTGGGTGGCTCCAACGGTGGAACTCCCTGCTGCAGGGAATCAGACCAACCCAGAAGTTTCCACCTCTTCACACAACCCTTCCCAAGCAGCCAGGGAAGGAGCCTGGGACAGGGACAGAGGAGGAGGATGTGGGGGGAGAGAAGCAAGGGGTGGATTGGACCTTTCATGGCCGATTCTAGGGCCAATTGTGGTTTTGTATCTGGTGGGTGTTATAAATGCAGTAGAGGCTGGGCAGACAGCAGGACAGGCACTACTGCGGCTGGCCTGAGAAGCACAAAGACATTGAAGGGTCTCCTGTAGGGAATGGCTTGGGGCAGCTGGGGAGAGGGTGGATGGGGCATATGGGGCAGAGTGACGGGATCCCTCTGCATTCAGCACTCGCTGCAGGGATGCCTGAACGTTCTGCCCAGCTTGCTCCTTTCTGCCCCCCTCCAGAGCAGCGATGGGTCTGAGTTACACCAGAGCCTGGCTGTGGATGACAAATCCCCGTAGCGCATGGGGGGGTCCCAGCCTGGGGTCCTGGCTCAGGCCCATCTCTCCCCACGCGCTGCCGCTGCGGAGAGGACTGGAGAATTGTCTGTTGGGCTCACACGGCCCAGGCCCCAGAGAGGCCTGGGGCGGTGGGACTTGCACCCTCCAGCACTTCAGCTGTAGCTTCAGCCGATCTAGTTTTAAGTGTCCCAGCCCACGGGGCTTCCCCGGGCCCTTTGGAGCGTGTCCTCAGGCGCTGAGCTGCTCTTACGGGCTGTCCCCTGCTCTGCCCCAGATTTCCTGGCTGACTCAGGACCCCTGTCGCAGGGACTGAAAGATCCAGATACGTTAGAGCAAGTTAAGGCCCGAGGAGGTGTGGCCCACTATGGGTCTAGTCAGCACCTGCTGTTAGTCCTGGCTCATGGGCCGCTTCCTTGTCCAAACAGACCCAGGGGAGGGGCTGAGATGATGTTACTGGGTGGGGGAACTGGCTGGCTCCTCCCCACTCAGGGGTCCCTTTGTCCCGCGGATCCTGCCCTCCCTCCCCCCGCCCCAGCCATTCCCAGCTCTCACTGCCAGCCCCATGCCCTGCCAGCAGCACAGACCTGCATACACTGTAGCTATTCCAGTTGTCCACGTGCCCTGTGGACTGCACAATGGCGACCAGCCTGGCCGAGCGAATGCAGTCGTCTCTTTCTCTAACGGCCTGGCGCTCTCTGTCTAGCTGGAGAGGGACAAAATCCAGAGCATAAAGCCGCCCCCTCCTTGAGGCAACTAACAGATCACGTCATCAATCAGTCACCCCATCAGCTCTGCCCGCTCTCTGCCTCTCTCACAACAAAGCGCTTTACAAACCATCTCAGGACGAGGCTCGAGTGCAATGCAACCAGCTCTGGGGCTTAGGAGGGGAATGGAAGTGGAATAATGTATCAGACTGAACCTGCTGGCAGCCCTTGAGCTGGAATTGCCCAGGCCCCCAGAGCTAACACGGCAGCCTTGGGAAATGTGCCAGGGGATCTTTAATGATCACAAGTGACAGGACCAGCCTGCAGAAGGGCCCTCCAGCAGCACAGCACCCTAACGCCATGCTGGGGCATTGGGTCAGTAGTGACCCCGAGGGAAGAGCACCCCCTGCTGGCTCGCCAATGCCAATGCCCATGTCTGGGTGATTACATCACTCACATGCAAAAGGCAGGTGGAAGGCCATGGCCAACCCCCTGCCGGGTGGTTTATAAAGGCTCTGAGCAGGATGAGCGGTGGGGTGGGGGAGATGAAAGGGAGCTCCCTGTGGCCCCCCCTCCCCCGAGGCCCAGGCCAGGAAATCCCCTGCCAGGGTTGCCATCAGGGGTTTCTGGGGCCAGTACCCAGAACCCACTGGGGGGGTCTCCTGTGGTAAGGGCCTGTGTACTTGAAAGGGCCCCATCCTGACATCAGTGGGAGTCTGCCAGTGCCAGGCCCTCAGGCTGGGGCCTTCTGTTTGGCCCTACCCTGGCGAGCCCTGGGCTGCAGCAGCAAATCCTTGGGGATGGGTCTTCCCCAAACCACCTCCCCCCAGCCTCGCTGGGCTCCCTGGCAACGCCCGCCTGCCAGAGCAGCCAGCCCACATGCTGCCCAGAGGCTGCTCACCTGCATCCTTTTCAGGTTGAGCTGCAGGTGGCTGGGGGGCTGTGGTCCTTGGGGGTCCACTGCTGGGGAAGCCGAATCCACCTGCGGACAGGAGAGTCACAAGGGCTGCAGGGCTGGGTACACAGAGCCGGCTCTGGGAGCGCTGGCAGCTAGAGCCCAGGCTCGCCCCAGCTTTCACAGTGCAGGGCCAGCCCTCACCTCCTTCTGGCCCCACGGCAGCCCTGAGCCGTGCCACCCACTTCTGGCCCGGAGCAACGCCCAGCAGTCAGGAGCCACCCATGGGCCCCTTCGTTGCTTGTGCCCAAAGGGGGCGCCAGCACATCGCACAGTCAGAGCCTCTCTGATCAGCACCTTTCTCGCGGGACTCTCTGCCCTGGATTGCTGACCCCCTTAGCCCTCCCCTCCCGAAACAATGCAGGGATAATTCACCACCACCACCACCTCCCCATCAGTGGGTCGTGGCCACCTAGGGAGCGGGAGCAGGGCTGCCTAGTAGCGGTGGCTCGTTAATGAAGAGTTGAAGTCCTTTGCCCTGGGTGCCCCAAGGTGGGTGCTGCCAGTCACAGCTCTGCCCCCCAGCGCTGGGAACGGCTCCCCAGCTCCTGCACACAGGCCCCAGCAAATGACATGATTAAGGCTGCGATTTAGTCATGGGGGGAATCCATGATTTCCAAAGACCTCCGTGACGTCAGCCAGCGTGGGCTGGGAGCTGCAGGGTCCCCTGCTGTCTGCGGAGGCAGGGAACTGCGAGGTACCCCCGCTGCCTCAGGCGGCAGGAGCTTTCTGCAGCTCGTGGTGGCCACCACAGCCGGCAGGGGGACTCCTGCTGCTCCCGGCCACCACAGCCGGCAGGGGAAATCCCCGCAGCTCCCGGCCACCACAGATGGCAGGGGCTCTCCTGCTGCTCCTGGCCACCCAGGCTGGCGGCCGGGGGAACCCTAGAGTTCCTGGCAGCTGCTGGTGACAGGGGAACTCCCACAGCTTCAGGCCCCCGTGGGCATCAGGAGGGAACCCTGCAGCTAAGAGCTGTCAGCGAAGGGGGACCCTGGAGCTGCGAGCCCCCAAGGGTATTTTTAGTAAAAGTCAGGGACAGGTCATGGGCTTCCATGATTTTTTCATTATTGCCTATGACCTGTCCATGACTTTTACTAAAAATATCCATGACTAAATCTTAGCCTTAGACATGATTAATCCTGGGGTGTGGGCCAGCGTCGGCACTGAGGGCTTGCTCCCCCCAGTGCACTGTAGGGCTCCCCCTGCTGGCCCAAGCAGGGATGCACAGCGATCCAGGGGCCAAGCTGCCCTCTGCACTCAGGGTCCCTCTCTACTTGTCCCCATCTCACTGTCACCATGAGCAGTGCTGGGTAGGCAGCTCCCATGTTGGATCACTTCCTTGCCCAGCCTCCTCTCCCTGCCCCTTCCTGTGCCCATCCCCAAACTGCTGCTGTTCCTCTTTTCTTCCCGCTGCATTTCCTGCCCTGGAGCAGCTCCCAGTTCCCACCCCCGGGCTCCACTCCCTCCCCTGCCCCACGCCATGCGCTGAAATGATCAGCAGTGCCATTGTTCATGGTACCACTGAAATGTCTCCATTGGCCGTTAGAGCTGCCACCCAGAGAGATTACTAATGGTCAGGGTGTCCCCCCTTCTGAGACTCTGCTTCAGGCTCTCTGCAGACTCAGGCAGCCATCCCTGTGGCAGGCACCATCAGAAGGTTTGCTCAGCAGGCCACAGCAGTGCACGAAGCAGGCCGACTGGCTCTAGCAAACCTGACAGCTTTCAATAGAGACCAGCGCATGCATGGCTCTGCTCCACACCTCTGCCAGAGCTATTTAACAGCGGCTGGTCAGTGCAATTACAAACCTGGATTAGTGCAAAGCTAGAGCTCGCTGCTTAAGTTCACACAGCAGCTCAGGCGTGTGGACAGGAAAGGCCAAGAACCCAGGTCTTTGGGCTCCAGGCCAGTACCTGCTCCATTGGACCACGCAGCCCCTTGTAGAAATTCCCCCAAAGACCCACTAGATTCCCCATGTCCAGCTACACACACAGAGTAGATTCTCTAGGGCCTGATCACATATCCCTGGCATGCCCCGAACTTCCAGACTACTGGCCAGGGCTCCTTGCTCCTACCTCATTCAGCCCCATCATACTGCACCCAGTCCCGTACCTTGCTCTTGTGCTGGCGATAGGCTGCCTTGTCCCATTTCTCCTGCAGGTACCTGCTCGCAGCAGGTAAGATGGGCTGGTAACCTCGGGACATGGGGCTGGGCTACCCAGCTATGGGGCTTGGCTATTAGCAAGCGCAGGAGGCAGGGAGAGCAAAGGAAACACAGCCCAGCTGACGCTGAGGTTCAGGTGACCCAGGTGGAAGCAGGGACTGACTGTTCCCCTGGGTCCTAACCTCCCTTCATGGCTGATCGAGACAGGCCCTGACCAAAGGTTTCTCTTGGGATGGTCAAGTTTCACCTGAGCCCCAGGCTCTGCCTGGTTCCAAGCCCAGGGCGCTGGGTGCAGATACCCCACGTGAGGCTCAGGTTCCCCTAGGGGTTTGCCAACCTGTCTGGAAGGCTGTTGAAAATCTGGACCTAGCAGCAGAGCAGGAGGGTCTTGTCAGAGTCCCCTGGGGCTGGCCACAGGCTCTGGGTCCCACAGGCAGACAGCACCCCATCCACCCACAGGGCACTGCCCTCTGAAGCCAGACATGGCTGGAGAGACGCAGACCTGAGCTGAAGCCCCCTGCCTGGCTCCTGCTCCCACCTGTGACACACAGGGCTCAAGCAGCTGCTGGTGACCTACATTGGGCCAAGTGGAGCTGGTGGCCTCCTTTGGCACTATGAGCCCTGTTCCCAGCTGCCAGCTGGCGCTCTGTGCTGCCAGAGCTAGTGAGTGTGTACAGACAGCTGGGCACATAGCACCTGAGGTGCTTGGCATGTCCCCCTGCACATTAGCCATGCCTCCCTGCACCCCCGGGACTCTGGGACTAGTCATGTGACAGAGGGGGAAACTGAGGCACAAGGCAGAACCGTGAATTGCCCGTAGAGTCACACAGTGAGTCAGTGGCAGAACCAGGAAAAGAACCAGGAGGCCTCCCAGGCCCCTGATCTAACTACTAGATCACACTCTTGCCCAGAGCTGGGATGAGGACCCAGGCATCCTGCCACCCAGCTGCCACTCTAACCACTAGATTCACTGTCACACAGATATCTGTAATTAACACGCACCTTTTGTGGCAGCTGATTTTTGTTTCTCTAAAATCCTCACGAAGCTAACCAGACACTGGGGGAGCAGGCCCTGACATGGGGGTTTGACTGGGCATCATTACTGGGGTCACCAGCAGGAGGTGCAGAAAAGCCACTGGTAACTAGAGATGGGCTCAAAGCAAATGCTGCAAAATTGGGGGGAGCTCCCAAACCACGACAGTCCCTGCATCTGTCACAGCTGATTCCCAGTAAGAACCACCTCCCATGCTGAGGCCACCTGGCTTCCTGTGGTTCCTCCTGGGAGCCGGGGCGAGCTGCCTCCTGCTGATCACGTGTCCATTGCCATGGCCGCCTGCAGCTCCTATTTCTCCTCTATTCACTTTCCCGCAGTGCACTTTATAAATTATTCTCCTTCCTTCTGCTGGAAACGTGCTGCAGCCTTAAGAGGAAAGTTTCCTATTAAACCCTCTGCAGATAAACCCCATGGGGATGAAGCCACAATGGAGCATTGGTGACAAACGCAGACCGTGCTTTGTGAGACTGCTAACGGCTTCACCAGGGTTTTAGTTACTCACGCCACCCGGGTCTATTCCCAGCTGTGCCACTGACTCTGCGTGACCATGCATGTGTCATTCCCCCGCTCTGTGCCTCTGTCTGTACAAGTAGGGTCATCACAGGGACCTGCCACCCCAGGGTGTGGTGAGGAGCAATTAAACCAGTCTGCAAAATGCTGTCAGATCCTCCTTCAGGGACAGGTAACTGGCTGCTACTGGAGACACTGAGCCAGTTTATTGGAGAAGGGAGCGGCACTGGAGGGGTCTGGCAGAAACTGTCTCGGAAGGAATGTGTCATCTGCCTCCCAAAACACAGAGAGAAACCCTATAAAATAGGGCCATAGGATCCATATATATGTGTAAGCAGAGTCAGGATGAGCTCTACCCTGACATCTGGTGGTGAATTATGGCGAGTGTGGAAAAGAACTCCAGGGGCTGATCTTGTTTGCATAGGCACACCCACTCGCCTGGCATGAAACACAGCAACTGAAAGTGGTTACTTTGGCTGGTGTGGGATCCCCAGTTTCTCTATTATTGGGGCAGGAAGAATAAAGTTTTGTTACCCTGATTCTGTGAATCAAGGCCAGTGGAACTGTTGTATGACAGAAGGACTGAGTGAGTCCTTCACCATTACCTAAGTAGCACTTGCTTGACAAGGGGCATGGGTTACAAAACCCAGTGAATTGAGAGAGGATGGGGACAGGTATTTGTACCTGATGGTATGGCCCCCCTCTGAGGGTTTGAAACACCAATTGCACCGCCTCCTCTCTCCACTGTTGAATATCAGAATGAACTTTGATTCCCTTACTAGTCTAGTTACAGGCTGCTGAGCTGAATTCACTTTGGGCCAATGGTGCACCAGCACTGGGGCTCCCCTACTATACTATGAGCTGAAATCACAAAAGAGCTGATGTTCTTAAGAGCTGAGATCACTGAGGCTGTGTTAACTAGTGGGGGAGCCTGAAGCTATATTGCTCAGCAGCTGGCGGAGCAATTTGTGGGGACGACTGGAGGAGCAGCGAGCGGCGTGGAGCCTTGCGGGGCCAGTTGGAGTGGCCCAAGGAACGGCGAGCGGAGCTGTTTGCGGGGACGGCTGGAACGGCTCACAGGTCGGTGAGCGGAGCGGAGCGGAGTGGAGTGGAGCGGAGCAGCTTGTAGGGCGGAGCAGTTCGTGGGATGGCAGGAAAGTGGACTGGCTCATGGTAAAGGCTGCGGCGGAACCCCCACGGAGAAACAGACGGCTGGCCAGCCTTGGATCACGTAAGGTGCCCCTTAACACCCTGCGTGCCCCTCCCCCCTTTACTCTGGGGCTGCACTGACCAGGGACAGAGACTTTGGGGGTTGTTGGACTTTTGGGACTTTGGGTGGTTGCTGGACCCAAGAGACTTTGGGGATGTTGGACTTTGGGGACTCTGGGTGATTTTTGGGTTGCTGGATTCAAGAACCAAAGGGAAAGGACACAGCCCAATTTGCTGGGGTGGGTTTTGTTCATGGTTTGTGTTATGAATCCTGTTTGTGGTGTTTTTTCCAATTTTATGCTGATGTCGTTTACCTCATGTTATTAAACATTTTCTGCTACACTCAGACTCCGTGCTTGCGAGAGGGGAAGTATTGCCTCTTAGAGGTACCCAGGGGGGTGGTATGTAATTGTCCCAGGTCACTGGGTGGGGGCTCGAGCCGGTTTTGCATTGCGTTATTGAAACGGAACCCCTAGATACAGAACCCGGCCCTTGTTGCTGCCAACTTAGATGGGCAGAAGGGTTACATGGAGACACTGAGCCAGTTTATTGGAGAAGGGAGCGGCACTGGAGGGGTCTGGCAGAAACTGTCTCGGAAGGAATGTGTCATCTGCCTCCCAAAACACAGAGAGAAACCCTATAAAATAGGGCCATAGGATCCATATATATGGATAATTTTTTTAACAACAATGTACATTCACAGGGTAGGCCCGCTACTCAATGAGATGGGGAAACAATAACAGAAAATGTGGAAATGGCAGAAGTGCTTCAGTTTTCACCAAAAAGGTTAGAACGTCTAACATTGTGAATGCCAGTGAAAATGAGGTAGGATCAGACGCTAAAATAGGGAAAGGACAAGTTAAAAATTACTTAAGACAAGTTAGATGCCTTCAAGGCACCAGGCCCTGATGAAATGCATCCTAGACTACTCAAGGCGCTGACTGAGGAGATATCTGAGCCATTAGCGAATATCTTCGAAAAGTCATGGAAGATGGGAGAGATTCCAGAGGACTGGAAAAGGGCAAATATACTGCCCATCTATAAAAAGGGGGATGAGGACAACCTGGGGAATTACAGACCAGTCAGCTTAACTTCTGTACCCAGAAAGATAATGGAGCAAATAATGAAGCAATCAATTTGCAGACACCTAGAAGATAATAAAGTGATAAGTAAGCACAGATTTGTCAAAAACAAATTGTGTCAAACCAACCTAATAGCTCTCTTTGACAGGGTAACAAGCCTTGTGGAGGGGGCGGGGGAAGCAGTAAATGTGGTCTATCTTGACTTTAGTAAGACTTTTGATACTGTCTCGCATGACCTCATAAACAAACTAAGGAAATACAACCTAGATGGAGCTACTATAAGGGGGTGCATAACTGGTTGGAAAAACATTCCCAGAGAGTACTGATCAGTGGCTCACGGTCATGCTGGAAGGGCATAACGAGTGGGGTCCTGCAGGGATCAGTTCTGGGTCCAGTTCTGTTCAATATCTTTATCAATGATTTAGATAATGGCATAGAGAGTACACTTATAAAGTTTGTTGACGATACCAAGCTGGGAGGGGTTGCAAGAGCTTTGGAGGATAGGATTAAAATTCAGAATGATCTGGACAAACTGGAGAAATGGTCTGAAGTAAATAGGATGAAATTCAATAAGGACAAATGCAAAGTACTCCACTTAGGAAGGAACAATCAGTTGCACACATTCAAAATGGGAAATGACTGCCTAGGAAGGAATACTCCGGAAAGGGATCTGGGGGTCATAGTGGATCACAAGCTAAATATGAGTCAACAATGTAACACTGACGCAAAAAAAGCAAACATCATTCTGGGATGTATTAGCAGGAGTGTTGTAAGCAAGACACGAGAAGTAATTCTTCCGCTCTACTCTGGACTGATTAGGCCTCAACTGGAGTATTGTGTCCAGTTCTGGGCACCATATTTCAGGAAAGATATGGACAAATTGGAGAAAGTCCAGACAAGAGCAACAAAAATGATTACAGGTCTAGAAAACATGACCTATGAGGGAAGATTGAAAAAACTGGGCTTGTTTAGTCTGGAAAAGAGAAGGGGAGACACAATAACAGTTTTCAAGTACATAAAAGGTTGTTACAAGGAGTAGGGAGAAATTGTTCTAGTTAATCTCGGAGGATAGGACAAGAAGCAATGAGCTTATTGCAGGAAGGGCGGTTAGATCCTGTAAACCAGGGTTTCTCAACCCATAGGTTGGGACCCAAAATTGGGGTCACCAGAATATTTCAAAGGGTCACTTGGCAGCTCCTGTCCCTCGCTGCTCCAGGCACTGAAACCTCTGGGGTCCCAGCACCACTCCGGTTTGGCCCAGCTGGCATGATGACGGGAGTCCAGGTAGGACAAATGTGAGTGACAACTCCGGGTCACAACTCCACTTTCACAAATTTGGTCCAGTCAGGGGGGCAGGGCCAAACCTGAGCTGCGCTGCAACCCTGGAGCAAAGAGCCAAGCCCAGCCAGCCCCACAGCATAGGAGCTGCAGGAGCCACCACAGTGGGGTGAGTGGTGGGCAGGACATGACCGAAACCACCCCAGAGCCTCCACCCCCAGACTATTTATTGGTTGTAAACATTTGCAAATGAGTCCCAAGCCTAAAAAGGCTGAAAACTACTGATCTAGACAGTAATAGAATTCCAGTTTGTGAGAATTAAATCCAGCAAAGGGGGAAGTGAGAGGGAGGGATCCTGGCTTTTCATTCTAAAATGCTGGTTATCTTGAGGGAGTCTCAATTTGGCCAGTCAGAGCTCTTAGTTTGGGTCAGAGCTGAAAGTGACCAGATGTGAGCAGGCCAAGGTGTGCCGTGCAGGCAGATGGGCTGCATTGTCAGAGCTGGAGGAGGGCTGTGGGACAGGAACATTCAGGGTAGAGCAGGGGGTGCAAGATTTTTTGGGGGGGGGGGGGTCAGTTTCAGCTCAGTCAGGGTTAATGACAAAAGCTCCAACTTGTAGCAATGCTTCTCCGTGGGCAGATGCAGCCTGCTCCAGGGTAGTACACACTGGTCTCCTCACAGCAGCAGTCCGGAGGCTGATACCAGCAGAGGTCTGGCAGGTGCTAATCTGGGTCAGGCCAGGGCTTGGTCCCACCCAAATCCTTTCCCTGCAGAATAGGTACTGGTGGTTCCAGCAGATGGAGACCAGATCTGCTCTAGGAATTATCTGAGGAAGTTCTTGGGCCTGTGCGATACATCAGGTCAGACTAGATGATCACAGTGGTCCCTGCTCGCCTTGGAATCTATGACCCATGCAGAGGAGGGGTCAGCAGCAGGAATTGATACTCTGGCTCCTGACTGGCTAAGCAGCAGTTCTGCAGAAAAGGACCTGGGGATTCCAGTGGATGAGAAACTGGCTATGAGTCAGCAGTGTGCTCTTGTTGCCAAGAAGGCTAATGGCATATTGGACTGTATTAGTAGGAGCATTGCCAGCAGATCGAAGGAAGTGAGTATTCCCCTCTATGCGGCAATGGTGAGGCCACATCTGGAGCATTGCGTCCAGTTTTGGGCCCCCCACTACAGAAAGGATGTGGACAAATTGGAGAGAGTCCAGCAGAGGGCACTGAAAATGATTAGTTTCAGAGTAGCAGCCGTGTTAGTCTGTATCTGCAAAAAGAACAGGAGTACTTGTGGCACCTTAGAGACTAACAAATTTATTAGAGCATAAGAAGTGGGCTGTAGCCCACGAAAGCTTATGCTCTAATAAATTTGTTAGTCTCTAAGGTGCCACAAGTACTCCTGTTCTTTTTGAAAATGATTAGGGGCTGGGGCACATGACTTATGAGAGGCTGAGGGAACTGGGCTTATTTAGTCTGCAGAAAAGAAGAGTGAGGTGGGATTTGATAGCCTTCAACTACCTGAAGGAGGGCTCCAAAGAGGCACTGAAATGGGTTATCTAGGGAGGCGGTGGATTCTCCGTCCTAAGAGGTTTTTAAGGCCCAGCTTGACAAATCCCTGGCTAGGATGATTTAGTTGGGGTTGGTCCTGCTTTGAGCAGGGGGTTGGACTAGATGACCTCCCAAGATCTCTTCCAACCCTAATCTTCTATGATTCTGTGGTATAGCAGACTGGATACAAACAAGCATGTCAGTTCATATTTACAAATCCAGACTGTCAAACTTAGCATTGAAGACTTAAACAATGGAGTTGTACAGGCCAGGGCACGCTGCCGAGTGGGTAAATGGTGACTAAATGTTTAAGTCTGTATTTGGCATCTGTCTAGCTTGCTTGGTACCATTTATTTTTCCAAGAGTAACTAGTTTTTTTTTGTTATTAAAAAACTGTTCCTCTGAAATTCTTTACCCCATAAGGCTATCAACCAGCTAGCAAGCGAGGTCAGTTCTTAGTTTCTTTGAGCATAGCTGTTTCTGCTAGAAAGAGGCCAGGAGAATTTCCAAAAAATCATCATTTGGTAATCTGTATGCAAGAGTTATTAACGGATTAGGATATCACATCCAATATAATAGGGGATATGTACATCATATATGGATAAAGTCTCCTCTTCCACTATCTCCTCCAACAATTATCCTCACTTGAGCTATGTACCTTGTACTTTCACCAGACAAGTTCTATGGAGTAAGCATTTGAAAAGACCTGAGACAAGGTGGGTGAGATCTTTTATTGGACCAACTAAAAGACTACCTCACCCACCTTGTCCCTCTAATATGCTGGGACAAACAAACACTGCAAACATCACAAGATTTTATGCTATGCAATGAGGGGTTACAGGCCATCTTTCCCAAGAGACAGCACATAGATCCAGGATCTTCTTGTCTCCCCCCATCCTTCCTCCATCATGGCAGAGGGACATTTGGCAGAAAATTGTCAGAGACTAATGTTCGCCAAATAAATATTAGTCTGTCAAGTGCCACAAGGACTCCCCATTGTTTTTCCTTTGGGCTGAGCACCCCTCATCCTACCCATCACTCACCGCTGCATTCATGGTTTGAATTGAAATGCAGCTCATCTGTTCTAGCAGCCACAGCACTGGCCCACAGGAGGTAGCTCATGGGTCATGCTCTAGTCATGAGCAGGGAGCAGATTACTCCATGTAGGAGATGTAGTTAAGGGTCAGTGTGATGTTGCACTCCATATGTTTATGGAAATATGCGTATGAGTGTGAATATAATGTAACTGGAATATGCTTTATGCAAAAGGTCTCTTGTAAGGTATCATTACAAAGCTTATTATCTACTGAGTGTGTTCATCCCATTTGTTTGCATGTATTATTTCTGTCTGGAGTTAGGAAAAGATATACACTTGTATTACTGATGTAAATGAGTCAGGTGGAAGCCATTAAGGGTGCTTCAGAATCAATCACCTGTAAATGGATCTGTTTACTTGCAAAACTTCTAGGGTACTGTGCTGGTCAGCCTTGAAAGAATGGAGACGAGGGGTCTCACAGGACATGTGATCCTGTCACATGATACTGGAATCCATTTTAAACCTGGTGCTTTTCCATTCAGAAGGAGGGGTGGGAAGCCAAAGAGACAAAGGATTCCTGCTGATAGAACAGTTGCTCTGTCTGACACTTAAATGGCTGCACTTAAAACCTCTTTCTTTCCCTGCTTCCACACTGCCTTGGGCCAAAGCTATAAAAAGGGGGTGAACAGAACGGGGGTTGCCAGTCATGAGAAATCCCTGAGTTACCACCTGAGCTGGAACAAAAACTGTACCAAGGGAAAGGACTGGGTCCAGTTTAAGGAGGAGCTAGTCTGAAAGAAGCTTATTGGAACATCTGAGGGTGAGATTTAGTAGTCAGTTTCTTAATGTATTAGGCTTAGACTCGCATGTTTTGTTTTATTTTGCTTGGTAACTTTGTTCTGTTATTACTTGAAACCACTTAAATCCTACTTTTTATACTTAATAAAATCACTATTAACCCAGAGTAAGTGATTAATACCTGGGAGAGCAATCAGCTGTGCATCTCTATCAGTGATAGAGGGCAGACAATTTATGAGTTTACCCTGTATAAGCTTTTTACAGAGTAAAACTGATTTGGAGTTTGGATTTCATTGGGAGCTGGATGTCTGGGTGCTGGAGACAGGAGCACTTGCTGAGCTGTTTTCAGTTAAGTCTGCAGCTTTGGGGGTGTGGTTCAGACCCTGGGTCTGTGTTGCAGCAGACTAGCATGTCTGGCTCAACAAGGTAGGGTTCTGGAGTCCCAAGCTGGCAAAGAAAACTGGCTCAGAGGTAGTTGCAGCACATCAGGTGACAGTCCCAAGAGGGTTTCTGTGACTGAACCCATCACAGTCAGACCCTGCTAGAATTGGTGAAGGGAAGCATGGCTGGCCTAGCAGCCTTGTGACTTACAATGAACTGCCACAGAGGAAAGCCAGCTTCAGAGCCCAGCTAGTCAGCTGGGCCCTGTGGGGAGGAGTGCAGAGTGAATGCCTACCCATATCCTTCCCCAACTGTTCTGGGACCCACTTGTAGACTCAGGAGTCTGTTTTGTGTAAGGACAGGAAAGAGCAGTGATCAAAGCTCCTAAGGCCTGGTCTGCACTCAGAACAGTAAAGGATCTGCTGATTGGGTTGTGTGGGGAAAAAACACTCAGGCTACGTCCTCACAAAAGCACTGCAGCGCAGAGTGCTGTAGTGTAAATGCTTGCTACCACAACCGAAGGGGTTTTTCCCATCACTGTAATACAGTTGTGCTCTGAAGAGGCGGTAGCTAGGTCAACGGAAGAATTTTTATCCACCTAGCAGCGTCTACACTGGTGGTTAGTCAGCTCAACTACTTCTCTCAGTATGTGCAATTATCACACCATGGGAGACAGCGCCAGGTCGACAAGCCCTAGGTCTAGACTAGACTATTATGCTGTTGTACTAGTATAAGGCACAGTATAGCAGTGTAGCTTAGTTAGCTTTGCTGAACCAGAATAAGCTATTCTGGTAGAAGCACCTACACCAGTAACAACCCAGTGTCGTTTTTTTCCTACTACTTTAGTGCAGACAAGGCCTTAGTTCCTGTGCACACAACTGCTGTTCAACAGGGAAGTGGTTTCCCCAGTGCTCTCCCATGCAGCTCCTTCCACCTCCCTGCACATTCCCATTAAAGAGACAGACTAAGAACTGCTGCAACGTGTTTATTATGTGCCAAAAACTACACCACAGCTTACTCCACGCATCTGTAGGAGAGTGCAGTCTTGCCTGCATATACTACAATGAGGTAGAGACTTCACACACAGCTTCACAAAAACCCCACAAAGAGCAGCTGGGATATGCAACATCAGCTCAGCAGGAAAAAGGGAAAAAATATGACACTGGTTCTTTGGCACACAGCTTCCAATAGAGGGGAAAGTAAAAAATAAATTATAAAGTTCTCAAATCCCAGCAGCATTTCAGTTGACTGCACTGTTGCTTTTTACATTTCTTAAACAAAGGGAAAGGTACTTGTCCCCTCTAAGAGAAAGGGCTCCTATGAACCTTTGTCTGCCCACCAAGACGCAGCCCTTTTAGCTCAGTTACAAAACAAAATTAAGTCCTGTGACTTTGTGATTAAAAACCTCTATCAACCCCCCCTTAAGTGCAACTTAAAAAAGTGCAACAAACTATTTAAAACTATATACAGCAGCTCAGAGATCGTTTATCCGGTCCAGTTTCAAATCCAAAAATCCTGTCATCCTTTTCTTGTTGCAAACCCCTTGATTCACAACTGTGAAACTTGTCTTCTAACCAGCAGCCCCAGACACAAATTGCAATAATGTTAAAAGCTGCCAGGAAAGAAAAATTCTTGTTTCAAACGACTTAAAAACCGTTTTAAGAGTGTAAAAAGGAACTGGTAAAAACCCTCGAGCGTAAAATATGAAATATGATTTGGTTTAAATGAAGAGCAAAGTCTCCTTTGTTGTTACAGTAAAAAACGCCAGCTGAACATTCAGTTTATGCCGTTCAGATGGGGGTTAAATGAATGGAAAGGCACTGTATGGCAACTGCAAAAAAATGGAGCCAATGAGACCTGCATTATTACCATCAGTATTGCAAGGAATGTAAAAAAGCGCCTTTAATAAATAAAAAACCTAGGTGAAGGCATCTGCATAGACACCTTCTCAAAACATGGCCCTTTTTGCTTCTTGTCAGCAAACGAGGAACCAAAGTCTGGGAACTGCAGAATCGTTTGAGGGGCCCTCCCCCCTCAAAAAAACCCCAAACAAAACCCGACAAAATTCACTGTGCATTAGTGCAGAAACAAATAAAGACCAGCAAGTGCAAACGTGAATGTAAGATTTCCCCATTAGTCCTCAGGAAGCGTGTTCCCAGTCTGGGTCTGGCACTGGCAGGCACGCTCGTGCTCTCTCCACTTGGCAGGTTAACAAAAGAACTTTCTCCTGTAACTGCAGCAGCTCCTGGTGCATCTGCTGCCTCTCTAGCTGGAGTCTCTGTTCTTCTGGTTGCGCATCAGCGGGCGGTGGTGACGCAGGACCTCCATGGAATGTTGCCAGTGCCAGCAGGAGCGACAGAAGTACTTGAAGCAGACCTATGGGGAGAAATAGGTAGGGATTACTGAAGGGGTTGACAGCAGAGCTGGGGGAAGACTGCTGCAAGCAGCTGAGTCTCTCTTGAAAGAAGGAGAGACTGGTTTATGGGATAAGCCATCTTGCCTCTAGAGACCAGTTAATTGGAGCATGCCAGGAGTGATCCAGCATCCACACTCATCTCTTTGGTGAGAATAGATGAGACCTTTGCTCCTGAAGGAATTCAGTCTCTGCTCAATCCATGCTCTGAGTTTCAGAGGGGTCACAACAAGAGGGAACATTGTGATGCTGCCTCAGTAGGTGTGTAGTGAGGGGACATCAGTCTCCAGGGTCATTACGCTGGCCCCTTGCAGTGGTAGTATTTAAATGAGGGTTTAAAAGCAGGGGTCTCAAACTCAGTTTACCTTTGGGCCAGTGCCAGTCCTCAAATCCTCCCAGTGGGCCAATAATGTCACTCATGCTGCCCAGAACCCCCCCCCCCCCGCAAAACTCCACCTCCCCACCTGCCTAAGGCTCTGGGAGGGAGTTTAGGTGGGGAGGGGGTCTGGGGTGCAGGCTCTGGGAGGGAGTTTGGGGGGGGTGCAGCACTTACCTGGGGCTCCAAGGTAGGGTGGGCAGGGGGCCTGTGGGCACAGCTGCCCCCAGCACTGCCTCTGCAGCTTCCCATTGGCCGCAGAGGCAAAGCCCTGCCCCGGGCCGCAGGGAGGGGCCAGCAGATACGTGGAGCAAGCAGGCAGACACCGCTCAGCTCCACTGTGCTGCTGGGCCCCCAGGCCATTTTAAATTGCCTGGGGGGGCCAAGAGAGACCTGGTCCCAAAACTGCTGGAGCCCCGCAGGCCACGAGTTTGAGTCCCCTGGTTTAAAGTGAAGACTTGTTTTAAAAAAAGCCAGTCTCTTCTCCCTGGTCAGAAAACCTTTACATCCCAGAGTTGTATTACTTTGAGAGGGGGCTACAGTTAAAGTAACTGCTGAATTCAGCTTTCCTGAGTAGTGCATTTTATTCCCTAATGAAATCTGTCCTTTCAATAAAAGGAGATAAAGAGTTTGGAACACAGAAGCTCATCTGAGTGCACTCCTTAATTCTGGGGTGTAAAGCACCTCCAAGTGCCCAGGTGCCTACATACATGGACTGCAGCTTGCAGCACAGGCCATGCCTATTTCATAGTGGTACAGTAGGTGTTAGTGACCACATGTTCGCATTCACAGCCAGGTGTTGCGCAAGGCTTGTAGATCAGTGTTTCTAGACTCTGGTTCCCTCTCCTAGTAAGCTCAAGGCAGCTTGATCCCCATTCTACCACACGTGAGTTGTTCCTTCCAGGGGAGTACTAGCATCCCAGGCAAACAGTGGAGTTAACCATGTTTTTGCATCAACCTTACAAATTTGTCACCACTCAGTTTAGGTTAGCAGTGGCACCTGGCTGCTGGATCCCCCCAGATGAAGGGTCCAGAAGCCCTTCCCTGGCTGAGCTTGTTTCAATCTGGAAACATTTCAGTCTGTGCAAGTATGAAAGGGTCTTGAGACACCGAACACACCAGAGTGAGCCCTGCATTAAGGGTCCTCTGTTCTCACCTTGCTTCTTGCCTCCAGACCCCACTTCAATACAGATACGGTTTTAGCCCTCACATGCAGGTAGCTTGCATCTGTTTCCAGCCCTGGTGGCTTCCATATCAGACCTCAAATACGCCACTGACTTAGCTCAGCAGGCCATTTTATCTGGCTCAGAGCCAGATGCAGCAGGCTGTAGGGCTCCAGTCTGCAGTCCCTGGTTACCTGCAGACCAGACACTCCCAGGACTTGGTGTTAAGTGGGCATGAGCATACTGTGCAATCATCCTAGTTATTGCCTCCACCCAAGGCTTGCTCTTCTGAAGCAACACTGGCCCTGCCACGGCCAGTAAACTCGTTCCTCATTCTGCATGAAAAATCACAAGAGATGGCACCTTGCCTGCCCCAATGTGCTGTACCAAGGGGCTGTCCTGCCCCTAAGTGCATATTCATCCCCATCCCTGAGCCCTGGATGGTGTCCTTATAGCTATGCAGGCTGGGAAGGCATCTGGATCCCCCAGGGGTGTTATCTGAGGCACCTGACCAGGAGTGAGAGATAAGCATCCCCAGTGCCAATGCACATTCTGTGGCAGACCTCTAAACACCAAGTATGGTAGCACCCTCTGTGCACCCCTTTGTCACTGTATTGCCCAGGAGCTGTGCGGGCAGACCCTGGTCTACTCAAGGACATGCTGCATGTGAAGTGCCTGCTCCTGGATTGAGCACAGCTAGCTGGTAAGGTATGATCCCCAGTGAAGGTAGAGTTACCTGGTCTCTGCAGAAGAAGGGACCTGGCTGGGCACTGCAGACTTGACACATGGAATCTTCTAGATATGGGTCAATCTGAACCTGCACAAGAGCAAGGAGAGTCAATCAGGCTGAAGTCAGGACACTGGGCAGGTCAGGTCAGGAGCAGCACTGCTCTGGCTGCAGCTCACACCTGGCTGGACCTGTGGTGGTGCAGCAGCAGCTCTGCAGTGAGGGTGACTGTTTAGGTAATGCCGTGCTTGGGGGAGGTTATGTGCACTGTGGGACAGTATGATTGGCAGGGCTCCAGTTCTCAGCACTATTTCCAGACAGGCTCAGACCAGGGGTGGTGAGAGCTTGTCCTCAGCAAACAGGCCATTTAAGTTCAGCTCCAGGGACCCCAGGGTGATCAAAGAAATAACGGTCACTTGTCCAGAAGCCCATCCAGGCTGGACTGGGGGAGCTGTTCCCTGTTGGACTGACTGGGGCAGACAATCCAGGAGCAGCAGCTCCCCTTCAGGGAGTACCTAACCAGCTGCAGCAGGGGGCTGGAGTCGCTTTTCCCTGGGCAGAGTTAAAGGGCCCAAATCACCCTGCACTGATGGCCCCAGGGACAAACTGAAGACGTCTCAAGCACAGCTCAGCACCTGGCAAGGTCTTGACCTTCAGAGAGGCCAGTAACAATCAGGCTCAGGCAACACAGCCAAGGTCCATCCTGTAACAAGCTGGGGGTGGGATTCCCAGACTGCTGTGTGGAGAGTCCCAGAAACCCCATTTACAGGGGGCAAAGCCTCCATCTTCCTCTGCAACCCTTGCCCAAGTCAGTGGGCCTGTCCCGAGAGGTCAAGGAAGATCTGGCTAGTGCCCACTGCACTCAGCGCCCATGTACCAGGACGCCCCTGAGAGCGGATATGTCCTACTCCAATGCTTTCAGACCACAGCAGCTTCGCTGTTGCTGCCCAATGGTCTCTGGAGATGTTCACTCCCCAGGCCATGGGCAGTGGCTGCTCTAGTGCAGGGTGCATGGACATGATGGATACTAGGTGCCTGCAGAGGGGGAATCTGCCTAATCACCCAGCTCTCAGATTCACTACTTACCCCAGGGACAGGGGGAGTGGCCAGATGAGCCTTGAGGGTACATGCCATGCTGCAGCAGTGTGGATGGCACTGGAGGATAGGCTGTGCTCCCCTCCCAACACAGCTCCTCTAAGAGGGGGCAGGAGGCCCCAAGCAGATGCCCTGGGCACACCATCAGAGGCACCTCTGGAGGCAGGGCAGACTGCAGCTGTTTGAGTGGGAAACCTCTTGGGCCACCACTGGCTCATCTGCCCCAGTGAGGCCTGGAGCCGCTGCCCATCAGTCCCAGCTGCAGGGTCCCCTCCCCACACCAGGCAGCTTTTGCTTGTCCCTGGGCCAGAGCTCTCAGCACAGGCATGGGCTGAGCAGCACTACTGCCTAACAGGAGGCAGGGTGACAGCCTGAGGAAGTGGGCAGGTCTGTGAGCTGTAGGGAGTGGGGAAAGACTGTCTAGTGCCCCACCTGCCAAACTCACCCCGCTCCTTGAGACAGTTACCAGCACCCACCCATAGCAGGGCAGCTGGCACAGTCCCGCTTCCCCCACACTGGCTGAGTGAGCAACCTGGGGTCCCTGCAGTTAGAGCCAGCCCCACAGTAGTTTTTCCCACTTGAGAGGGACTCCCAGGGATGGATACAGGTACAGCATTTCTGGTATTTGCTCTCTGGCCTCATGGTTATTTGCTCTCTCGCTAGCACTCCTGAAGGGGCTTTTCTGAAGCAGCACTGACTGAGCATTTCCAGGAGCATGGCCTCTCAGACATCTCCCCACAGCATTCCTGGCACTGGCAGACGTACTGGTCTCACCCGCCTCCAACTGGAACTCTCAGGGCTAGTCATTAGGCAGGGTAACCCTGACCTAACCTCAGCCACTTAGTGAAGACTGCCCAGGGCTTGTACTGGAGCTGGACTACTGACCAATGCCTCCAGAGTTGTGCTGGAATGCAGACACTGCCAGCCACAAGGAGCCCTTCAGGAGCAGAGCCTGACAGCAGAGGGCCTAGTGTCAGTGTTCCCAGCATGCTTAGGGTGTGGACTGACCCCTTGATGATGGTGCAGTCACAGCTACATCCTGTAGCCTAAAAGCAACTCATTCTCAGGACCCCAAGGCCCAGCTTGACTACTAGGTGAGCAAGCTGCCACGTGAGACAGGAACAGAGATCCGGAGGCAGGCCTGAGCGCTGCTTGTCCTTTCCACCCCCATCACCCGCTTGTGATAGGCAACAGCAACCCCGGGAGGATCCAGCTAGGCCTCTGGACAGATGACTGTTATAGGGGATGAGTCCAAGGAACAGACTGGACTGACTACAGCATGGAGCTGGCAGTGTCCTGGTTTGGTTTCCTCTGCAAACAGAGGGCCTGAGGCTGGGCCATAGGAAGCTAGCAGACTAATGGTATTCAGACAGAGCACCCAGAGGTAGAGCCTGGTGCCATTTGCCACACCAGGCCGGGTGCCAGGCAGCCCTAGCAGAGCCTCTCCTACTGACCCCACTTACCTTTTTAGTGAACTTGGTGGTTTTGATCTCCACGAATGCAGCGCTGACTGCCTTCAGGTAACTGCGCTGGTTGTTAAAGGTAACACGGCCAGATCCTGAAACGAGCCAGACCATTAGTGCAACACCAAGAGGAAACTATGCAGAGGCTGGGAGAGAACCTGCAGGGTGAGCTGCCACCAAGCCAACTCCAGAGCCACCCCAAGAACTGAACTGCAGCATCTCCAGGCTTGCTCTTTCAGGCCCAAGGAAAAGCCACTATGGCAGCAGGCCTAATTCTTCTAGTATGAGGCAATCAGCGCATGTTCCATCAGAAGAATATCAAGGCTTTGTGGCTATGCCTCCCCCTTTCCCAAACTCGTGGGAAACACACGGAAGCACAGCATAGGCGTTCAATGTGGTTTATGGTAAAGTCCGTTCCAGTGTTGGTTCTGCAGGGATGATACACTGGGTACACTACCTGCTTGGGGGCAGAAGTAGACCAGTCACTGGCAGTCAGGAGACCCTGCCTCCTGGAGTTCCTTCCAGTTGAGACAGCTTCTGCAGCCACAATCATTCATGTCTATTTTCCTAAACTAGGTGCGTTATCAAACCCTTCCAAGCCCATGCATGGTTATCAGTAAATGTCAGTCAACGATTTCACTGTATGCACAAACCGAGGAAATAATGTTTCCAATGATAACTACGATTTATAGACAGGCACAACAAGGAACAGTTTGAGAAGGAGTTTGATTTAAGAGTATTTACATTGTATGTTTTGACAAGTGATGTTGACAATGCTAAAGATTTAACTTTTTGAATCTCAGCATCTGTTATTATTGTTTGACCCCTCCATATCCCACAATTGTGGGAGTTTAAAATTGGTAAATGCCCATCACTATTCTATCAATTAGGGAAAAAATAAAAATCAAGTCCTGCCAAGCCTAACTGTACTCCGAGAAAGAATTTCTACTGCAAAGTAGTGACAAACCTAAATACTTGGATGTCAAGTTTCCATCTATGCTGGATGATCCATTTGTCTCCAGAGTGGGTCAGATCCATGAAGAAAGTTCAGACATACATGTATATATTTCCCCAGTCTTTGAGCTCAGGTCCACGGATTCATTACAATGGGATTTTCATAGTGTGCCTCCAGGGTAGGAAGCAGGATGATCCAAAACAAGGGGTTTTTCCTATGCAAATCTCCATGGATGCACTAAGGCAAGGAGCAGTGTTCTGCCAAAAGAAAGTACATGGTGTTGGTGAAAACTGGATGACCATCAAGCAGAACTTGGTGAACTTATGTACTGATGGCTATGTGGCTGTTTAGCAGATCTCAATGCATGAGACTTTGCTATGGATAGGAGTTGTCCAGGCAAAATGGTAAAGCCCTGTGGGCCATGGCCATACAAGATCAGAATTCCCAGTAGGCACACCACACAGACTAGCCTTTTGTTTGTGACACCAACTTGTTTTTCATGGTGGGAATCGTCATCTTCCATTCATGTTCTCTGAGAGGAGTGCTTGTACTTGCAGGCCTCAGATGAGGATGAAGCTTGTAACGGAATTCCCTTGGTACCATATGTTTGTCCTGAATCCAAGATACAGTGGGATGGTTCCTGGAGTGTTTGCTTCAGCTTTCCTCCATACAGAATCCTGATCAGAAACTCTGTTCGTGACCAGCAAAGTGAATTTCCTTCTTCCCTAAAGCCAATGTTACTGCCACTATGATGCTGGGGAGAGTCCCTGGGAGCACATGCACAATCAAATGGTAGTGATCAAAGTTAAGAAAAGGTGGCTTCCATTTGTTTGCAAAACGTAAGTTGTCAGATGATTGTAAAATGGGAATGCTCTGAAGACAAGCTTCCATTAGGAACTTAGATGTTTCAGATAAGGTCCTGTTCTACTTCTCTCTGATGTGCAGAGGCTTGGAACAGCATTGAGAGTGGGTTGTAATGCTCTGATCTGAAGTCTACAATAGATGATTTCATTCATGTTGCAATGTTTCCATGGGTTGCTGAGACTGGGGCTGGGACAAAGCTGGCTTGGAAATTCTTGCCCAGTCCCAGCGAGTGCCTCCTCTGGACAGTGAGCACAGACCTCATTTGATCAAAGCTATATGTAGGCTTTTTGCGATCAAAGAACCTGGCATCAGAGGGCAGCTACTGACCTGGCACTTGTTCTAGCTAACACTTGCAAATAGGTATTTTCTCCTGTTGTACTTCACAGATTGCTTCAGCTTGCCATGTGACCTGAATTCCTCTATGCATCTGGCAGGAGTCAGGATTGGAAATTGCCTTTTCTGATTACTCTGAATAGCCTCGGTTTTCTATAACACTTCCCATTGTATCACTAAGATAGAGTTCCCAGCTGTCTGAGCCTCTGATCAAAGGACCAAAGCCCAATATACCAGCATGAAACGGATTTGAAACCCACTTTTGCCATAGACACCCCCTCGGGCCATGTGATTTATAGGTTGTGAGGGGCCATACACCCATGGTAGCACTGCTTGTGAGAGCATGCAGGAGCCCAGAAGGGGGCAGATAACAGCTCAGTTCTTTATTCTTGTTGGCCTGCTGCTGCTTGACAACTCCCATGCTGAAAGGAAGGGGCTGAGATAAGACCTGTCAGGACTTGGCTGCCTGTGAAGGGCCAGTAAAGCAAGGAGGCAACTTTCAAGTATGAGTCCATGAAAATAGGTACATGTCTCTGGTGGTGATCCCAGGAAAAGCTGACTGGTGCATACTGAGAATCCTTCAGTCGCTACAGAAAGCAACTTGAGGGTGGAAGAAATGGTGGGCCTAGCAGCCCTTTACTGCCTGCTGGTTCCTCCACATCCAAGCTGCTACTCATCACCCGATTGCCATTTGCTGTGGTAGGAGGTAGAGGCTGTGGTGAGGCATGGCAACCTGAAACGGAAGTTGGAGAAAGCCAGGACTCTAGGGCACTGTGCCCCACACTGGCAGCTGGGAATGGCAGGAAATCCCTGTCCCAATCCTGCAGTCTGGGAAGGTGTGTGAGGACTGAAAGCTTTCTCCTCCAGCGCAGCTGCAGACTCCAGGCATAGTTCACAATACTCAGTACACTCTTGCTCGACAGTCAGTGCTATTTTACTACTTGATTCTCAAACTTTGGTTCAGGCTACTGGCCCTTCTCCCCATGGGAAGAATTCCCTGTGTCCCTGCACATCTAGCACAAGCAGCAGGTCCACACCAGGTCTTTTCTGCATTAATCTGCCCTGCTGCATTCCGTGAAGGTGGGAATCCAGCCCTGGTTTGATCACACATTTCCCCTTTGGGAGTTTGTCCCCATAATCCCACACAGGCCAGCCGTGGCATCAAGGAAAGGCTCTGCAGAAGCTCAACACCTCTATGCACAGGATCCACAGAGGCAGGTAGGGCTGTTTCCCCATGGAGGTCTCAGACAGATGCGAGCAGGGATCGAGGGGGGCTGTCTGAGGGGGAGGGAGCTGGGGGGGAAGGCCCCTTACTGCACTGGCAGCATCAGGTGCTCTCCAGCCATGATCTGCAGGGAAGAGGGAGTGGCTGAGCTCTGCAGTCAGAGGTGCAGATACTGGTGTGAGTGATAGGGATTCAGGTGCCATCTTCCACCTGCCATGCTGCCCTTCTGGCATCACTCCCCTCCCGGAGGTGGAGCCCTGGAGTCAGTTCTATTCCAACCCTGCCTCCTTTCCTACCCAGGGCAGGGGAGCGTACTGTGGCCTAGCCACAGAGCTGTCAGAGCTCCCCAGCAATAGGGGGAGCAGAAGACAGACTTCCTTTGGCCTCAGGTTCTCAGCCAGCCTTGCTCCCTGAGTCTGACATAGCACCAGCCGCTGCCAGCATCTTCGCAGCGAGAGCGGAGCTGAAGGGACCATCTCCCAAAGGGCAGACATAGCCCCAGGACTCAGCTGGGAACAGGCAGTGAAACCAGCTGTTGGAATGTCTGGAACTGCAGCAGGGAGGACAGTGGGAGGCAGAAAGCCAGAGGGAATATCAGGAGATGGGGCATTCTGACAGCCAGCCAGGACTGGTTCTGCCCCCAGAAGCCTACAGTGCCCATTGTAATAGCGCTGTGGACCTCAGCCCAAAGAAATGCCTTTTCAGGGGATATAGGCCCTTGGGGCTAATAGCACAATTCATTCCAGTCAGCCCTAAGCAGCATCAAGCAAGTGCTGCTTGGAGAATGACTCATCCACTGTGGTGGAAGAGCTGAGATTAGTCCCAGGAAACAGAGGAGGAGTGCAGTAAGAGTGCTGTGGCACCCTCCCTCCCAGGGAAGAGGGATGACACTGCTTAGAACAGCCCTTTTGGTAAGGACCACAGGCCTGTCAAGGGTCCCAGCAGCTTTCCTAGCTGCACACCTGACTCTGTGGGAACTGAGCTGCACTCAGTCATTCATACACTGCCGGGACTCTGCCCTGGGAAGCCAGATAGCCTTTTTCATCTTCTTCCCTTCCCCTGCACACTCCAGCCACTGGGGCAAGGGGGCTCCTTGTTTGCAGAGTGGCTGGTCTACTCTCTGCCCCTTGGAGTGCACAAGGCCCTGCCAGAAGAAGTGTCAAGGGGATGTTTACATGCAGCCCTAGGAGATGCAGGGCTCTGACACTTACCAATAGGATATTTGTGCTTGTCCGTGTCAATACCAGCATAGACCACCCCTCCGAACAGGTCATTCATGATGGCTGCTAGGGCCTCTGCGTTCAACATCCCATGCAGGGCCCCCACGAAGACCGTCTTACTGGGATCAAGCCGCTGAGATGGGCTTCGCACGAAGTTGCTGTCTGCCAGGACCCACGGGATCACCTGCACCTGGAACCGCCCATGAGCAGGTAAGTCACCTGTGAGTTAGAGCCTGGCAAGCTAAAACCTGGGGCTACCTAATACTAATCTCAATGGGTTACTGAGTCCATTGAAGACAGACTCTGGCCCCTCAGGAGCCTTGTCACTCTGGCCTCATAGCAGGGCTCTCCCCACCCATTGCCTGCTGCCTTTGGAGTCCAGAGTTCTCTGCACCATGTGGGTCTTGCCCATTATCACAAGCTACAGTGCTCTGCTCGCCCCACTCTGCACAGCACCATCCCAGGGGAGTGCTGAAAGACTGCCCCACCAAGAGGTAACAGACCCTACATCTCTGCTGGTTTTCCATTTTCCCCCAGTGCTAGCTAACTGGGCTCCCCCACCTGTCCTGAGCCAGCACAGCTGCTGGCGGGCAAGAGGTACTATTCCAGCAGGAAATGTTTCTGCCCCTTGAGCAGCCAGTTCCATTAGTGCCTTGATCTCAATTGGCATGGCTGCAGCCACCACACGCCAGCACCACACACCACGGGAGCAGTCCTATCAGTTGGAGCAGTGCCCCATCACCAAACTGCAGTGCTAGGCTGGAATCAAAAGCACAAGTCCCTTGGGGCAGGCAGCCAGGGACCAGCCAGGCAAGATTGATTTTACCTATTGTCTGTACCTATATTCACTGCTCAGTCACATCGCCCTGCAGAGACCTATTGTTGGAACAGCTCAATGCAACATCCCACCTACTGTCAATTTCTACAGGAGCTTCCATCTGCAAGACAGCTGATAGAGGGCTCAGAGCTAAATCACCAAGCCTGAAGGTGCTACCAGTGGCCAGACAACACAAGAGCTGTCTGGAGCACAGTGCTGTTGTTCCTGTCCAGATAAGAGCGGAATCTCAATTCCGTAACCATGCAAACTTGTACAGCTGCTGGCCAGACTGCACCTGCCCTGGGGTCAGAGGGGGCTTCTGTCTCAGGAATTCCAATCTGGCACCTTTCACCAGCCCCCAGATCGAGACAGGCAGTCTAGACTACATCTGGGACCAAGCACATCCACAGTTGTAATAGCAATATGCATTATGCATGAAGGCCATTCGTTCTGCAACCATCAAGCCTGCCTGCTGCAAGAGCCAGGGAGCCAAGCCCCTCTCCCCACAGAGCAGTGTAAAAATAACCCTGGCTCTGAGGTGGTAAGTGGTTCTCATTCTATACATGCTGAAACAGAAGATCAGCTGCTGGCATGGGGCCAGAGTCTATGGCAAATCCAGAATCAGAGTCCAAGAGATCCCTGCTCAATCCACCAGCCCACAAGTGAGGGTTCCCAACCTCCATGAGTCACACAGGAGCAGGATATAGCAGGGAAATCCTAGGAGCTGCCAGCCTTTGGCTAAAGGCTAAGCAGCTCTGCTCTTCTGTGCTGCCACTTCTCACCTTTCCTCCCCATCCTCTCTGCCCACACTGCCTCTGCTGCAGGAAAGCACTGTAGAAAGGTAGCCAGGAGCCAGCTGCCTGCCTGACCCTTGCTGCTCCATGCTCAGCCAGCTCCGTGTCTAAGCAGTGCTTCCCTGGAGCAGGATAGCCGCCCCACACCCCAGCGCCCCGCACAGACCTCACCCAGCTGCCCCACCCAGCCATGGCTTCTTGCTGTGGAGCATGAGGCTCATGGGACTGAGGGTGGGGGTTGAGTGGAGAGCATTTGAGGACCTTTTCTATAGGCCATGCTGCCGCTCTGCGTTAACATCCAGATTAGCAGGTGAGGGCAGGAGGCTGGCAGACTGCCCATCAGCCAATATTCTCTGCAGAGAGGCTGTTCTTCGAAGGTTTCCTCGCCAACGAGTTATGGGTTTCAGCCTCCTAGCAGGGCAGTTCTGTGGACACTGCTGCACCATAAGCAGCCATCGACACTGGTTCTAGACACATCAAGCACAAGCTCAGCAATGTCTTGTTTTAGTTGAGCTGGAGGGCTAGCAAGTCCACTGACCTCCTTACAGCGCATCCTGCGGCTGGACATCTTGAAGTAGTACTCGCTCAGGCCATCAGGGCTCAGCAGGTCTTGGGAGCAAGCCTGCAGCAGGGCCCGCACAGACTTCTCTGACTCAAACACCAGGTACACGTACCCTGGGGGGCGCAGTGGGAAGAGTGCTGAGTTAGAACAGCAGCGCTCACAAGAAGGGATCACCCCCATCCCAGCACAAGCCTTTTTAAATGCCCCCCAGCCACCCCATTTGAACTGCATCCACTTTAGTCTTCCTCTGCATGGAATGAGATCAAAGGAACAGCTAGCACTCAGCTCTGAGCTTCATCCTTCCACCTGTACCATCACTCTATATGTTCAATGGAAATAGTTTCAACACCTCCCTGTCAGCTAGGTAGTTGGGATTGGCACAGAATGATGGTATCAGTGTCACGAGTGATGGGTGTAACTATTCTGGCCAGAACATGCTCCCAACAGACCAGCATCCTTGGCTTCACTGCTATGATGCATCAATCCAGGGCTCTAAGTTCACTGAGGACAGCACAGAAGTGTTTCATTAAGTGCTAGTGCTTGGATCCCAAGACTGAGCCAGGTCATTGGGCACCTAACCAAACTGTTCACGATTAACAGTTACCCATTAGTCTGGTTAGTTTGATTCTCTCTTGGGCAGACAGTCCAAGGGGACAGAATTCAGCTCGCTGTAGATTAATTGTAACATTGCTCATAACGAGTAGCCATGTACTGTATTTAACTGCCTGGTGTGTGCCAGTGTGGGATGCTTACACAGTAATGGTGACTGGCAATCCAGTCCCACGTCAGAGTTCTGCAGCACCAGCTTAGCTCTGGGCAGGAGTTCCCCATGTGCTTTCCAGACAGTCTATATATGCATTGCCTTGCTCTGGACAGGTTAGCAGAAATTTAGTAAGAGAAAAGAAACCGTGCTACCCTTGTGCAGAACAGTGTGAGAGTGGAGTGTTTACCCTACAGTGCTCTGTCCCATCTAGTCACCAGCATGCAGCCGTGCCATCCCAGCATCAGTGCTGTAACATAGCATGGGAAAAAAGTAGGCCTACCATGTCTCTATTACCTTTAGGCATATTACCTTTGGGAGGGCAGCGAGGGTGTTTGCCATCCTTACCAGGCCACTCCACACTCAGTGAGCCAAACACACGGAAGGTGTTGATCAGTCCAGCTGCACAAAGAAAGTTGCATTCAGAGGCAGCAGGAGAGCCCATCCTGGAGGTGCAAGGACTGTGATCCCTGGAGCCATCCCTTCCCCAGGGGCGAATGCCTGTGTGCATGACTAACCCTCCTCTAAGAGGAGAGACTGAATGGAGCTGTGCTATGGCCAAGGCAGCAGAGTTTGGTGCTCAACCAGGGCCCCCAACAAGCACTAGGTTTTTAGGCAGAGAGCAGCGACTTCAGTGAGTCACATGCTCAGAATTAAGTGTTTGAGTACTGTGCTGAGAGGAAACACTGGGTTAACCCCCAGCTGCTCGATGTCTTTAGAGCTCTTTGCTAGACATTTTGTGGGGGCATGGGGGGGGGGAAGATAGTGAGCTTTTAAGACCCTCCCCACACCAGCCCTGGCAGTTTTGGGGGGAAGGTATTTCTCAGACTCCTTTGGAGACATCCAGTTGTTGCCAGCTGCCAAGTTGTGTACAGAAAGCCCTCTGTATTTAGCCTAGCCCTGTCGGGTTAAACACCCTGGGTGCATGGAGACTACCTGTCCTAGTGTGGAGCAAGCTGGCAGCTGTAGAAAAGGGGTGTAGAGAAGCTTTCCTCAGTATCGAGGCCCTTCCTGACACACTCTAGTGACAGCTTCAGGACTGACTCTTGTAGAGGTCTGCAGCCCGAGGAGTGCAGGAGGCCACTTACCTTCCGTGATATCCCATGGAACACCTCCTAGAAAGACTTTGCAGGAATAGACTGGGTTCTTGTAGTTTCGGGGAGGGAGCTGCCCGCTCCAGGTGCAGGTTGCCTCGTTCACAGCTTAAAACAGATGCAAAAGTAGCTTTATGGGACTGTTTGGAGCCATTTCAATCTATGAATAACTTTCTGCCTAGCTCCCTGGTCTCAGGAGGCTGACACATTCAAACAAGGATACAGCTTCTAGTCAAGAGTAGGCACACTTGTCCATCCAAGGCTACTTTCCTGCCAGCCTACCAGACCCAGAACTGCTAAGAACAGTATTCTCACATCCCAGAACCACTCCCTGCATCGAGGCCAGTCTCCGCCTTCCCCCAAAAGCGAGGGTCAGCAATTAGGTGACTTTATGGAGCACACTGCCAACTTGGACTAAGGTCCTTGGGGCCAGGACCATCTTCCGGCTGTCTGTGCAGCTCCTAGCACAGTGGGGCTGTGGTCTGAGACTGGGCCCATAGTAATGTAAAATAAGCGATGAGACCCGAGCCCTGACTTACCTGCTGCTTGCCTATGAAGCCTGGCCTCTCTTTCAATGCTGAAAGGGTCCTCTGGTGAGTCCAGCAGGTCCCAGGAAGGCCACACAGATGCCCCAGGCCACCTTTTAGACGCACTGGCTGGGGAGGAAGTTACTGTAGCCAATGCAGCTTGATCCTGATCCAGTCGTGACCCCACACCCATCTTTAAGGGGTCCCTTGACACACCGCTGAGGGGCAGGAAGGGCAGAGGTGGGGAAATCCGAAGGCTTGACTGCAAGAAACAAAGTGCTCAGTAATTCCCAGTCCAAAGGGACGCCCATGACAGCCTGAACTGCTACAGGGCAGCCAGCAGCCCTCCTACTTGACTAGAGGAGGAGGTGTTCCTGCCCAATTATGCAAGCCAGAAGGCAGGGTCCTTGTGGATTTATGTCGATTGAAAAGTAATCGCATGGTTAAATCACTAGTCTGGGATGCTCCCCGTTTAATCTGGGGCTGTGTTCCATCTGCAGGAGGCAGATTCCTCCTCCTGCCTTAGGGCTGTCTTGTCACAGATACGGAGTCAGGGACCTGTGTGCACAGCACATTGCATGCTGGAGCCTGGCCTCCATCGTGGCCTCTATGTGCTACCACAATGCAACACAGGAAGTGGGCAGGCATGTTTGGATAGCTGAGTCTTACAGCTGCTGACAGCAGTGGAGGGGAGAACCGCTAGCATGCAAATCTGTGCCCTGCCTGCCATGTGGCAAAGCTACTTGACGGTGGCCAGCATGTTTGGTCCATAAATCTGCAGTTCACCATCAAGTAGGAAATCTGCTAAGTCATGATTCCACTGGGGTGGGAGAGAGACCTGGTGTAGCATTAACACTCTGGCTGCTGTGTGGCCATCTCAACAGGCACATCTGCACTAAGAATGCAGACACTGGAAACGCTGCCCACTGAGGGGATGAGGAGTTCCCTCCCAGTACCCACATGGGGCAAGCCCCTGGCTGCCCTAGTACTAGTCTGTCAGGCACGGGGCAGGTTCCTACACAGCAACTACCACTGATCAGTGCAAGGTGGTCACTGACACTTAAGCTGGCTGCAGAGGGGCAAGTATTTGGGCCACAGGGAGCCAAATGATGGCCAGACTGGCAGAGTGCAATCCAGAGTCCTACTGACATTAGGACTGCCTTTCAGTACTCTTCAGCTGGGCAAGCATGGGTTCCAGACACCGCTTCTCCACAGCAGGGTACTATGTGAGGCAGGTGACCGGCCTGCAGCTAGCACCTGGTTTGCGAGATTACAGAGGTGTTGCTCTGATCCATCCCCTTCCTTCCCGAGTACCTAGAGCTCTATGGAAGAAGGTCCCAGAGAAGTCCATTTCAGACTCCAATGCTGAGGGGAAGCTGTACTTTGATCTAGGAGATGGAGCTCTAACATACCAGCTAGAGTAGAACGCTTTCAGGCAAAGCACGCTGGGCATGGGGATTATCAGTACACTCAGGCTAGAAATAATGCTCTGGATGCTGCATGTCTTGCCCATAAGGAGTCAAAGTTCACTCCAAATGGAAGAGGGTTGAACACTGAAACGCTCTCCTCTCAGATTAATTCCCTACTGGTCCCAGGCCAGGTCACTTGTAGAGATCTAGGTCAGTATTTACGGCCAGCAGATATTCTAGTCTGATCTCCTGTGTCTCACAGGCCATCGATGCCACCTAGCACCAGCATACTGAATCCAGCGAGAAGTTGGTCTAATAGAAGATTACATCTCCCACCTTGTCTCTAAAATTAGCAAGTAGTATTACAGCTCATGGGAGGTTGGACTGTGATGTGCCAAAGGCAGAGAATAGGAGGGACAGAGGTGCACCAGTGCCCCTGCAATGGCAGGGAAATGATTAAGTGAGATACCCAGATCATCCTGGCAAGTGAACCCCAATCACACACTGCAGGGGAAGGTGAAAACCTCCGAGATCACTGCCATCCTGACCTGGTGGAAATTCCTTCCCCACCCCTCATGGTCATCAGTTAGCCCCTGAGCATGTGAGTAAAGCCTTCCAAGGATTAAAGGCCATCTGAACAGACTATCTGGAGTCCAGGGAGAGCCTGACCTTCTGAAGTACCTACTGTTGCTGGATTTTGCACCATTTCCCTTTGTGGCTCAGGGGAGAAAGTCTTGGGCAGGTACATAGTAGCTTGCAGGTCTCCTTTGGGTTTGGCTACAGGGATGCTCTGAACACCCAGTCTGAAAAACCCAAAGCAGCTTAGGCTAAACAGAGGCTGCAAGGAAGTGCTGCTCACAGGGATCTCCAGCGACACCTCAGAAGAGGACGGGAAACTCGTATGACATACTATTCAGGCTAGTGGAGCAGTAGACTGTTTGTGGCAGAAAAAGTGGGTATGTGGAGAAGAGGTCTGAAAAGTGAGGAGGGTGAGAACTGCAAATTGCAAACCAGAGCAGAGGCATTGCATGGTGCTGACAGGCTTGGAGGAATTTGTATACCAAACCCAAAGTTAATGAGTCTCAAAAGAGCTGCTCAGAATCATCTAAGTGATTCTCCCAGGACAAATGGGTTTAGTATCTAACAGACTAGAATTTGAAGACCTCTAGCCATCCCTGGTCTGCTAATCTAGAATCCAAAGCACACAGCTGTGAACCAAGTGCATTAGGAGAACACTGTATAGCTGGCTGCATGTTGTGGATAGTAAGTACGTGGGCCCTGACCACCAGATGAGGAAGCAGCAGTTAGCTTTGAGCAACATGCACAAAACATACAATTAGGAGATCCATAGAACTGATGTTTCTGCCAATCGCTTCCTTCTGCAGTTTGTTTAGTGTCACAGTCCTGTGAGATTGTCACCAAGAGAGCAGGTGGCATGAAGATCAACATTTGGTTGTGGCATCTGAGTGCCCAGCATGGGGTGGGAGAGAGACTTTCCCACAAATCCTGTTAACACACTAGGAAAGACTTTCCATTTTAAGCCCTGCAAGTCAAGTGTATGAGTGTGATAAAAGGATAAGCAGAGACTTGTAATTTGAAAGCTACCCTTACAGAACATGAGAAGCAAGACTGTTTCCTTTACTTTCCCCAGTGACAACTAGACTGAGCCCTCTGGAGTAGGGCCAGAGCCTTGTCTACACCAGCCTTTTTTGGAAAGAATCTCCCCTGGCTGCCAGCGCCAATTCATCGGTGGTGGCAGTGGCAGACCGACTGCGCAAAAGTGAGAAATGTCTGAAGGTGGCTAGTTTAAGCTGCTTGATAACTACAACCCAGACTAATTTTGTTGTCCCTTCTGAAAATTGAAGAGGTCTTTCCCAAGTTACTAGCGCTCCACATTAGTGAAAGTTAAAGACTCAATTTTGCTTTTTGCATTTCCCTCAGCTTGGTGAGGCTATCAGTTTTACTTTCAGTGCTGCAGTGTTTGAGTTGCAAATCCTTCCTCCAAGACTGCTACAAAAGAAACTAGCCAGCCAGCCATGCCACAGGCAATAACCTATATCCTAAAATACTTTTACTGCTCTAACATGCCAAATACTGATTTCCCCTTCCTTTAACTAGTTAATAACTCTGGGGGCAGGAGCAATTTGTTTGGAAAGCACATGGCAAGTACTATCAAAAGAAATCAACTGCAGTTAAGTTTTAGAAACCTGTTTCCCTCTGAACTAGTGAAAAAACATGGGGAAGTGTTATCAGCCTTCAGTTTTAAAGCCTTGTTTAATGCAGTTTAAGATTTGGGCCAGTGTCCTTTAAATCTGACAACTTTGAGAACACTTCTGAAGGGTATTTGTAACAGGCACAACACTAAGTGACAGGTAAAAGACATACCTGACTACTCTGTTTATTTGCTTTCAACAATTGATGGCATCCTCCCACCCCCATGTCAAATTCACCACCCCCTCCTCCTTTAGGCCATTCACTCTAGCTTAGAGCTTCTAACAAAAATTACTTCACAACTCCAGGACGGGGGCCAAAGCTGAAGCTCAAGGGGTTTCTGCCCCAGGCAGGGGGCCTGCAACCTGAGTCTGGACACCCACGGCTGAAGCCCTCGGGCTTCGACTTCCGCCCTGTCTAATGCGGCTTGGGCTTCAGCCCTGGGCGCCATTCAAAGGGGGTCCCGACCCACAGTTTGAGAACTGCTGCTCTAGCTGTTTGAGCCTTACTAAAGAAGCTTCTTTAAACATGAGAAATGACTGAAGTCACCTAAATTAGCATGGGGATTGTAGGGCAAGTGTTTGTCCTGGAACTTTTATAGAGTGACTGAATTTGAAGTCTAAGTACTCTGATGAGTAATGCCATAAAAAAGATCTCAGTAGTAAATTACCCCTTTAGTGTCCATTGTTTAAGGAAAAATTGGCACAATGGTCTGCTCCCCTCACCCTGGGAGGGTGGTGCTGGGTAAGCCAGTCTATCTTCCAAATCCTGGCTGAAGGCAGATCCAGAAGGGAAGCAACTCCCTTAGTTTCAGGCTAGGAGCTATTGAGAGAACAATGGAGCAATGAATTCCTTTTTACTGTCTCAGGATAGAGTCACGGTGTTCTGCAGCACAATGCTGTTCACCTAAGGTGCCAGGAGTTGAGTGTTTGACCTAAGAGGGGTGATGCAAAGATTTGTGAGGTTAGAAAAACAAGAACCATCTTACGATTAAGTCTGAGAGATGATCAGATCCAGAGCTGAATCCACTGGTATCGGAGTCCGAAGGGCTGCTGGAGCGGGAATCCAGGAGAGCGCGACTGTCCAGGCGGGAGCTCCTCAGAGTCTGCGTGGGAAACTTCTCTCCCAAGTCCGAGCCAATTGGGTCCAGAGGCAGGAAGCCCAGAGGGGGCTTTCCCAAAACGTTCCCCAGAGGGCTACTGAGCATGCTGAGAACTAGAACAGAGAAAATCCCCTCATTAGCATATTGGACCCATTTCCCCACCCGCACTCCCGAAAGGCTCTGATATCAGGCAGCATCGAGGAGGCTTGGTCTGGCGGGGAGGTTTGTTGGACAGAAGTTAGACACGCGCTATCTCCTTTGGCCAGGCTGTGTCTGGAAGCTAGCGGGCTCCTGAAAAAAGTGCTGGACCACTCTGAAACACAGATGCAACAGCATCATGGTTAACGTGCAGAGTCAGCAATGCCAGCCTGGGTGGCCAGATGGATGTTTAACACTATCTGCCTCATTAGCTGCCGTCCCAGCCGAGGGAGAGCAGAGGAATTGAGAGCCAAGGCCCCATTAGCACTGGTTGCAAAAGCAGAGTTCTGCTCCCAGTTTGGCTCACCTGGTCTCAGACATGTCACACAAGTGCATACTGGCAAAGTCTGGGCAGCTATTCCTTAGGGTCTCAGCAAGGAATCAAGTGCTTGTAGGGCGCACACACCACCCTAATGCCATGTGGGGCAATGCATTATGGGACACCCTATTGCACAGAGCTGGAAGGAACAAGGACTGGTTACAACAGGTCTATAGGAGTGGCCATGAACACTGGAAGTGGTACCCTGAACTGGTTACAGCTAGACATGTACATGTAGCTGCCATGGCTACCAACACTACCAGAGCGTGCTGATGAACACGTCAACAGGCCCGTGCCCAGAAGCCAGCCCATAGACTCAAGTGCACATCACCTTCTGATGTTGTCAGGGAATCGCCCATCGCCTTTGTGTTTCCATCTCTGGAGAGGCAAGACACTCCTGACATCACTCCTCCCACAGCAGCATGTGGGCTGCAGAGTATTCCCTCCCAGTGCCGTTTCAGACTGCACCGCTGCAATCCAATGCCAAGCCTTACCAGAGCATCTCCTGTCAGCAGCCTGCTGAAACTGCTGTCAGCACCTGGTCCAGAACTCCACGTGGGTTTAAGCCTTGGACATGTACCCCTCCCACCCGAATAGAGGAGACTTCCCTCACGCAAGCACGTGATCAAACGCTGACAGTTACCACCCAGGCCAGGCTCTGCAGGGCCCTGATTTGTGCAGGGGGACAGTTCTGCAGAAGGCTCAATCAATTTACAAGAGCATTTATAGGCTACGTCTTCACTACGGGGGGGGGGTCGATTTAAGATACGCAAATTCAGCTACGTGAATAGCGTAGCTGAATTCGACCTATCGCAGCCGACTTACCCCGCTGTGAGGGCGGCGGCAAAATCGACCTCCGCGGCTTCCCGTCGACAGCTCTTACTCCACCAGCGAAGGTGGGAGTAAGAGCGTCGATTCGGGGATCGATTGTCGCGTCCTGACGGGACGCGATAAATCGATCCCCGAGAGGTCGATTTCTACCCGCCGATTCAGGCGGGTAGTGTAGACCTAGCCATAGCTAGTCTAAAGTCTGCTGTGGCTTCAAAGCCGATGCCTAGTTAGCCTGAGGAGCCGGTTTTCAGAAAGGCAGCCTTCATGAAAGCTTAACATTGGTCAAGTGGCCATCCCCCACCCCTTCCTTACGCCAGGACTAGGACCTAGGTGTTACAGAAATCATTAGCCAATGTGTTCTAGAGTTCTAGGGCAAACCAGTCTCGTTTTTCCTACACTAGAGTCTGAAAACATTGGTGAACATATTCCAGCACCTACCTTTAAATCCCTGTCAAGCCAAGGCCAGAGGCACCTCCTTACAAGTAGGAAATGCAGAATTTATGTACATGTCAGCACCACACAGTGCCTACTTGCAGCTTAAAAGGTGAACGGCAAGAGACTGCTAGAAGTTAGCTGATGGAGGCATTAAGGCTATTTAAGACAAACCTTAGTGGCATGCTGGAGTGTTCCAATGTTTACTCATCCTCCCCCACCAAGCACTGAGAAATCTGGGCTGTACCATCACCAACAGCAAGCACCATGCAGAGGTTTAGAGTAGGATTCCTTCCACCTGTGTCCACAGCACATGGATGATCCCTATGGCAGTGGTTTTCAACCTTTCCAGACTTCTGTACCCCTTCCAGGATCAGCTTGAGCCCCATTGCCTGGGGTTGAAGCATGTAACTTACCTTCATGGGGCCACCTGTGGCGTGGGGCCCCAAGCAACTGCTCTGCTTGCCATACCTGCACTAGCAATCACCCTTAACCCATCCCCACCTTTCGAGGTTCAACCCCCAGGTTAAGAAACTGATCTAGAGAAGTTGATGTACCCCCTGGAAGACACCTGCGTACCCAGAGTTAACAACCTCTGTCCTATGGCACAGGAACCTTCCAGTCTGCAGCTCTGGTTCCTCAGGACACTGGAGGCCAGGTATTGCACAGCACTAGCTTAACTTTCCCCTTTTAGAGTATAAGCAAGAGAGTGTCAGTTTTTGCTACTCTGTTAATTCCCCTTCAATTCCCAATCTGCCCTTATGCTACAGCCTCGTCTGCCAGGACTTTCCTCCACTGCAAACACGAGCTCAGCTCTAGCTGGGGGAACAGCAGGAGTGCTAGCACAGACCAGGTGCCTGCCACCAGCCTGAGCAGACCCATGAAGCCTTCTCTGTACTAGTGCTGACTGTTGCTACCGCTGGTGGAGCTGCACTGGCAGATCAAGCATTAAGGAAAAGCTAGCATCAACAGTTTAGGGGATGAGGGGAGACTGGGTCTCTTTCCAGAGTATAGGTTTGTTGTATGGGTTGGGAGACATTCTGTCCAAGCTAGAGTAAGCATGGTTTCAGGCTTCTCTGAAGTCACGTGGCATGTTTGAAAGCAATACAGCTAGTGTATTGTTCAAGGAAGATAGCTGAATTTGTTAGAGTCTTAAAAAAAACTGATTAGTCATTGATCATTACAAACTTTGATGCATAGCAGGCTAGTCCTGCCACCCAAGCCTCAGAGCTACCAAATGCATCACTGCTAACCTCTCCTTGAGAAAAAAAATAGGGAGAAAGTTTTGCTACTTGTGGGCCATATGTAAATCCCACAGCCAGCATTATGCCGTCTGAACACAGCCGTACCAACACACTAGCAGCTACCTACATCTAGTGTTCTGAGTTAACGAGCCATCTCTGCAGTTAGAGAACCACAGTGAGAGTTAAACCAAAGTTCAGGTTAACAGCTCTAGGATATGTGGAAGCTTGGCAGAGCAGTAGATCCTAGTTACTTGCCTCATTTGTTTGTGGACTGCCCAATTATCTCTGCAGTTGGACTGGGCTTACCTAACTGGGGAGCAGTTATAGGCAGATTAAGTTGGTGCCTAGCTACATTAGCAGGTTAGCAAGGCCTGTATAGTGATGCTGAGTGGCTGGAGCCATGCTAATTTCCAAGTGGGGTTGAGAATATTTTCCTTCAAGACAGTGTTAGTTAACTAAGTGGAAGCCTTTGAGTTAAAAGCAGAGGGCCCAATCCTACAATGCTCATAATGAGTTTGCTCGACCAAGGTCAGTGGGACTTGCTAAGCACTAAACCAGCAGTGTTTGAAGGATGTTTGCAGGCCCTAGATCAGGGGTCAGCAACCTTTCAGAAGTGACAGGAGTACTTGTGGCACCTTAGAGACTAACAAATTTATTAGAGCA
>NW_020664418.1:10174166-10184425 GCF_002925995.2 Terrapene triunguis | reverse complement strand
TGCTCTAATAAATTTGTTAGTCTCTAAGGTGCCACAAGTACTCCTGTTATTTTTGAGGATACAGACTAACACGGCTGCTACTCTGAAACCTTTCAGAAGTGGTGTGCCGAGTCTTCATTTTTTCACTCTAATTTAAGGTTTTGCGTGCCAGTAATACATTAACATTTTTAGAAGGTCTCTTTCTATAAGTCTATAATATATATCTAAACTATTGTATGTCAAGTAAATAAGGTTTTTAAAATGTTTAAGAAGCTTAATTTAAAATTAAATTAAAATGCAGAGCCCCCCGGACCAGTGGCCAGGACCCGGGCAGCGTGAGTGCCGCTGAAAATCAGCTCGCATGCCGAAGGCGGCACGCGTGCCATAGGTTGCCTACCCCTGCCCTAGATTTTAAGCCATTTGTGTTGACTGTATGAAGCTATTCAGTCTAAAGATTTCCTGTTTGCTCTCTCTGAGCAGTACTCCAGAGTTCCCGGCTCTGTGGGTGGGAGCCCATAACAGAGACCCTCACTCTGGGGACTCCCAAGCTTGCTTATGATGCAACCTGCACTGTACTTGAGACCTCAATGAAGTTAACCCTGGTGGCCTACCCAGCTGCCAGCCTGGCTCTGTGGTTCCAGGTTTGATGGGGCTCAGTGTTTCCAGAGACTGACTCTACCCCATGATTCAGAACTCCAGGGGATCCAGGGAAAGCCCTTGACACTCTGCTACATCACAAACAATGGAAGCTCTACAGCAGTAACCCCCACAGCAGACCTGCAGTGCCCTTGGGAAGGGTGATTGGATCAAAATGAGTTGTTTTAAAACTGGGTCAAAGCCAGGATCTTGCCCATTTTATGAGTTTCTGTATGAACTTGGGCCTTGACAGCCATCCCATTTGCCTTCAAAGGCAAGCTGCGAAGGAGTGCTGCTTCCTGGCACCCAGGCTCTCCCTCCACCTAAATACATTCTCCCTAGCTAGCGGTGAGGAACACATTTGGGTGGGAGACTGCCTCTGAGAACAGCTGAGGCAGACAAGCAGGGGAGGAGAGACACTGCCAGCTGCTTAGGTAGGAGCTCTAGCATTTGGTCACCATCTCAAGCTTACAATGACCAGTTTGCATTTGTTGCAGAGACCCTTCAAAGGCAGCCTAGGAAACATTAACCGTTCACATGAGAGACTAGATCTTGTTTCACAAGCAGCTCACATCTCAGACATTATTCCCAGCTTGGAAAAAGAAGATCCATGTGCCGAACCTCCAGGAGAGGAGGCTCTCACAGGAAGTAGGTGTGCCTGCAGCACACAAGACAGCTTTCAATGGATGAAGGACACACCAAGCCAAAAGTTCTCCAAGTGAAGTTATTCATCTGGAAAACTGACATCCTCTCAGTCACTGACCAAGTAGGAAGAGCCACATTAGTATCTATCATTAGGAATGCAGAATAAAATTCTGCCAAGTCTGACTTTGCTCCCTTCCCCCATTAATTGAGTACTTTAGTTCCTCTGAAAGCTCTCAGAAGCCAAGGATGTATGTCAAAGGCTGGCCTTCCAATGTCAGAAGAGCACATCTTGTCTACCGTTTCCTTCAGACTACAGACAGCTGAAGAATTAACAGGACTGTAGAAGCCATGTAATGTAACTTTTTTGGGGGGGGGGGGGGGGGGGGGGGAAGCAATTTCTAATTTAAAGTAATTTAGAACTAAGTGGTCTAACAACCACTTGAGAAATCTTGGAAGAGGAGGTCTGTGAGAAAGATTTATCCCTGACTGAAGTGTCAGGGTGATGAGGAAGCTCCCCATTTATAGATCCTAGAGTAAACGAGGGAGGAACCAATGTGCTGATATTTCAAGCTTGTAGAAGACTTCTGGAACAGTTCTCAGGCCTTCACTCAGCATATAGCAGCGAGAGAGGCACAAGCCAGTTCTCCTTGGTAGAGGAGCAAGAGAAGCAGCTTTCAAACTTACAGCTGTAGCCAGAGTCACGCCTGCAATTTCAGAACATACAGAAGTTAAGTTAGCGTGAGACAAGACAAAGTCTGAGATTTAGGAGTTTTATGGAGCAGCCCTTCTGCATGAGCCAGTGAGACACTCCTCCAGTCTGCCTGTATTCAGCAGCAGTCAGTTTCATGGGACAGAGTGATGCTCTAGAACCAGCTTCCTCTACCTCAAACTTTTCCTGGTGGCCTCATGCCCGGACATGGTTCACTGCAGGAGGTTATCCTTTACGTCATCATGGGAACCTTAGCAGATACTGCACATCTCTCAAACAGACAAGCCATGCTAAGGCATCACACCCAGGCTAGTGCCCCTGAATAGTGGAGAACACAGCTTTGCTGGTAGAGACTGCTTGTGTAATGGAAGGAGCCAGAACTGTGGACACAAAGGGTGGCTATCAAAATGAATTCTCCTTAGCTCTAGTCCACATTGGGGATGTGACCCAAATTTAGATATTGGTGACCAACATTGCAAACGTTAAAACAGGTACAGTTGATTTGTACCTGGGTTCAAGCGTTTGCACTGCTGCAGTAACTGCAGATTATAGCTGTTTACCCTGTCTACACTATTTCAGCTACACCAGCAGCCGCCTGCCGATGGCTGGAATTCCCCTGTAGACCTAGAAAAGCAGTTGGAAGGCTATTTCAGCTTTCATTTAAGTCTGAAGCATGAGATTTTCAAAGTTTGCTTGGCACATCTAAGTTCATAAGGGAAGGAAGATGGCCTGCTACTTCAGGCTAACCCACCACCACCCTTTCACTATAGGATTTGTTGGTGTTACCAAGCCTGTCTAGGAAGAGCAATGGCACAATTTGAGGATGGGACACTGAGCCGATCCTTGTGTAAGCTCAGGAAAGGCATTTGGAATTGATACATAGCCACCTTACTACTGAAGTCAAAATACACACGAGACTTCACTTCCAAGAACTGAACCTGCTTCTATTTCCTCAGAGACTGCTCGAGACAGACTCTGGAGACACTGAAGAAAAAAGGGATCATCCATGGTTAATTTGGGGAAATACTGGTGATGAGAAACTTGCTTTTCCAAACTATGCTTTAGAGGAGTCTTTTTAAAGCTTAGTCATGTGTACTAATTTATGGAAAAAAAAACATCTGTCCAGCAAAGGAACCGACTCATCTGATCACAGGAATCAGCAACTTTCCTCTGTAGTTGTATAGAAGACCCCAGTAAAAATTATATTCAGAAAAGAAATGGCATCTCTAGTGCAGAACCAAGGACTCAAGTTTGGGTGACCCAAAAGCTTCTGCTCCTTTAATGCTCTCTCCAGCCCCCAAAGATCATTGGTCTCAGCTTTACAGTGACTAGTTAGTGTTGGCCAGGGGGTGTACCACCCGCACTTCATAATGTGCCTCCTTAGAAGCTGAGGCACATACAACTCATGGATTAATGAGTTTCATATGCATACCCAGGGAAAGAAGAGACGCCTGGAACTTCTTGGACAGGGAGCAGGTTCAGAACTTCAGTGGGCTACATTCAGATATGAGGCATGCGAGTGACCAGGCAGACCTGTTGCTGGTAGTGTGCATGCACTCTGCCTGGCTGTGGTACTAAGTGTGCAGACACTTGTTTTGAGAGTCAGGCTCTGAACGCATTTTTTGCTCCTTTCTGGAAGAGGCTTCCTTCAGCTATGCAGGGAACTACTGTTTGCAGGAGCTATTGGGGCTTGCACTTACAAGTCCGCAAAGCCCAGACATTTGAACAATATCTGTTTGCTGGCCAACAACTTGCACCAAGATTAGATATAAAAGGACATTCTAGTCTCCTGATAGAGGGACAGAGACCCTGGAACAAGAGTACTTGGTGCACAGAGCAGAATGCCAAAGCCTCCCCATCCCCCACCAAGACAAATAGCCAGTGAAGTCAGGATCTCTTACAGCTCCTTGCTCAGTTCAGCAAGGAGACAGCTGACCCAGTGGTGCCCCTCAAGAACTAGAAGTGGAAAGGTAAAGAGGTCACCTGTTTCTATGAGAACTGGGAAAACTTCCCAATTCCAAGTGTCCCAGGCACGCTGAAAGGAACAAGAGGCACCACTGAGATTTGCCATGCCCATTTAGAACTACAGCAGTGACAGAACCCAGAGTGGGCCTGACGGCAGTGCTGTGTCTCCACAGACATTTGAGCACAGCAAGGCACCATGTCTTCATCATACAAGCCAGCCGTGCTAACCGTGCTCTACTCACAACAGGGGTGGTAAGGAATCAGTTTACCAAGTGAGATGGACATAGAAGATGGCTCATACAAAGGTGCGACATTGCTGCCACACATGGAGACTAGGGTCCATGCGGTCTCAGAACTATGCTTGCTGCTCCCTGGAATTGCACTGCAATGGTCCAGGAATGTACAGAACTGATGCAAGGGGAAGCCAAGTGTCAGTGGCACACGTTTTGGGGAGGGCAGAGAAAGACAGAAGCAATGTGTCTGGGGGACCTGGATATTGGACACAGTGCAGTTTCTTCTCAGTTGTGGGATCAAGCTTGCAGAGAAAGAGCCAGATGTCCTGAATAGCCTACTCCAGTTCCAGAGAAAGCTCACCCACCGTTTTCAGCACTCGGCCAGGTGAGAGCAGCTTGTATATTTATAGTCAGCCAAAAAATAGTGACAGAAAGCACCCCTCAAGATCTTTAGAGAAGTGGCATGAGGAAAGTGTCTGCAAGACAAATGGCATCCAATCGTTGCCATAATCCCAGCCTCAGAAGGGGTATCAAGCTAGCATCACCAAGTCTGCTCCACAAAGTAGAACCAGATGCAGGGATGGGAACTCACTGGCAACCTAGCAAACAGCACCAGGACACCTACAATTCTGCCTCCTATCTTCCTGCAGAAGACAAATTTTAAGAATGTTTGAGCATTGATGTAATTGTACGAATACTGTTAGCACATAAATTAGCAGCCTTTCTGGGGCTGTGGAATGCTCCAGCTCCCTGCAGGGAGCAGATTACTTTCCACAGCTATGGCAAGCTCACTCCCAATTATTTCAGTGGTGAAGCACCTGGATTTAAACACTGGTTTTACTTATTATGCAAAGTTCTCTGGTAACAGCCAGCCATACACACCTGTCCACGTAGCCTGACATTTTAGACTATGTCTCGACACAGGTTGAGTTTTGCACAATGTTGAACACACAGTTAAGCATTTTGAGAGTGAGAAGGTGCCCTCAATTTGTAGATAGTTACCTGAGAAGTGTTTTGGAGCCTCTGCTTTGCTTTCTTCCCTGCTAATAGGACCAGCCTTAACATCTGAATGGGTGTTAATCCTAAAACCTAATGCCAGTTAGTGTTTTACAATAAAAAAAAAGCTAACTGGAACATCCAACAGTGTGGATGTTATTTTTGAAATGAGGCACTAAGATGTCAGGTGGTCATCTGCATGCTTGCTCAGAACAGTAGGAGGAAGTATGGAAGGATCATGAGCCAATAGTTACAGAACAAGTCAGGAATCCTGGGTTCTATTTCTGGCTCTAGCACCAATTCAGAAATCATGGTGAGTCACTTTACCTGAGTGCCTCCGCTCTCCATTTTACAAGCAGGAATTGCATTCTTGCATCAGATGTTAATAGGCTGAACTCAGTGTTGGGAAGCACTGACCCTTGTATGGACAACACACAAGGAGTTCAAGAGAAGAGTCCCAAGCGGGTGAGGTGCGAGAGGCAGGCCTGAATACTTGGCTCAAGTCATGCTTTGACCAAGAGGCTGTCTAGAAACTTGCCAGGATGTTGTGGGTAGGGACAGAAGGGATGGTCAGGGTTCAAGACTAGCCAGAATGGAGTTTATGGAAATAGGCAAGATTTGCAAGCTTCTGCTAAAAGTTCAGATGTCTTCAGGCCTAGTGTACGCACAAGTAGGTAACTTGAGACTACATGCACAATTGCATGCTTATTTTTAGAGAGCGGGACAAATATGCAGCATGGCATGGTGTCCACTGTGCATTGCATCAGTTCCAGCAGCCAAGATTTAAAAGCAAAACTGTCAGGTCAAATTTGATACATTCGCTGTTTTGCAAAGCCTAGGAACACACATTTCTATATATAAGTATCAATTAGACGCTCCTCAAAAGTGTCTGCTGCAATGCTTAGGGTGCAAACTAGAGACTGATAATATATGCAAGAACAGGGGAAGCAGTCTCATTTCCACTATCCAGTTATATATGCAGCCTAGATGAGTGCCTAGTTATGAGACCACCATTAGATTAAAAATTCTCTATAGTGCAGGACAAATCTGAAAACATGGGTTTGCTTGGCCATGCACCTTTAAGCTTGACACATGACTGCAAGAAAAAGCAACTTAAATGCATCTAAAACAGGCATCTAAATTTAAACAGGCTTGTAAGATATTGCCAGACTGGTTGAAGTCCATTTGCAACTGATCTGAGCCGGACATTAGCTCTAGTTCCCCTGACAAAGCAAACAAGCTTCCACTACAAAAGGAATGTGCTCAAGGTTAAAATCCCAGCCCTCTTCCTTCCACTTAGAATCCTGCCCCAAGCACAAGTATTTTAACCCAGGAGTCAGATTCTGATACTAAATGATAAATGGCCGACCACCTCCAGCCCTGCAGTGACTTGTCTGCCACACTGATTCAGGGTATTCTCCACTCAACTTCACTTTCCATTCCACTCTTTTCTATTCATACTCCATGGAGGAGAGCATTTTAGCAGGAGGGAGGCTGTGCAGTCCTGTGGCTCTCTAAAAGGATAACTCTGCTGGCTGCACCTGAGAACCGCCTTTCCAGAACTGGCAGCAGCTCAGCCATCACATCTCCTGTGAGTCAGCTGTTTTGTCACTTACAGGTCCAGCCACACTAGGAAGACAAAGGAGTCTGGGGACTCAGTTACACATCAAAACAAGGGGTTTTTACCCATGAAAGCTTATGCCCAAATAAATCTGGTAGTCTTTAAGGTGCCACCAGACTCCTTGTTGTTTTTGTGGATACAGACTAACACGGCTACCCCCGATACAGTTACACATCAAGATATGCAATGCAGAGACCAAGTGTGTTCTAACTAATGCCCCTAATCAAGCTCAAATCCACTAATGTGGGCTGAGTGATACATGCCACCAATCCTGTCACTTGGTTAGCTGGTACCTGCCCTTAATAGGTCTCCACACCAGACAAATAGGGAGCCCCAAAAGCATTCATGGCTGCTCCCAGCATCTCAGCTCAGTTCTGAAAGTGGTTTTGTCACAGCAGAGACCCAGGAAGACTATGCCCCTTCCCCATTGACTCTGCATTGGGGAGGCTCAGGAATACCCACTACAGCCTCCCTAGAAGAAATTCCCTTCCATTTGTCCCTTGTTCTGTGCAGAGACCCATTCACTCCCAGATATTTGGGGACAGACTTGAGAAATCTCACACCCCTAGGGTCATGCAAGTATACCCTGACTGCAACCCTTTCGGAGCCTCCCCCTTGTGCAGAGCATGCAATAAATCCCTTTGCAACAGTGTTGTAAAGACAAGTGTGGATCCTGGTCCATCTGATCCTGGGCAGTCAGGTGGGCAGTCTGTAAAAGGAGCCAACTACGGGGGATTTGTCTGTCTGAACAGACCAGCTATAGTTGCTCTTCTGCTGGCAGTGCATGTGCGTCATTCCCCACCAATTGGCTTTAGCCCTACTGGTACAGCTGTGACCATCATTCTGCAGCATCATGCAATATATGGCCTAGTTATGCCAAACTAACAGCAGGCTATTATGGCCAGGTGCAATGCAGCATAATGCCGAAGAGCTGAAGTTTGTTTGCTGCAGCAAACAATCTGAACCCACCAACAATCCTATTTAAATCATGGATAGTGGAAGAAGCACATGTCATAGTGCCCATCCCTGTCTGCTGATACCAGAAGCCACAGATCACTGCTGTAACAGACTGGTCTGGTACAGACCCCAACAGAAATCTTTTAATGGTTCTCAATGAAGGCCTGAGAGGCCAGGTACAGGGCTTCCTCCACAGGTTTACCATGTTATAGTGACCAGGTTGCACATATAGACTTACCTCTGCTTGCTTCAGTCACCAGGGCTAGTGCACCAAGATTGGATGGTTTTCCACCAAGATCTGTGCTAAGAATTTCCCTGAAATAATTCCCGGCCTGCACTGTACAGTCCAGGCTATATGATCAGTGGGCCCTTCTGGCTCTGGAATCTATGGAAGTGTGCATTCCACCTCTTGTGAGCCTGAGACAAGCGTGCAGCAGTGTGGTCCCACTAGGTGTCAGGACTGGGAGTAACACTGTCCAAGTGGAAGGGAGTTTGGATGAGGCCATGCAAGACTTCAGCCCCAGTACAAAAGAGTGTTTGAGAAGCTGAGCTCCATGCCATGCTGCCACCCTCAGTACTGGCAATGCAGAGCAGACAGATTAGGGAGCCTGATCTGTAAGCGTTAGCAGGCCAGGGCTGTTCAGAGCTACCGGAGCAAGCTCAGAATGCAGAGGTTCTCCTCCACCAGATTACAGGCTAGTTCAACTTTGAGATGCCATGACGCCTGCCAGTCAGTCAATCTACACCCTATAAAGTTGCACCAATAGCAGAACTTGGCTATGTCACTGCCCCCAAAAAAATCACAAAGTACCTCAGGTTCTGCGATCAACAGGTGCATTCACAATGGACTACTACTTGCACACCTATGCAGCTACAATGGCAAAACACTGGCATACATCAGGACAAGGGACTGCACAAGCATTCATACTATCATCATGCCTAACCTTGCTCTGAGCAGGGTGAGGCAGCAATAAAGTTCTCTACCCTAGTAGATGAGCCATTACCATCTCCAAATGGCACTGCACTGGTACAGACCAATAGCAGGGTCAGCACTAACAGCGGCTACATCTTACCAGGATGGCTTTAAGACACCAATGCAGCAGAGACCATATAGAGAAAAGCTCTTGAAGGAGGGTTTTCTGTGCTACGTGCTTTCACAAACTTACCTATTGTGCAAAATCAGAGACTAAATGACATCTCACCTGAACTGGAACCCAACCAGCAGATCTGATGTCACTGGTATGTTCACTCAAGCACCTATGTATTTTGCTGCAATAGGTTTCTTATCAGGGTCGGCTCCAGGGTTTTTGCTGCCGCAAGCGGTGGGGGAAAAAAAGCTGCTATCGCGATCAGCGGCAGTTCCACCGCGCCACTTTCTTCTTCAGCGGCAGGTCCTTCCCTCTGAGAGGGACAGGGACCCTCCGCCAAATTTCCGCCGAAGAGCCCAACGTGCTGCCCCTTCCCCTTGGCCGCCCCAAGCACCTGCTTGCTCAGCTGGTGTCGGCCCTGCCTGTTACATCAATGCAAGTCAGTCAAATTACTGGTCTCAAAAGAGGAGGGGGTTAAGATTGCAGGTTTTAGGCATAGCAGGACTGAATTCAGTTTCCATTGGAAGACGGTACTGACAAAGCCACCATCAACAGATTTAGCATGTGTATGCATATTAGACATGATTTGGTTCTGTTAAGAATCCAAGATGGCATCACGAGCGCAGTTGGCAGCTACCGGACACTAGTCTAAACTTGCTGTTTGACAGTCAGAACTGAATTTGAGCAGCCCTGTAACTGGACAGCCAAACATGTTCAAGGAATTGTTTAATGCCTCATTAGATATTTGTGCTTACAATGTTTTAGAACAGCGCTAATGTAGGTATTACTGGTGGGATGGGGCAAGTGCTTGTGCAAGGCTGTTTACAGAAGTGCAGCTGCAGCACAGAACCCCATAGCGAGAGGGAAGATGTGGATTCCAACATTCTCAGGACTAATGGTCCTTCCTTTCAGCACTATTACAGTGTTGGTCCCTGTGCATGCAGCAAAGCCACTACATGGGGCTCACTCTCACTGCAGCAGTGTAAGCAAGCCCAGGTTAATAGAGATGTATTGCATCAGTGTAATTGCACCTATGTAGACATGGCCTCCATCTAGAACTTGAAGGAGGTAGCTGCTGGGCTAAAAGACCACCTGCAGCAAGCATTGAAAAGTTAAGACTTCGGTCAAGATCTGTATGAACTAAGCACCAACAAGAGGACAAAAATTTGTTCCTCCTTGTTCATGGTGGGTAAAGATTTCCTTATTTTTTCCCCAGGGTTACTGGCATGATCTCAGATGTATCCCTTTCACTAAAACCCAGAGAAGGGCTCATTTAGGATACTACGGTGATAGTACTGGAGAACCTTGACAACAAGCTAGACCTCTTTCCGAATCCAGATAAACCTAGAGAGCTTATTCTAGCCTGTAAAAACAGCAAAGAGTCCCGTGGCACCTTATAGACTAACAGACGTATTGGAGCATGAGCTTTC